>NC_136273.1:93669402-94014402 GCF_964187855.1 Myxine glutinosa | reverse complement strand
CAGTGAATGAAAAAGAACACTCCTCAATGTCTCTATAACTCAAAGGTGATCCCCTCCTGCGAGTAGTGATGAGGCGAAGAGGCGATGAGGCGTAGGTAAAGCGTGGACCGTCACGTGGTCCAAACAAAAGCAAACTGGCGTCGGAAAGGGAAATCCCAAAGGCGCGATCCAGACGTGCATGTTCACCATTCAATCAGCAAACCGCCACGTCATCTTCAAATGCCGCTTTTGCGCACACACATCCCTGGCAGACGACAGGATGGTGAGAAAAGCTGACGCGTAGCAAAACCTTTTCCGGTGAACGAAGCGCGAGGTTCAAAATGGCCGACGGCTCTTACTTGAGTCGAAGCGACCTGGCGAGGATTCTTCGGAACCTCAATGCCTATACCTGACTACGCAGGTTTCTCAATCCTCCAGCGATAACACCTATCGCAGGAAATTCCTTTCAAGGAAACTCAAAGTTCACTCGCGACTTTCGTTCGATCACGCTCGCTACAGAGCTTCAAGACACGCGTCTTGTCCGACTTTTCTCGCCACGCCTTCCCTCTTCTTCTTCCTCTTCTTCCTCCTCGTCGTCGTCCGGGTCCGGTTTAATTTAAAACATTAATTATTTTTACCTTTTGAAAACAGTTCATAAACAATAAACCTTTGAAATACAATAATAATACATAGAAGCAGAAATATTTCAAGTGGGGGAAAACCCCCACAACGGAAGTGACGAATCCGTAACAAGACTCCTGTCAATTAGGAAGACAGGGACAACGCCCTTAAGACCTCAATCTGACGGGATGGTGGAAAGATTCAACAGAGCCCTGGTTCAACAATTGGCATTGTTCACCACCACCCGTCAGGACGACTGGGACGAACATCTCCCGTATTTGTTAATGGCCTACCGAACTAGCCAGCACGGAGCCACTGCATGCAGTCCAGTGTTGCTGATGTATGGGCGGGAGTTGCGGGCTCCCGCCGATCTGCTATATGGTCCCGTGCCAGAGTCCACTGATACACCGTCGGGGGAGGGTTATGCACGTCACTTGGAGGAAGGCATGGAAAGGGTTCATGCCTTCACACGCCGCCAGCTTCAGCTGGTGGGTGCCAATATGAAGCGCAGGTACGACCACCGGAGCCAGGGGAGTCAGTACGCTCCGGGGATGAAGATTTGGTTCGTCAATCCCCGGAGGTCGGAAGGGCAGGTGTCCTAAACTCACCTCGCCCTGGCAAGGCCCGGGGGTTGTCCTGTCGCAGATTCGTGATGTGGTCATTAAGATCAAAATGGGGCCACGAGCCCTCCCTCGGATCGTCCATGCTGACCGTTTAAGACCCTACACCAGCGAGCAGGCGCCCTCATGGATCGCCTCGGCTTTAGAGGCCAAGGCAGGACCCAGTACCTCCAATGACGGGGGCTCATAGTGCAAGAGGAATGGGGTGGGGGGGGGGGGTGATAGTGGGAGATAGTGTCCGATGTAGAGGGATGGTGGCTCTACCATCCCTCACATTCTTTGTTGGGGCAAAGGAGCAGTAAATTTATGGGGTTTGGCAGTGTAAACTAGCCGAGGGCGGCTAGGATAATTGTTAGGGACTAAGAAGTGACTTTAGGAGACCGAGATTTAAGTAGTGACCTTTGTACCGGTAGAGGGGACGTAGAGAGATTAGATGGATATTAATGACGAGGGATGTGCTTAGTATAAGGGAAGACAGGGAAAGCACCAGTATTACGGGGAAGTAGTTAGTTAGATGATGCTGTGTGTGTGAGTATGGGAAGGAACTTGGTGAAATGAGGCAATGAACTTGGTGAAATGAGGCATTGGTCGTGAATGGTTGTGTGTGTGAGGATTTTTGGTGAACTTGGTGAAATGAGGCAATGGCCTAGGATGACCGGAGAAAGTGTATGAATGGAGTATTGATGATGTGTGTAAGTGTATTGAGTGAGTGGCTTGCATGGTGTGCAAGTGGAGAATAGTTGTGTGAGATAAATGGTGTGGTGTAAATGGTGTGTGGAATGAGTGGTGTGGAGTGCATGGTGCGAAGGAGTGGATGGGGGAAGATGGACCCCTTCACGAATACCCGGGGAGGGTCGTTTAAAGTTAGGTAGAGGGTTTAGGTAAACTGTTTGGATATTGATATCTGTGGTGCAGGGAGTAACAAGTTGTTGCTTTGAGGGGTGCATAAGTGAGTGGAATGGCTGGGCGTGTGAGCCTGTTGGTGAGTATGGTTAAATGGGCACTCCGCCACTGGTAGTCTGTCAGACAGGTGAGGCCGCAGGTAGCCTCTGGGAGCCAGTTAGTGTTCAGTGTAGAGTTCAGTGGGGCCCGAGGATCCTAAGAGAGGACCCGGGTAGCCCAATGCCAGAGGGGGCATCAGCGGGGTGAGAGAGCCAGGAGGGCCTTCCCCGAGTTAGGTTAGTTGAAGGAGCATGGTAAGCTTGGGTGGCGACTCCAGTGGCGGAGGGTGCGCAGGGAGGTAGACCTGCTGGTAGAGCCACACGACCCAGCCCCGAAATTGTGCGAGGGCACAATAGGAAAAATTGGGGGAGTGAGACTCTAAAATTGGAAGAGCACCACAGGGTGGGTCAATGGGAATTGGTTTTTAGAACCGTATAGTGTAATGATGGCCAATTGATTGGCAGGGCGAGACCCCGGGTAGTGTAAAGTGAGTTAATGTCAATTAGAGGATAGTTAGGATGAAATCTCTTCCCACCATCCACATCCACTCACCAAGGTGACGGGAGTCCACACCAGGTTTTTGCAAATGTTTGGATGGAAAGACGCATCATGACGTGGGTGAGACATTGTGTGTATTCCATCCCTTCCTTCTTGGGAGGGATTGGATGACGAATTTGGTTTAGGGGGAGATATGGGAGACGAGACGGTAGAGACGGAATTTGTAAAGGAAGTGTAAATACGGGGAAGGGCAAGGGTAGAGTAGGCTGACATGGGGGGGTTACGTATTGCTAGGGACGAGCTTTCTCCGCTCGCTCTCCCGCACCCCTCATGTTGCATTACCTTGTGATTACGTGTACCCTTGCGCCTTCCCCCCCCCCCCCCGCTAACCTCTGCTTTATCTTTCCTCCCCACCCATGGACCCATTATCTTTTGTTGAGGGGAGTGTGCAGGTACCCTGAGCTGTGCGGCTGCACTTTTGCGCTGCACCCTGCTACCTGCACCGGTACACCATATGGACCATACGTTCTGTGGCCTGGCACCTTTGCTTGGGCAGACAATCGCTGCAAGCGTTATCTTGCTCCTGCGGACCACTGTGTTTTTAAGTGGCATCGATGCCATGCAGATGGACCATAAGATGGCCCTGCAAATAATAAATAAATAAAACGGACACGGTTTGTGCACTTTTTATTATTCCGGTGTACCAGGAAAAGAAGATCTCCAAGTTATTACAGCACACTGAAGAAGAAGATGCAGCCAAGATACAACGGCCCAGCAGCCAAGCAAGCACAAGACATCACTGATTAATTATTGAAATGTGATGATTGTGCATTTTGGTGCCTTTTTGTGCATTTTTTAATTTTTGTGAATATGGGTGTATGGTGTATTGGTGCAGTGCATTATTGTTTCTCCTTCTCAAAATTTCTATTCTCTTCCCACAAAAGAACAGGTCCTGGGTTGTAGTGTTGTAAATAATTAGTAGTCTTGTAAATAACATGCTCCCCACCGGCTTTATGTATAGTTTGCGAATTCTTTCTGTAATTCGGTTAATTGTGGGCGTGAGTCTGATAGTTAGTACACAACGCAGTAGGTGGGACATATCTAGTGTTTAAAACTGTCGCACACAGGGTGTTAGAGTAAATGTAGAGGGTAACCACACCTAAGTGTCACACTAAATTAAGAAGTAGTCCTGACCCTTGCATCAGAACCAGTCGGGCTCACTGGTGTGTGGGTTCGGCTCGGGGATGAGCCTGGCGAAGGAGGGGTGCAGTGTTGCGGTTCTGAGAATGTACATATTGATTAATAAAGGTTAAAGGTTTGCCCCCATAGTTAGTCCACATGCAACACATAGGTCACCTTAGAACATTAGTTATGTCATAGTATGTGTGAGAATAAGGCCATTTCCAATAGTGATACTTGCGTTGTGTAAATTAAATAAGCTTAGGTCCCATTCATTTTGCGGCCCACCCTCCAAATCTACCTCGTTGGGCAGCATCCAGTCCGCGCCCCATTTTGGCTATTGCCCCTCACATTAGGATGCTCAAACCAGCCAAATGCCACGAGGTAGGCCTGGAAAAGGGGAAGGAGCGTGAGGTCGGGGTGTGGCCACGTCAAGGGCAGAGCAGCATGTCAAGGGCAGAGCCGGTAAGAGCCAACAACCAACCAGGGCTCGATGGGCATGGCTTAAGGGGCGTGGTAGAGCGCGGCTGGCAAATTCGGGAGGGTTCGCTGGGCGGCGCTATATAAACACGCGCGCAAAGCCCTTACACAGGACTGGCCAGAAGGAGTATATGCGCTTTACCAAAGAGGACTATTGGTAGAGGCACTTTGTTGGAAGGACTTGAACGAAGGACTGGCTGGCATTAAGAGTTATAAGCAAGGACCTGCTGGGAAAGCGCATTAAGGACTCGCATCAGTGGCGCATTGGAGAGGACTTCGGCGGGAAAGGCGCTTTGGATTCAACTGGATCGAGAGCGCATACAGTGCCGGTTCTGCTATTACGTACGCGGCCGAGACCGCAAGTATAACCGCCAAGCCGGTCCGTTTATTACGTAAGCGGCTAAGCCGCGAAGTAACCACCCAGCCTAACTTACCTTTCGCCGATAATTGTCCGATCCTTGCCAATGATACGCAGGGAGCTTTCTGCCGTCCTTCCATCTTCTTCACGCCGAGTCGGGGACCTGGAGAACGAGCTGTGGACATCATCCCTGGACCATCAACCCCAACCTTCTACATCCCCGTGTGAGTGTGTCTGTGTGTGCGGGCTCGTTTGTCCAGGGATAAGTTAAGACTGTAATAAGGCTGCACTGTGTATTCTGCTTCTTCTTCTTCTTCACTGTACATTGTGTAATAAATTGCTTGTTATTCCTTTTCCTCTTAATTCGACCGTATCAGTCTTTTCCTCCATTGGGTAAGCGTGGCACGATTCGGAACCGCTCGGACTGGGTTTAGTACCTGTTAACGGCCCGGATCATGGCTCGCTATCACTCGGCGTTTCCACTACAACCGTGGTTCGGGCGGGGTTATTTCCATGCTTCCTGGGAGGCGCTGGTAATTCGGTAATAGGAATAATTCGGCCTACCACCCTATTCAGTGCTGACCGGAAGAAACCTCATAGCCCCGGATCGTTTCGGCTAGATAAAAGACAAGGGGATTAATCCCCCCTTGATAAGGGGGAAGGCCGATGTTGAGATCCGCAACAATATATTGTTGCGGTTACGAGGATTGTGTTTTTTTTTTATTGTGTTGGATTGTATAGTAAATTGTTGTAAATATCACCCTCTGTAAAATGTAATGATTCCTTGTAAATACCTCTGTAGTGTAAAGGTCAAAGGGCGTCCCATAATTAGTCCATAAAGCATACACGTCAGCCAATCATAGAATACCCCTGTTCGATAGTTATATCTTTATTATGTGTATTTGGGTAAGGCCTTGTCTTCCATTAAGATGACACTCCATTGCACCAAGTGAAATAGATAGATTCCCTTCATTCTTCATTCCCATTCCCAAAACCTCCATTTCCCCTTTCGTCATTGCCAAGCCTCGGTTGCAAATTACATCCCCTCCAAAACCACCATTGAACATGTGCTCAGCTCGGGGAAGAAGGGCGTGCCCGCCCGTCGTCATCAAGGGCGGAGCCAGAGGGTCGCGCGACCAACCAGGGCTGAGGTGAGCACACCGATGGGCGTGTCCTGAAGGCCGGCAGCTTGACCGCCGGAGGCGTTATAAAGGCGCGCACGCAAGAAGCAAGGTGTGTTGGTTGTCAGTGGTCGTCAGTGGTCGTCAGTGGTCGTCAGTGGTCGGTGGTCGTCAGTGTGTGGGGTGGTCGGTGGTGAGGAGTGATTGGACCAAGAGAGAGAGAAAGAGTGGTTGGACCAAGAAAGAGGAGATCCAGAAAGAACACCCAAAGAGAGGACATCCCGGAAAGCACAAAGCCTGCTATTCGTCGCCTTGCTCGCCAAGGTTGGACTGAGCAGTAGTTAACAGCAAGAAGCCTGTTGTAGTCCTGGAAAAGCGTGCGACGTCCACCGCAGCAGCAGCAGACAGCAGCAGCAGACAACAGCAGCAGCAGCGGCGGCCACAGCAGCAACAACAGCCGCTTGGGGCCTGGACGGCTGTTTTGAGCAGGGCCGCGAAGGAACGGCGGCTGCTAAACGCGCCGATCGTGCTGCAGGACCCCTTGGACCTTCCTCTCCCTCCAGCCATCCACCTCCTGCCTTTCCATCCTTTTGTGTACGTGAGTTTGTTCTGTTTGTTTTGTCCCTGGGGATTTAATTAAGCCTGTATAAGGAATTTGCACTGTGTCTCTAAAATCTTCTGTATATTATTTTGTTATCTTTCCTTCTCCTTGGTTTTTTTGAGCCTGTATATAGTAGGAATAAATTTAGTAGTATTTTCAACCTTTTTTTCGTCTTCTTCTTCTTCTTCACATCCGTGTCGCTTTTGTCTTTTCCATATTGAATATCTGTGGCGCGATCCGGCCAACGTTCGGGAATCGGGTTAGTCGGGGTAACTGTTAGGCCGCGGTGCCATCCGCTCGGCAAACCAACATCCTTATCCGCGGGCCGTAACAATATATATAATAATAATAATAATAATAATTCATTTATTTTGTATAGCGCTTTTCCAGAAGCCCAAAGGCGCTTTGACAGAGTGGAAAACATAATGCATAACAATACATGAAAACAACAATTGCAAAAAGACAAGAATCAAGAAAACAAACAGCAGCGATATACGGCATATATATAAGACAAGAATCAAAAAGACAAGACAAGAATCAATAGGGAAATATTTAAAGCAAAAGGAGGGAGAAGGAGAAGAGATAGTCAGGGGTTAAATGCTGTGGGTTGAATGTTGAATGCAGCGTTGAACAGGTGGGTCTTTAGTGATGTTTTGAATGTGGTGAGTGAGGAGGAGTCTCTGATGGTGTGAGGTAGTGAGTTCCAGAGGGTGGGAGCAGCGATGGAGAAGGCCCTGTCCCCCCAGGATCTGAATTTGGTCCGGATGGAGGGGGTCAGGAGGTTGGTACCAGCAGAGCGGAGGTTGCGGGTGGGAGTGTGTCTGGAGAGGAGGTCAGCCAGGTAGGATGGGGCCAGGTTATGGAGGGCTTTGTATGTCAAGAGGAGGATTTTGTACTGGATTCTCTGGGGGATGGGGAGCCAGTGAAGCTTGTAAAGGACGGGGGTGATGTGGTCACGGGTCCGGGAATGAGTGAGTAGACGGGCAGCGGAGTTCTGAATGTATTGGAGTTTATTGGTGATTTTTGAGGGTGAACCATAGAGGAGGCTATTGCAGTAGTCCAGACGGGAGGTGATGAAGGCGTGGATGAGGGTTTCTGCAGCCGTGGAGGAGAGGGATGAGCGGAGACGGGCAATGTTTTTCAGGTGAAAGAAGGCTGACTTTGTGATCTGTTTAGTGTATTTGTCGAAGGAAAGGGTTTGGTCAAAGATGACGCCAAGATTCCGGATGTGAGGGGAGGTGGATACTGGGATACCGTCGATGTTGAGGGCAAAGTTATGGGTGGATTTTGTGAGCGTTTTTGGGCCAATGATGATTATTTCAGATTTATCACAGTTAAGCTTGAGGAAGTTGATTTGAAGCCAGGATTTTATTTCAGTGATGCAGTTTGTCAGGATAGAGTGGGTGTCGGTGGAGACGGACTTGGTGGAGATGAAAAGCTGGATGTCATCGGCGAAGCAGTGGAATTGGAGACCATGACGGCGGATTAAGTGACCGAGCGGGGACAGGTAAAGGATGAAGAGGAGGGGGCCAAGAACTGAACCTTGGGGGACACCTTGGGGGAGGGGAGCAGTGGGGGATTTGCAGTTATTGATGGAGATGAACTGGCATCTGTCAGAGAGGTATGATTTAATCCAAGAGAGGGCAGTGCCGGTGACGTTAAAGGTGGATTCAAGTCGGGTGAGGAGGATAGTGTGATCGATGGTGTCAAAGGCAGCGCTGAGGTCGAGGAGGACGAGAATGTTGAGGTTGCCAGCGTCAGAGGAGAGGAGAAGGTCGTTGGTGATTTTGAGGAGAGCAGTTTCAGTACTGTGGTTGGAGCGGAATCCGGATTGGAATGTTTCATACAAGTTATTGGCAGAGAGATGATGTTTGAGTTGAGTGGCTACAGCGCGTTCCAAAACTTTTGACAGAAAGGGTAGGTTGGAGATGGGTCTGAAGTTGTTTAGGGTGTCAGGGTTTAGACCAGGTTTTTTTAGAATGGGGGTAACAGCAGCAATTTTGAGGGAAGGTGGGACGATGCCTGTAGACAGGGAGGAGTTTATTGTTGCAATGATAAGTGGAGAGAGAGCAGGGAGGGAGGCTTTGACAAAGCTGGAGGGGATGGGGTCAAGAGTGCAGGTGGCAGTTTTCATTCCTATGAGGAGTTCAGAGAGGTCAGTAGGAGAGATTGGGGAGAACCGAGACAGGGGATGGCAGGACAAGGGGGGGCAGGTGGTTGGAGGGGGAGCGGGTGCGGCGGTGGTCAAGCTGTTGTAGATGTTGTCAATTTTGCGTTGGAAGAAAGAGAGGAAGGAGATGCAGTTGTCTACTGTGAATGACTGGGTGGTGGTGTTCAGGGGGCGGAGGAGTTTGTTTATTGTCGAGAAGAGTGCTTTTGGGTTTCCGGAGCCAGAGTGGATAATTTGAGAGTAGTAGGCAGAGCGGGCGCGGGAGAGGGCATCTTTGTAGTGTTGTATGTGGTCCTTGTAGGCTTGGGAGTGAACTGTGAGACCCGTTTTATTGCGGAGTCTTTCAAGTTGGCGAGCACGAGTTTTCATCAGGTGGAGTTCAGGGGTAAACCAGGGAGCAGAATGGGTGAAAGAAACTGTTTTGGTTTTTACAGGCGCAAGCTGGTCAAGGCAGGAGGAGAGAGTGTGGTTGTAGTAGTCAGTGAGGTCGGAAGGGGTGTGGAGGTCAATGAAGGGAGAAGTGGACATTTTTTCAGAGAGGGTGGATGAGAATGAGGTAGGTGAAAGAGCGTTTAGCTTACGGAAGTTGATTGTGCGATAATGCCTTGGTGTTGGGGCGGGGATGTTGATGGTCAGAGTGATGGCTAAGTGGTCAGAGAGGGTGAGGTCGGAGCCATAGAGATGGTGCAAATTTAATCCAGTGGAGCAGACAAGGTCCAAAATGTGACCACGGATATGGGTAGGAAAGTCGACATGTTGAGTGAGGTTAAAGCAGGTGAGTAAATCAGTGAAGTCAGTGGTTATTGTGGAGTCAGTGGAGTCCATGTGGATATTGAAATCACCAAGGAGGAGGATTGAGGGGGAGAGGGAACATAGCTGGGTCAGAAAGTAGGAGAAGTCAGACAGGAATGATGGGTGTGGTTTGGGAGGGCGGTAGACGACAGCCATGACTGACTGCGTGTGACCAGAGAGTTTTAAAGCCAGGTGTTCAAATGATGGAGCAGATGAGATGGAGATGAGGTTGGTCTTGATGTCTTGACGGTGGATAACGGCAATTCCACCACCTCGGCCCTCCGAGCGTGGTTTATTGACGTAGGAATATCCATTGGGTGTGGTGAGGTTGAGTGTGTAGTAGTCCAGAGGTTGTTGCCAGGTTTCGGTGAGACAGAGAAAGTCCAGTTTGTTATCCAGGATGTATTCGTTCAGGATGAGGCATTTATTGTTGAGGGACCGGGTGTTGAACAGGGTGAGCTTGATGTTGTTTTGAACAGCAGGGATGAATTCAGGTGATTTAGCCAGGGTTCGTAGGCAAGAGGTGCGATCGTGTGGGTTGCTGTGACCAGGTGCGCTGGGACGAAGAGTGAGAGTGCGCTGAGCCGACCAGAGGACGGGGATGGAGTGACCTGATTGCAAATAAACAAACTTGCGACCGGAGCCACGGTGAATGTACCTGGGTCGTCGGAGGAGTCCATTTGATTTGATGGCAGAGATGCATGATGGGGTGGAGCGGGTATTGAGCAGAAGAAGCCTTGCGGCGGAGTACTTCAGAGCCATGCCAGGCAGGAGCGAAGGGACGAGTACGAGGCCAAGGTCGAGGAGGCAAAGCGGCAAACGCAGCGGCAAACGACTGCAGCCGCTAATCAAGACCACAGCGGCAAACAAGGCCACAAGGCCACCGGCAAACAAGGCCACGGCCACAATCAACGGGAGCGGGCCTTTCGAATTCCGTATTCCGTACCATCAAAAGCAGATTCCGTTATCCAGCCGGAGAACACGCGGCACGTGCGGGTGTGAAAAGGCAGGACAGGTGTGAGATGTCAGGTCAGAAAGGTAGAAGCAGACCCTGTACATCCATCCAGTCGGAGAAGCGGCGAATATGCAACGCCAGCGTCCTCTCGCAACCGAACCCGGAAGTCCTAGTATATATATAATATAATTTTTGTTTTATTTTTTTACACCTGAGAAGGAAATTTACTTCTTATCACCAACTTCAATGCATGTCTCTCGATAACATTGCTAATACAATATATAGGCAGGAAATGATTCGGCAAGGGGATTATATAAATGGAGTCTTCTTCCCTCTTCTTCTTTCCTCTGCAGCATATGATAGCATCATTTCCTGGGGGTTCAACAGTTCAGTTGATGCAATGCCCCTGTAGAGGAGAGCAGGGATTCAGAATTGGCCAACGATAGCTTGCCTACTCTTCGCTGAGGACACCATGGGATATTTAATGTCCACCAACTAACCCCGATTAACTGAGTGTAGACAGAAGATGGTTGAGCGGTAAATTCAAGATGCTACTGATGTCAGAAGCTTGAGTGATATTTGATCAATTGGAAGTGGATCGATCGGGCAACTTGGTTTTAAAGACTTATTTCCCACTGTCTGGGCAGCTCAAAGAATACAGCTGGTGAGATGAAGGTTCTCACGATTAAATAATTGAATACAGACTTATGTTCGCCTGTTTGACATTGAAGTATAAGGGCCTAATACTGGGATAACAAGTTCAAATCCCATAAAGCTTGAATTGTCCATTGCCCACTAATTCTCGTGAAAGCACATTTTTGTCTCTGAAAGACCGCATGGTGTACGTGATACATGTACAAAACTTCGCCAGAGTATAAAATAATTGTGGCTTTAGGATCTCACTGGTACAGAAAAGTAACAAAAAATGTTGGAATAAAAGTTGGACATCATTACATCCAGAAGAGTGCTGCATCCATTGGGAGAGATGCATAATGGAAGGCTAGCTGATTGAAGCCTTGCAACTCATAAAAGGCCACAACTCGTGTTGAGCGTTCTGACACCCAGTTTGAAACTATGGTGGTGGCACCACATTGGAGGAAAACAGCAGAACTTTCGACGAAGGGTTAACCCCCGAAACGTTAACTTATTCTTTCTTCCCATGGCCGTTGGCATACAGCTGCGATCAACGTTCCATTGATTCAATCTTTTGTTCCACCTGTCCGTCGATGTATGTTGACACGATCTTTCACAAAGAAGGTCTTTATTCTTGTATGATGTGGTTAATGCATGGAGTGGCCTGGACAAAAAGTAGTGGCAGTACATGGGGTGGGTAGGTTTAAATTGGATTTAAATAGACTAGCAACGGTATCCGCCCTATAGTCCAAGCCATTTAGCATTTGACGGGGAAAAAACTGCAACACTACCGATCTCATTAGTATTGATTACCCTCAAGGTACCTTTATAACATACTAAAAGTATAAAGGTCTAAAAAATATGGGGTGACTCTCAAATAATACAATCAAGTTTTCTCCATTTAGCCCCATGTTAAAAGACGTACATATGCCGCATGCTATGATTATTGTCGCTCTCTGAACTTCTATTGCTTATTTTATACACTGGACCTAATCACTAGCACGATATAATAAATAAAGGATATCATACTGTACAATATTGTATATATAAGTGAAGTTTTTACTGTTTTAGTGTCTTATTTAACCACACCCCGTTTTACAAAGACTGCTCACTCCACAGCAAGCGACGGTACATCATTATTTGTTTGTGAACCATATATATCTTAGTTTTTAATCCCATCAATGACATGTATTTAGTATGTTTAGGTCTATTGGCAATAACATACAGTAATAGTATATTCAACTTTTCTATATTTGCAGGTAATCCAACCCTGAAGAATGGCGGCCAATTCGTGTGTGTTCTGCAATGAATCCACCAACAACGATAATCCAGTAGTGACACTTCGTGAAAAGGGAAGTCGGACTATTAATGTTGTTAGTGACCAGCGCAGTGACCCAATACAGACTGTTCCAGGTCAAGTTGTTCATCAAGAATGCCGACGTGTATACTGCAATCCAATAAAGGTAGCACAGAGTATCAGAGATACACACAGACCAGGCCCAAGTGTATCGCTCCGATCAGCAGAGGAAGCCTTCAACTTCAAAGCAGATTGCCTCTTCTGTGGTACAAAGGTGAACTTTGATAACAGGAAACAACAAGGAGATGTCCACTCTATCACATTTACAGAATGTAAAGATAGTCTTCTGCAAAAGTGCTCAACAAGGAACGATGCATGGGCCGATACTGTTCGGGCTCGACTGCTCATTGTGTGTGACCTTCCAGCGGCAGATGCCGTGTATCACCAGGTATGCAGTTCAAATTTCCGGATAGGGAAACTGATCCCTCTGAATTTTGTACATAATGAAACAGTACAGAAGAAACAGAAATTGGGTAGACGATACAAATCACCACACGAA
This sequence comes from Myxine glutinosa, assembly GCF_964187855.1. NCBI lineage: Eukaryota > Metazoa > Chordata > Myxini > Myxiniformes > Myxinidae > Myxine > Myxine glutinosa. The sequence continues at coordinate 94,001,597 of NC_136273.1, read as the reverse complement.
GGCGGTCGTCCTGCTCCGGATGACAGATGTCAGGCATTTATAAAGGTGACTGAATTCCTTGAGGAAAATGACGACGAACAAAACACAATCTCTGATCTGGTGGACAAAATGGCCGAGTATCTTGCTGACTCAAATGCCGAGTCCTATTCTCAAAGATATATGAAAGACAGACTGATTGAACACTTTGGCGACAGAGTCATTGTCACAACAGTTAATGGCAAATCGAATGTTGCAACGATGAGGCAAACAGCTGACAGTGTACTTTTGGAGTTTCATGCAAACCAGTCTAAGGATCCTATGATTCAGAAGAAAATAATCCTGGAAGCTGCCGCTAAATTCATACTGGATGACATAAAGCAAGTGGAAACAGGGAATGAAACATACCCAACATCGGAAGACTTTGAGTTCAAAGACGCCAGCCTCAACTTTCTTCCTGATACTCTGAAGATTTTTCTTGGAAAGATCTTGAAGGCAAAAGATGTAGAGCTGAAGATAGCTTCAATTGGTCAGGCTATAATGCAAGCTGCACGACCACGTGTCCTGATTGCTCCACTGCGAATTGCACTAGGGGTGCAGCTGCAGCACCATTTCGCCTCTCGTTTCCTTATTGATTCACTGCATGCACATGGGTACTGCAGCTCATACAAGGAAGTCACACGTTTCAACCAAAATGCAGCTGTATACCAGGGTACGGACATACCCAACCACAAGGGAGAATTTGTTCAATATGCAGCTGACAACGTCGACCACAACATTAGAACCTTAGACGGACACAACACCTTCCATGGCATGGGGATAATAGCCATGATTACCCCTGGAACAACACAAGGACATCCGATTCCTAGAGTTCAGGTCACTGCCAGCGACATAGAAACAACTGGAAGAATCCAGATACAGTACCATAGAGCTGACGACCAGGCACTTGCAACCTTGACTTATGGGAGCGTGCCTATCATGAGAGCCCATGATCCCACAGCCAACCTTGATGTACTGTGGAAGACGTCACTGCTGTTCAAGATACCAAGACCTGCATGGTCCGGGATGATGCAACTCTTACATCGTGGTGTCCAGCATTCAAAATCGTCTGTCCTGTTTCTCCCAATGATTGATTTGAGCTCGAGCGACACTACATGCATCTACTCCACTCTCAACTACATTGCGCAACATGCTAAACAACATGATGTACCTACCATCATCACCTTTGATCAGCCACTATGGTGGAAGGCATTGTCGATCATTTTCTCGGAGCCAGATGGAAGCCCCATGCGACGTATTGTGGTAAGGCTAGGTGCCTTTCATATGGAAATGAAGCTTCCTTGGCAGCATAGGGCACCTCATGGGTGGTTCTGGGTTGAAGGAGCTGCTAGAACTCATATACGCACCAAATGCAGTGGATCACATCCTAACAGGAAAAGCAATTTCCAGGGCTGTACGGGCACACATCCTCCTGGATGCTGTCCTGAATGCACTCCTCCTGTCTGATCCTCTTGGTAGTAAATGATGATTAGGTAGTGGACTGTTGTTATAGACTGTTACATGCAGCTGAATTAGTTAATTGTGGACATTTTTTTACTTTTAAGCGAATCCTTGACTTCCGACAGTATTTTATGAGTCAGTATTATTAGTTTCTCTATATGTGATTTTATTATGAGTTTGTGATTTTAATCAACAAAATGTGCCATAATTCTGAAACAGTCATGACAAGTGATTCATGTATTTGCATATCAGTGATCAGTATTTAGCTATTGGGAATTTTGTTTACGTGCTTATTTTTTTGTTCCGTACGGGCCGTACTGGGGCTGTAACATGCTGTAATTCCTGATATTAAAAGTATAATTATATACCATGTGCTCGGAATGTATCGCAAAATGTGAACAAATCGTAACGCAAAAGGATGAAAAGGGGGGGTCCATGTACCAGTGATTTTGACAGACACCCCATATTTTTAGAGCTTTAGACTTTTGATATGTTATCTGGTATATATTACTGCATACAATTTCGCACTGATATGTAGTGTTGCAGTTTTTTCCTATCTGGCCCCATATTTGGGCTAAATGGCTTGGACTACTAAGGGCGGGGCTTCAATTGGGAGGCCCAAATGAGAAGGCAAAATGTCAGAAATTGAAGGCTTTTTTTATTTTAAACGATTTATATAAACATCCGTTAAATCATATCACATGCAAATCATCAAAATCTAAACAGTATTTGTCGAATTTCAATAAAAGCCACATCACTGTTCATATCGGTAAATATTATTCCATCGTGTTTGGAAAAACTGGAAAATTGGAAATTGGAAAAATTGGAAAATTGGAAAAAAAAATTGGAAAACCAAAACAGCCTATTTTACTCCAGGGGGTCCCAGGATTACCCACCCAAAATTTCGTTGCGGTCGGTTCAGCCGTTTTTGTGGTACCTGGGGACAGACAGACAGACATTTGCTGAATTATAGTAAGATAACTGGATGCTTTGGTTAGGTTTTGAATTCAAAAGATCAATGGTCATGTGACCTTCAATTGGTAATCTTTGCAACCACAATAGTCTGTGAACCACATAAGGAATTTCAACCAAATTTGGCAAAAATATGGACTGCGATACAAAGATTAACTGGTTCCATTTTGGATTCAACAGGTCAAAGGTCATTTGCACTTTCAAAATAATTTTTCACATCATAATTTAAAGTTATAACATATGATGTTTTTTTCTCTCCTGGTTATCTCTCGCATTCCCTCTCTCTCTCTCTCTCTCTCTCTCTCTCTCTCTCTCTCTCTCTCATTCCCTCTCTTTACTCTCTCTCTCATTCCCTCTCTTTACTCTCTCTCGCATTCCCTCTCTCTCTCTAATTCCCTCTATTTGCTCTCTCTCTCTCATTCCCTCTCTTTACTCTCTCTCTCTCTCTCATTCCCTCTCTTTACTCTCTCTCTCTCATTCCCTCTCTCTCTCTCATTCCCTCTCTTTACTCTCTCTCTCTCATTCCCTCTCTCTCTCTCATTCCCTCTCTTTACTCTCTCTCGCATTCCCTCTCTTTACTCTCTCTCTCATTCCCTCTCTTTACTCTCTCTCATTCCCCCTCTCTCACTCTCATTCCCTCTCTTTACTATCTCTCGCATTCCCTCTCTTTACTCTCTCTCGCATTCCCTCTCTCTCTCTCATTCCCTCTCTTTACTCTCTCTCTCTCGCATTCCCTCTCTCTCTCTCATTCCCTCTCTTTACTCTCTCTCTCATTCCCTCTCTTTACTCTCTCTCTCGCATTCCCTCTCTCTCTCTAATTCCCTCTATTTGCTCTCTCTCTCATTCCCTCTCTTTACTCTCTCTCTCTCTCTCATTCCCTCTCTTTACTCTCTCTCATTCCCTCTCTCTCTCTCTCTCATTCCCTCTCTTTAATCTCTCTCTCTCATTCCCTCTCTTTACTCTCTCTCTCATTCCCTTTCTCTCTCTCATTCCCTCTCTTTACTCTCTCTCTCATTCCCTCTCTTTACTCTCTCTCTCTCTCATTCCCCCTCTCTCGCTCTCATTCCCTCTCTTTACTATCTCTCGCATTCCCTCTCTCTCTCTCATTCCCTCTCTTTACTCTCTCTCTCATTCCCTCTCTTTACTCTCTCTCATTCCCTATCTTTACTCTCTCTCTCTCATTCCCTCTCTCTCTCTCATTCCCTCTCTTTACTATCTCTCGCATTCCCTCTCTTTACTCTCTCTCTCGCATTCCCTCTCTCTCTCATTCCCTCTCTTTACTCTCTCTCTCTCATTCCCTCTCTTTACTCTCTATCTCTCTCATTCCTCTCTCTCTCTCATTCCCTCTCTTTACTCTCTCTCTCTCATTCCCTCTCTTTACTCCCTCTCTCTCTCATTCCCTCTCTTTACTCTCTCACGCATTCCCTCTCTCTCTCTCATTCCCTCTCTTTACTCTCTCTCTCATTCCCTCTCTTTACTCTCTCTCTCTCATTCCCTCTCTTTACTCTCTCTCATTCCCTCGCTTTACTCTCTCTCACTCCCTCTCTTTACTCTCTCTCTCTCTCATTCCGTCTCTTTACTCTACCTCTCATTCCCTCTCTTTAATCTCTCACGCATTCCCTCTCTTTACTCTCTCTCTCATTCCCTCTCTTTACTCTCTCTCATTCCCTCTCTTTAATCTCTCTCATTCCCTCTCTTTACTCTCTCTCTCTCTCTCATTCCGTCTCTTTACTCTACCTCTCATTCCCTCTCTTTACTCTCTCACGCATTCCCTCTCTTTACTCTCTCTCTCATTCCCTCTCTTTACTCTCTCTCATTCCCTCTCTTTACTCTCTCTCTCATTCCCTCTCTTTACTCTCTCTCTCATTCCCCCCCCCTCTCTCTCTCTCTCTCATTCCCTCTCTTTACTCTCTCTCTCTCTCTCATTCCCTCTCTTTACTCTACCTCTCATTCCCTCTCTTTACTCTCTCACGCATTCCCTCTCTTTACTCTCTCTCTCATTCCCTCTCTTTACTTTCTCTCATTCCCTCTCTTTACTCTACCTCTCATTCCCTCTCTTTACTCTCTCACGCATTCCCTCTCTTTACTCTCTCTCTCATTCCCTCTCTTTACTTTCTCTCATTCCCTCTCTTTACTCTCTCTCTCATTCCCTCTCTTTACTCTCTCTCTCATTCCCCCCCCCCTCTCTCTCTCTCTCTCTCTCTCTCATTCCCTCTCTTTACTCTCTCTCTCATTCTTTCTCTTTACTCTCTCACGCATTCCCTCTCTTTAATCTCTCTCATTCCCTCTCTTTACTCTCTCTCTTATATTCCGTCTCTTTACTCTCTCTCTCTCATTCCCTCTCTTTACTCTCTCTCTCATTCCCTCTCTTTACTCTCTCTCATTCCCCCCCTCTCTCTCTCTCTCTCTCTCTCTCTCTCTCTCTCTCATTCCCTCTCTTTACTCTCTCACGCATTCCCTCTCTTTACTCTCTCTCTCTCTCATTCCCTCTCTTTACTCTCTCATGCATTCCCTCTCTCTCTCTCATTCCCTCTCTTTACTCTCTCTCTCATTCCCTCTCTTTACTCTCTCACGCATTCCCTCTCTTTACTCTCTCTCTCTCTCATTCCCTCTCTCTCTCTCATTCCCTCTCTCTCTCTCTCATTCCCTCTCTCTCTCATTCCCTCTCTTTACTCTCTCACTCTCTCATTCCCTCTCTTTACTCTCTCTCTCTCATTCCCTCTCTTTACTCTCTCTCTCTCTCTCTCATTCCCTCTCTTTACTCCCTCACGCAATCCCTCTCTCTCTCTCTCATTCCCTCTCTTTACTCTCTCACGCATTCCCTCTCTTTAATCCCTCTCATTCCCTCTCTTTACTCTCTCACTCATTCCCTCTCTTTAATCCCTCTCATTCCCTCTCTTTACTCTCTCACTCATTCCCTCTCTTTAATCCCTCTCATTCCCTCTCTTTACTCTCTCTCTCTCATTCCCTCTCTTTACTCTCTCTCTCTCATTCCCTCTCTTTACTCTCTCACTCATCCCCTCTCTTTAATCCCTCTCATTCCCTCTCTTTACTCTCTCTCTCTCATTCCCTCTCTTTACTCTCTATCTCTCTCATTCCTCTCTCTCTCTCATTCCCTCTCTTTACTCTCTCTCTCTCATTCCCTCTCTTTACTCCCTCTCTCTCTCATTCCCTCTCTTTACTCTCTCACGCATTCCCTCTCTCTCTCTCATTCCCTCTCTTTACTCTCTCTCTCATTCCCTCTCTTTACTCTCTCTCTCATTCCCTCTCTTTACTCTCTCTCATTCCCTCTCTTTACTCTCTCTCACTCCCTCTCTTTACTCTCTCTCTCTCTCATTCCGTCTCTTTACTCTACCTCTCATTCCCTCTCTTTAATCTCTCACGCATTCCCTCTCTTTACTCTCTCTCTCATTCCCTCTCTTTACTCTCTCTCATTCCCTCTCTTTACTCTCTCTCTCATTCCCCCCCCCCCCTCTCTCTCTCTCTCTCATTCCCTCTCTTTACTCTCTCTCTCTCTCATTCCCTCTCTTTACTCTACCTCTCATTCCCTCTCTTTACTCTCTCTCTCATTCCCTCTCTTTACTTTCTCTCATTCCCTCTCTTTACTCTCTCTCTCTCATTCCCTCTCTTTACTCTCTCTCTCATTCCCCCCCCCCCTCTCTCTCTCTCTCTCTCTCATTCCCTCTCTTTACTCTCTCTCTCATTCCCTCTCTTTACTCTCTCACGCATTCCCTCTCTTTAATCCCTCTCATTCCCTCTCTTTACTCTCTCTCTCATATTCCGTCTCTTTACTCTCTCTCTCTCATTCCCTCTCTTTAATCCCTCTCATTCCCTCTCTTTACTCTCCCTCTCTCATTCCCTCTATCTCTCATTCCCTCTGTCTCTCTCATTCCCTCTCTTTACTCTCTCACTCTCTCATTCCCTCTCTTTACTCTCACTCTCTCATTCCCTCTCTTTACTCTCTCTCTCTCTCTCTCTCATTCCCTCTCTTTACTCTCTCTCTCTCATTCCCTCTCTTTACTCTCTCACGCATTCCCTCTCGCATTAATTGAGATCAAACAGTGGGTTGACGTCGAACGTGGGTAGAGGAATATCATTTGACCCATTCCCGTCTAATTCTACTTTCCAGTTGATATAGTTTACACTGTGAGCCCATCATTTTTATAAGAGTGTATCAAGAATGGCAGTAGATGTAGAGACAGTCAAATAACGAAAAAGGCAGGCAAGTGACATATATAACATCATTTATTGATGTTTTTTAAAATCAAGTTGGTGTTTTGTCATGATCCGACAGGCAAGAATGTGACATGGGAGTAAATGTCTAAAGGGCCTTCACCAGTGTTTTCATTCTAATTTCTTGCATTTTGCTGGAGAAGGAAAGTGACATCAAAGAATGATCAAGGGCAGTGACACGAGCAAGGTTATTCCAAGAGTGCAGTATGCTCAGGTAAAGAAGAAGAAGAACCTTTAAACACAGGGCTTTATTTACGGTACAGAAATTGCCCAAAGTGTATAACTGGGGTTCTGTCTAAATGGCTTTTTTCCATTGGGTTTAAATCTGCTCGATTCACATTCTCTTGCAGGTATGTCTCCCCGATTGAAAAAACAAGCGGATCAATCAGTAGAAGACAGTGACCTGAATAAAACATCCCAGTTATTAGTCCCTTACCGGTTTCACCGGAGGGGACTACAGGTTTGCTCTCCGTCCGTCTGCCCACCCGTCCATCCATCTGTTACGAATTCCGGGTTTAAGGGGGTTACAATTCAGGTCATTTCTTATTAATGTATATTCTATTAAAGGTTGTTGTGATTAAAGGGTCAGGAGACCCTTCTGGGAAAAACGAGACCGGAAACGGGATCGTGAAGAAGAGGAGGAGGAGAAGAAAGGGCGGCCATCTTAAGCTTCGAGAGCTCCGACGCGAGCGGAGGCGATCGTTACCTACTTTGGAACGGAGTTGGAAAAGCCCGTCTGGCGAGAGGAGTTACCTGCGGGGGGGGATTGATTGCCGGTTACGTGTCAAGGTGCCGTGTGGTCCTGGAAGGAACCAAGCGCCCGGCGCTGTTCGCCTCGACGCCTATGAGGGCGTGTACGGGTCGCACCTTGGGCCTGGCGCGTGAAAGAGATTGGAAGGAGACGGTTGAGAGTTGAGACTGCAGCTCTAGACCGAGCCGCCGAACGTGAAGGACAAGGGAACCGTGCCTCTGTGAACCGAAGTCCGCGCGTCAGGAGAGCGCCGGATTACTGCGGAACCTGCGAAGTCGGGTATCCTCGCTGAGGTTGTCGAGTATCCTCACTCCCAGCCCCGGATTGGAATCGGACCTAGATTCCCCGATCGCTGGATCGACTCGACGTCACCTGGGAGGTGTGCAGGAATCGGACATTGCTTCCCCGATCGCTGGATCGACTCGACGTCACCTGGGAGGCGTGCAGAGACATTGGGGGCAAGGGCCGTGAGTGTTGCCAACACTGTTGTGGGTTAAGGTGGCGCCACCTATACTATAGATAAGGATTGTATGGAAGTGCTGTAAACGCATTGTGATTCCTGTGCGGGATTTGGGAATATATTGGGGTTTGTTCGTAACCCTTGGTGTGGACTCGTTATTGATTGACTTATTTTCACCCAAGGACCATACATCTTTCTGCCGGGGCTCCCCTCGAGGTTGACCCCGTAACACATCCACCTGTTCGTTTTTGAGACTTTTTTTCCCCTTAGCCTTTAACATATTCAACTGAAACTTACATGGCTTACATTTACATTACATTAAACGTACAAACGTTTCATCATCTCTCTCCGAGTTATGCCCTTTTTGCATTCAGAGAATATCACATCGGTAGGGGACGTGTATGGCAAAGCAAAACCTGCTGCTGTTATTTTGGAAAAAAGATATAACATGTAAAAATGTCCAAGGTACATTTCACATTTCCTGTGCCATGACACAGAATGCAAGCGGGATGAACTTGACGCAAAAGTTCATGCAATATTTTTGAACTAGGGTAGGGGGGAGGGGTTTAAGTTGCATTTATATTTTTCTTGCAAAAGTATCATTTACCATCAATTTGGCATCCTGTTTGTGATTGTATTTCCACAAAAACTAAGGCCAACTTCATCCTGATGTGCTTTCCTCTTCAAGTAAAAAAGATTAATTGTAACTGTTCTTTTTATACATTGTATCCTCATTTAAGATGGCTGAACAATTCCCAATCCCCCTCCATATAGGCCAAATGTGCCTAGAAAAAGTCTACACCCCCTTTCAAAATTTACACCTTTTATTGCCTTAAACCCTGGAACTAAAATGCATTAAGTCAGACTTTTTCCACCTTTATTTACACATTGTCACCCACAACTTCCAAGTGAAAAACAAATTCTACAAATTTCAGAAAATTAATTAAAAATACAAAACTGGAATTTCTTGTTTGGATGTGTCCAACCCCCTGAGTTAATACTTGGTGGAAGTACCTTTGACAGCAATTACACCTGAGAGTCTGTTGGGATAGGTCTCTAGCAACTTTGCACACCTTGATTGGGCAATATTTGCTTCTGCACAAAACTCTTCAAGCTCCGTCAAGTTGCATGGGGAGCGTTGATGGACAGTAATCTTCAAGTCATGCTACAGATTTTATATTGGATTTAGGTCAGGGCTCTGACTAGGCCACTCAAGGACATTTAATCAAAATATCAATAACACCCTTTACAGCCAAATCACTTGGGCATTGTCGTGACCAAATATCAGCTTCCTAGCTCAAAAGGTGCCTAATATATTACCCAGATGAGAAAGGAAAAATATAAGTACTTAATAAATCGACAATAATTAAGTAATTAATCAATTACTTGATTAATAAAAAAATAACTTTTTTTTTTTTTTTTTTGCCAAAGCACACGCTCACTGTTGTGGCAAAATTTCAGCTTCCTCGCTCAAAGGATGGCTGAAATATCGCCTGGACAAACAAACAAACATGAAGACGTCATGCAGAGTACGATACTTGCAAAATCTACACCCCTTCCCCCCAAAAAGGTTGCCATTGATCCAGCAAATTGTCCATTTCATCAAGATTAAAATTGATGATCTTGATCAAAGCTCGGGTCAATAGGATGAAAAGTGACAATTTTTCAGATGAGAATTCATTTTAGAAGTTTGACTTAGAGTTGACCTTTGACCTTGAGTTGACTTTTGGGAATTCTCTTTTCTGTTTTACTGCATTAAAGCTTTTATTCTTATTCTTAAATGATGTTTTTCTCCTCTAATTCCGAGATATATCAAAATAAATTCTCTGACACGGCCTACTTTCTTTTTCATTTATTGTTTTGGGGAGAGGGGATGTTAAACAAAACGTATTGTTACTGATCGCGGTTAAGATGTTATAGACCGAGCGGTGGTGTAAAACCGCGACCTAACAAAACTCACCCGATTCACCCAGACTTTGGCCGTATCGCACCCTAGCTGCTCAATGAGGGAAAAGACAGAAACGACGCAATGCAAGAGGAAAAAGGAAGACAAAAAAAAGGTTTGAAATACTACTACATTTATTCCTACTATTTACACACAAGCAAAAAGAAACAATTACGTTTATTTACAAGCACAAGACGCAGGTGACACAGTGCAAATTTAGCTTACCTACAGACTTAATTAAATACCCAGGGACAGAACAAACAAAACGCTGACTCACGCGGGGAATTGCTGAAATGGCAGGATGTGGATGGCTGGAGGGGGAGGGAGGTCCAAGGGGGGTCATGCAGCACAACCGGCGCGTTCAGCAGCCGCCGTTCCTCTTCGGCCCTGCTCCAAACCGCCGTTCAGGCCCCCTTTGGCGGTTGGGTGGTCTGGCTGCTGCGGCCGCCGTCCGCTGCGTTCCCCGGACTTGTCTGGTCCAAACCCTCAACTCTGTCGTGTTTCTCTCACTCCTCACCACCGACTCCTCACCGCAACCAACTGACCACCGACTCCTTTTGCAACCAACTTCCGCAACCAACAACCTTGCAACCAACTCCTGCAACCAACTTCCGCAACCAACAACCTTGCAACCAACTCCTGCAACCAACTCTTCTCTCTCAACAACCCTTCTCTCTCAACAACCCTTCTCTCTCAACAACCCTTCTCTCTTTTACCACTTCCGTTTTGCGCCTTTTATAGCGCCTCCAGCGATTACGCCCCCGGCGCTTTGGACACGCCCATCGGGGGTGCCCACCTCGGCCCTGGTTGGTCGCGCGACCCTCGGGCTCCGCCCTGGATGACGACGGGCGGGCGCGCCCCTCCTCCCCTCTGACGAGGTGGAGACACGCCTTTCTTCTCCGACTCAAAGCCCATGGTCAATGGCGGTTATTGGAGGGGAGGTAATATGAGGTCAATGGTGGTTATTGGAGGGGAGGTAATATGAGGTCAATGGTGGTTATTGGAGGGGAGGTAATATGAGCAATCGAGGCTCGGCAATGACGAGAGGGGATGTAATATGAGGTCAATGGAGGTTTTTGGAGGGGAGGGAAAGGGAGATTTTTGGGGATGGGAAGGAAAGGGGGTCTATTCTCTTTCACTGGTGCAATGGAGTATTTCAATTAATGGGAGACACAGCCTTATCCTAAAACACAGAATAAGATATAACTATCGAACATGGATATTCTATGATTGGCTGACATGTATGCTTGTGGACTATGGGACGCCCTTTTGATCTTTACACAGCTCCGGAGGCAGGAGGCACAGAATAACAACAACAATAATAATAATTCACACCAATTTACCACAATACACATAATCAAAAAAAAAAATACAGTCCTCATCTCCGCAACACTGCACCCTCCTCCTCTTAGGCACATCCCGGGCCTACAACTTTTATTTAGTGTGACACGTAGGTGTAGTTCCCTCTATTTTTAACCTGACCCTGAGTGCGACAGTTTTAAACCATAAATAAATGTGTCCCGCTGCTCCATTGCACCCTGCCTAACAGACTTACGCCCACAGTTAACCGAATTGCGGAATGGTCTTCAAACTATACACTGACGGTGGGGAGCATTATTTACAATTGACGCTATTTTTATTTACAAAACTAACCCAGGACCTGTAATTGTTCTTTCTGGGGGGGAGACAGTCTGCTCTGCATCGACGCACCATTAAAAGCACCCAAAAACGCACCAACACACCCTCAAGCACCAATCAGTGCAGTCACCACTGTTCATCAATAAAATAAATCCAACAAACCCAAACCCTGCAGGTGATCTCTTGCTCTTCGGCTCCCTCTGCTGGTTATTATTTTCTTCCAGATGTTGTCATTTCCTTTCATTTTCTTACTGGCGGCCTATTTGAGCATAAAATGAAATGCACCCAACGTGTCCATTTTTACTTTATTTATGGCCCACAGGGCCGACTAGTGTAGTTCACCTGTGGGGCATCGGTGCCCTGTGGCCAAGGTCCGCCAGCAAGATTTCGGGCCCTCATGGCCGGTTCCAGCAGAGGGGCCATGCCCCAACCCATGGGGTCCATACGTGGTGCTCGGCCACAAACATGTGGTCCATAATGTGGTGCATCGATGCAGACAGCTGGTTCTGGGAATTTCGGGCGCACAATGGCCGACCCACGCACGCTCCCCTCGGCACCCAATGGCGCACAGGTCATGTGGGAGACAAAAGGGGATAGACAAATGAGCGAGGGGTAAGGTCACAAGGGTACACATCAATAAGGCAATGCAAGGCGAAATGCGTACGGAGGGCGAAGTGAGAAAGCTCGTCCCTACCGTACGTCACCCCCCTGTCACCTACCCTTGCCCTCACCCCATATGTACAAAAATCTACACATTTACAAATTTGTCACTACTGTCACGTCTTCCCCATATTTCCTCTATACCAAATTCGTCACCACAATCCCTCTATCCAAAATTTGCCATCACCAAATTCATCATCAATCCTCATAAGGAGGGAGAGATGGAATCACGCACAATGTCACACCCACGTCATGATGCGTCTCACATTCCAAACATTTGCACAATAAAAAATAATAAAACATGGCATGGTGTGGAGTTACCTGTCACCTCAGGTGAGTGGGTGCAGATGGTGCGAGGAGATCCTTCATCCTAACTATCCTCTAAATGACTTTAACACACTTTACACTACCCGGGGTCTTTCCCTGCCAATCCATTGGCCACTTACACTATGGGTTCTAACAACCAATCCCCATTGACCAAACTGTGGTGCTTCTCAATTTGGGGTCTCACTCCCCCGATTCATCTCCCGGTGCCCTCGCACAATTTCTGGGCCGCGACGTGTAGCTCTCCCAACAGGTCTACCCACCTGCACACCTCCACCACTGTAGTTGCCACCCGAGCTTACCTAGCTCCTCACCCTAACCTATCTAACTGGGGGCAGCCCCTCTCCTGGCTCTGTCACCCCATGGTGCCCTCTGGCACTGGGCTACCCGGGTCCGTCCTCCGGATCCTCGGGCCCCATCCACAACAACTACTACCGGCTCCCAGAGCCCACCTGCGGCCTCACCTGGCCGACATCCTTACAGTGGTGGAGTGCCCAAACCAACTACACACACTAACAGGCTACACGCCCAGCCATTTCCACAACACTAATGCACCCATCCAAACATCATTCTTCCAACCGCACCACAGATGCCAATATCCAACCACAATTTACCTGTACCCTCTACCTAACACTTACACTACCCGCCCCGGGTATCCGTGATGGGGGTCCACTCTTCCCCCATTCACACCTTCGCACCATCCACTCCACTCCACAATTTCCACCATACTCACTCCACGACCATCCATTCCAATACTCCATAGCATTTATTCCATACACCTGTCTTTCATTCACCTGTCGTTGCACACCTGTGCAATCCTACCTGGTGCCACCTGCACCCTCCTCCTCTTCCTGGACCAGTTGGTCAACACAACACACAATCACCACTACTCCCTCATACACTGCTCCACACACCTGTTCAGTTGCACACCTGTGCAATCACACCTGTTCAATCCTCACACACACGGCATCATCTCAGCTGACTACTCCCCTCTGAAACTTGCGCTTCCCAGTCGTCCCTTTAAACTATTGCGCTCCCACGTCATTATCAACCACACTAAACTACCTGCGTCCCCACTACAGGTATCAGTCACTAACTAAACTTAACGTTACCTAATGTCATCTTCGCTAGATCCCTACACACCATATCCTAACCCACCCGGGCTAGTTTTCACTGCCATACACCCCATAAACTATTGCTCCTTTGCCCCCACTGTGAGGGATGGTGGATTTGCCATCCCACCACATCGGGGGTCTCTCACTACCAATTTCGCTCGTCCAAATCCAACAACTCAAAAATTTTCCATTTACTGCCAATTCTACCCATACCATCATCAAATTTTGCTTTTTTTCTAATTTCGGGGCCAAAACACTATCCTCATCACCCGTCTACTTATTACATCCTCTCGGTGCGCAATTTCCTTCGAAAGCTCGGCTTCGTACAGCCGAGCCATGAACGCGGATTCTTTTGTACCAGCCGCTGGATACGTCCCGCATTCGTGGCAGGGACGGGGGCTTACCCGTGCCGAGATCCCACGCACCATCTCGGCACGGAGCCATCCACTGTCCCGATCTCGACCTGCCGGCACGTCTCAATAGCAAGTGGTCGCCATGACGACCCTTCCTATCGGGCGGCCCGCTCCGCCTAGTGGAGCCCGGACGCGGCCGTTCCACGCGAGGCCCAGCGTGGATCGCGCACGGCGGTCCTTTCGAACCCGCCGTGGCTCGGATCCCCGCTGGTTCTCGCGGCACGCGAAGCCCGGCACGCACCGAAGGCCCGCTTCGGCTAAAAGTCGACCTAACCTCTAACCTGGTTACCGTCGATGCTTCACCTGGACGCTTACACCCCGCAGCCCGTTCCTTGCTCACACATCCAGCCGTGCCCATGCTCCTCGTACCTTTCCTTACACACCCAGGTACCCTCATTCCACTCACAGCCTTGGTCACACACCTGACCACCGAACACTTTGGCACACATTCGTTGGTAGCACACCTCACCAACACACCTCTCCGCGCCCCTTTCTCGGTCACCTCCTTTGTGACGATCACAGGTGTGCTCTCACCCGCACACCCAACCGCGTGCCTCACGACCATCTCAAATGTGCCTTCCCACACACGCTCTACCATTCCAGGTGTGCATCCTTCCATTCCAGGTGTACATCCTCGCTCACCTGTCATAACCAACTCACGCTCCGTTTCACTCTCACTACTCTCACCTCCATTCTTGACCGCGCACTCACCCTTACTCTCGACAGCACACTCTTTCCTCATGCACCCGTCCGTTACACACCTTTCTCGCGCACACCCTCCCGTTACATCCTCTGTAACACTCACCACAGGCGTACACTTCCTCGTTACATCCTTTGTAACACTCACCACAGGTGTACACTCTCTCGTTACATCCTCTGTAACACTCACCACACCGCGCTTCCATGTACCCCCTCGCACACGCGCTTCGACCAACTCACTCTTGACGGCACACTCACTCCTCGGCGTGCACTTTTTCCTCACACACCCCATGGTCGGACATTCTCGCACACCTCTTTTTTCGCACACCTGACCTGTCACACACTTCACCAACGGCCTTTCACGAACACCCGGATCCAAACCAATCCCCAAGCCGACTGAAGCTTTCCTCACATCATATACATTGCCACTCACCTCCGTACTTCGTCTCTGCACCTCCTTTGCCACCTGCAAACTTTTTATTTGGTTAGTGAGCACCTCATCATGATTTGAACACAGACCTTGTACATATTCCATTACCTCCTCCTGGATTTCTCTCTTAGTTTCTGTCCGTCCCTTCTTAATTTCACTCACCTCTTCTTCCACTTCCTCTAGTTTTTGTTTAACCTCTTTTATTTCTTGGTGCGTCTCCTCAAGTTCATCCTCTAGGGCTACCGTGACCGTCTCTATGTGCATCCTCACCTGCCGGTCCTTTGTCTCCATTATCTCTGTCACCTCGTCCACCCTCCTTGTCAGTTCCTCACGTACCATCTGACATTGCCTCTGTGTCGCTATCAAGTCATTTTTAATTTCTTTTTGTGTCGCCTTTAACCCTCCGAGTACTGCAGTGTTCTTTTCCACTTGGTCCGCTAGTTCTTTTTGTCCCACTGTCAGCTGTTCTACTCCTTTCGTCAGATCTTCTATTCCCCCCTGTAACTTTGCCGTATTATTTCTCACCTCTTTCTCTATACGCTTTTCGCCTCGCTTTACCTCCTCGCGTAGCCCCGAGACCTCCTCACTCACCCCTCGTCGTATTTCCTCCATCTGGTTCCCCATCTGTTCGATTTCCCGGGCGGATTGTTCCCCTATTTCCCGCAATTTGTCCTCCATCCTATTTTCTAACCCCATTAACCCATTTTTCACCCCCTCTAACTGATTCTCCTGGGCAGCCATTCTGTTTTCCACCCCCTTTAACCCATTCTTTACCTCTTTTATCCCGTTGTCTAACCCCTCACCGGTACCCCTCGCTTCATCCCTCATTACCCCCATTTGGTTTCCCATTACCCCCAATTGCTCACTCTGAGCCCTCGCTTCGTCCCTCATTACCCCCATTTGGCCCTCCAATCGCTCACCCTGAGCATCCATTTTTGCCATCAGTTGGGTCAAGAATAATCTGAGGTCAAACCCGGTTTGCCCAGCGTCCCCAGCCGCCACCGCGGGCTCGCCCTCCGCGGCGCCGCTATTTTGGGACCCTTCAACCACGTGCGCGAGCGCGCCATTTTGCGCGCCTGATATTCCCGCAACCACATTGCCATTTTCCTCCTCCCTTTCTTCCCCGAAGTCCTGGGTTACTTCTAACCCCTCTATCTCTCCCACCGGCATCCCGTCGCCTTGAACAGCCATGGCGCGATTTCAAAATTCGGGTTTTACTTTATAAAACAAAACAAATTTCGTCCGCTCCAAATTTTGACCAAATTTTTTTTTTTTTTTCTATTCGTTTAAAAAATTTGGTTCGGGCCTCGAATCCCACTCCCAGACACCAATTGTTACTGATCGCGGTTAAGATGTTATAGACCGAGCGGTGGTGTAAAACCGCGACCTAACAAAACTCACCCGATTCACCCAGACTTTGGCCGTATCGCACCCTAGCTGCTCAATGAGGGAAAAGACAGAAACGACGCAATGCAAGAGGAAAAAGGAAGACAAAAAAAAGGTTTGAAATACTACTACATTTATTCCTACTATTTACACACAAGCAAAAAGTAACAATTACGTTTATTTACAAGCACAAGACGCAGGTGACACAGTGCAAATTTAGCTTACCTACAGACTTAATTAAATACCCAGGGACAGAACAAACAAAACGCTGACTCACGCGGGGAATTGCTGAAATGGCAGGATGTGGATGGCTGGAGGGGGAGGGAGGTCCAAGGGGGGTCATGCAGCACAACCGGCGCGTTCAGCAGCCGCCGTTCCTCTTCGGCCCTGCTCCAAACCGCCGTTCAGGCCCCCTTTGGCGGTTGGGTGGTCTGGCTGCTGCGGCCGCCGTCCGCTGCGTTCCCCGGACTTGTCTGGTCCAAACCCTCAACTCTGTCGTGTTTCTCTCACTCCTCACCACCGACTCCTCACCGCAACCAACTGACCACCGACTCCTTTTGCAACCAACTTCCGCAACCAACAACCTTGCAACCAACTCCTGCAACCAACTTCCGCAACCAACAACCTTGCAACCAACTCCTGCAACCAACTCTTCTCTCTCAACAACCCTTCTCTCTCAACAACCCTTCTCTCTCAACAACCCTTCTCTCTCAACAACCCTTCTCAGTTCTCTCTTTTACCACTTCCGTTTTGCGCCTTTTATAGCGCCTCCAGCGATTACGCCCCCGGCGCTTTGGACACGCCCATCGGGGGTGCCCACCTCGGCCCTGGTTGGTCGCGCGACCCTCGGGCTCCGCCCTGGATGACGACGGGCGGGCGCGCCCCTCCTCCCCTCTGACGAGGTGGAGACACGCCTTTCTTCTCCGACTCAAAGCCCATGGTCAATGGCGGTTATTGGAGGGGAGGTAATATGAGGTCAATGGTGGTTATTGGAGGGGAGGTAATATGAGGTCAATGGTGGTTATTGGAGGGGAGGTAATATGAGCAATCGAGGCTCGGCAATGACGAGAGGGGATGTAATATGAGGTCAATGGAGGTTTTTGGAGGGGAGGGAAAGGGAGATTTTTGGGGATGGGAAGGAAAGGGGGTCTATTCTCTTTCACTGGTGCAATGGAGTATTTCAATTAATGGGAGACACAGCCTTATCCTAAAACACAGAATAAGATATAACTATCGAACATGGATATTCTATGATTGGCTGACGTGTATGCTTGTGGACTATGGGACGCCCTTTTGATCTTTACACAGCTCCAGAGGCAGGAGGCACAGAATAACAACAACAATAATAATAATTCACACCAATTTACCACAATACACATAATCAAAAAAAAAATACAGTCCTCATCTCCGCAACAGTATTATTCCAACTTGACCCACGGCGGGAGTATGCGCTCTACTGAGTGGCGTTCTTGTTGATTATATAAATGAATAACCCATTCCTTAATAAATTTTACTCCTCTTTGAAATACCCGACAACAAAATATGTCAATTTACCATTATGGGAGCACATTGTTATTCTGTCCCCCTTGCAGCGGGAGATGGGGTTTTGCAATCCCACGTGTGTGTGTGTGTGTGTGTGTGTGCGTGTCAAGGCCATAATTTTATCATTTGGGTTTTGTCAGGAAATTTGCGTCAAATCTTTATTCTGAGAATATGGAGAAGACAAATCTAATTTTGGTTAGAAAGCTGTTGTTTGCTTAATGTTGGATACATAAGTATTCGTTACGATGATTTTTGTGTCATGTGCTCTCTTGTATAATTATTTTGTGAATAAAGGTGATAAGGGGCCATCTGTGTATTACATTTGTATGGTAATGGGAGATGGTGTGGTGATGGGACCTGTTCAAACCTTAAATGTAGGCTACAGTTGCATTGTACTTATGGGGAAGGAGTGTGTGCATGTAGGCGAGATGGGAAATGGGGCTGTGTGGAGGTGGAGGGGTTCTGTACATACAAATCTCAATGGTTATATTGTACACTGGTGAGGTACCCTGCACTACGCACGAGTGGTAGCCCAAAATCCCCCCCAAAAAAACATTTTGAGAAATTTTATGAAAACTCCCAGCCACTTTCGGACACGTGCAGGGATCCCAAAAGCTGCACAGAAAATTTGGTGGGGCTGACCCCAAATTTGTGGTAGTAGTACTGTGTAAAATCAATGTACCTTTAATTATGATGATGAAGTTGATAAACGAGAATCTGAATTGTATTGAGAAATTGCCGAAGCCGCGAATGTGTTTACACGCAGAGAAATATCGGCGTCATACGGGTGGAAACGCAAAATCATTATTGTATTGAGATATTACCGAACCAGTGAACGATTCCACCATGGCGAAACTGCTTGTGCCGAACCCATGAATGAGTTTACATGCGGAGGCAGCGCGGTTTTGTACGGGTGGAAATTCATGAAACCTCCCACCCACCTTGGGACACCTGCTGGGATCTGCTGGCGAGCCCCAAAACTGATGGAGTAGTTCGGGGACGGACAGACAGATGGACAGTCCTTCTTTATTGTATAGATTAACATTTTATTTGCAATTATTCTGTCGAAATAATTCCTTGTTTTTGAAATGCTTCTTTTGAAAGATCGTAAATTTTTGAATTTATTTATTTGTGGAGCTTAAGTCAACAAAACACAAATTTTCTCAACAGCTTAGAGGGGAATATGAGTTACCTGAAGATGCATATGTAATTATGTATTATGTATATTCTTAAAGAGCGTATTCTTCTGCATCTATTAGAGGTACCAGAAAATAATGTCGTTTTTCAAAGAGGAACAGACAGCTTTAAAAAACGACATTACTTTCCGGTACCCCTCATAGTAAGGCTGGTTTAAAAAAAATTCCTGTTTATCATCACTTTTTTTCAAAAAAGTGGGCAGGGAGGGCGGGGGTTTTTTTTGTTTTTGTTTTCAGAGTGAAATTTTAATGGATTATTCAACGCACAACATGTTTTTTTCTTAAATATACTTTATCGGAAATACATGATGAATCATGTTATGATTTCTAAACTAGTAAACCTTCGTATGTACGCACTCATACGATTCAAATAAAGAAAATAAAGAAACCTATGTCACATTGAGTTCTGTTTACTTTTAATATTTGCTGATACATATAACAATGGTGGACCAAAACTTCGGCTTTTAAGAATAATGTCCGGTTGCCATCCATATTACATGTATCTATCAGCAGCTATTGCCATGGCATTCATACATATCGAAGGCATTATGTTCATTGGTCTTCTGTTGGTTTGGCTGATCCAGGACAGTAATAACGAACTCAATGAAATTTCCAAGGGTATTGATGACATCTGCCAATGTTGAATCTCTAGCTGCAACATGGGTCATAGTCTTTTTATCTCCCACTGAGATGTTTACCACTCCATTGGTGTCCTCAATTGGTACACCTGAAAAAGAAAAATCACTATAAAATATACTTGTATATTGTCTACTCTACTGTTTATCTATCAGCCAAGCCACAAACATCAAGCTTCAAACAACAAAAATGTGGGGAAAAATTGTACATTGAAAAAATGAGCACCCCCCCCCCCCCCTCCACACACACACACACACACACACACACACACCCTTTCATAACTAATAACTGCAAGTATTCATCAGTCTCAGATCAAATTCAGTGTTTTGTACTGAAATTCTGTTTTTTCCAAGTCTGGATTTGGTTTGGAATTTTGAACCACCCGGGAATGAAAACTAGAAATACAGATCTGGGATCCCAGTGCAGATATATCGACAGATTTTAGTTTAGAACAGAACTGGAGTTCAACATTTCCCACCATTCTTTATGAATAAAATAAGGAAGCGCACACCCCATTTATCAGAAGCAAAACCTTGCGGTCCACGTAAATGGCGAGTGAGGGGAAAACCCGCACATACTAAATATTCAACAACAACAACAACAACAACAACAATGTACATTAAAACTGTTATATTTCTTACCATCAAGCGTTCCCGACACGAGCTCATAATACAGTTCGTCTGGAGTGATATTTTCTGGCATTTTGACACCAACCCTGGCCTTTAGAACACTGGACGTTCGCCGAATTTGGCAAACAACAAACGGCATTTTCTGTCAAACTGTCGCTCACATGTAACTTGGCTCAGTAGTCAGGCAGATAGGTGTAACAATTGTGGGTTTATACGTACAAGCATGAAATTTGGCACAGTCATAGATAATAGTCTAATGAATAATTCCAGATATGGACCCACCGCGAAAACGTCCTATGGTAGCCGTGGCGGCCATTTTACAAAATGGCCGCTTTTAGTCTAGTGGCTAGATAGGGGTCTCGTGCACCCCCCCGAAATATACTTCTCATTGGTGTCTATAGATAGGAAAAAATGTGTAGAAATGATTTGCTATGTTAAATAGTTGAAAAAATGTCCCACGTCTCATTTTTATGCAAATTAGTGCAAATTAGCAAATTAAATAAAGTGCAAATTAGCAAATTAAATAAAGTTTTTATTTATTTATTGCAACTTGTTATCGTATCTTATCTTTTTTTTCAGTTGGTGTTTCGAACAGCGAAATGTCTAAGAGTTATCAGCTAGTGGATCCACTGCAACCTGGACAATCAAAGGCGCAGGTACAGACGGATTGGAACAAGTGCGTTTTGTGCCAAAAAATCACACGAGAAAGTTTGCAATGCCCAGCAGAATCAAAACGGCACGATGTTGGAGTTGGTTATTCTACCGTTGCCTTCAACATCAGACGTTTCAATGAACTTCACGAATTACCGATGCCACTAGAATTAGGACACCTTGATGACGGGAATGGCATTGAAGCTACGTTTCTGGAGAACAATGCCAAGTGGCACAAATCTTGCCATACAAAATTCAATAATATAAAACTACAACGAGCAGAAAAAAGGAAATGCACACAGGGTTGCGACCCTGATGCTACTCCATCCAAGAAATACACTCGTCAAGTCGCTCATCATGAAGTGGCAGCATCGGATGTCTGTGTTTTATGCGAAGATGTGTCAACTTCCGAACCACTCCGTGAGGCATCGACTTTTCGTCTAGACTCACGCGTACGAAGATGTGCATTAGACCTGCAGGACGAGAGGCTACTTGCAAAATTGAGTGCTGGGGACATGGTCGCACAAGATGCAAAATATCATCCAAGGTGTCTTGTTTCACTTCACAACAAAACTAAATCATTACAAGATAAACAGAAGATGGACACAACTGATAAAGTCAACCATGGGATTGCACTAGCCGAGTTGCTGTCATTTATCGATGAAACAAGAATAGATGAAGAGCTTGCCCCTGTCTTTAAACTTGCAGATCTCGTCAAACTTTATTCTAATCGTCTAGAACAACTTGGAGTGGAGCAGCATGTCAGACAACATAGCACAGAGTTAAAAAATCGTATCCTGGCCCAAATCCCAGACCTTACGGCTCATAAGGAAGGGCATGATATACTACTCGCATTTGATAAAGATGTAGGACCTGCCCTCCGTAAAGTCTGCAAAGAAGACTACGATGACGAAGCCATATGTCTTGCAAGGGCAGCGGAGATAGTACGTAGAGAAATGTTCCAAACTGCAGCTACATTCACAGGTTCATTTGATGAGGACTGCCAAGTAAAATCAGTATGGCATATATCAATATAATATTGATATAATACAATTATGGCATATATGTGTATCTAGAGTCATTTCATGAGAACATAAAGAAGCATTTGTGTCGTCCGGTAAAAAATAATCGCGGTCAAAACGGCCATTTTGTAAAATGGCCGCCATGGCTACCATAGGACGTTTTCGCGGTGGGTCCATATCTGGAATTATTCATTAGATTATTATCTATGACTGTGCCAAATTTCATGCTTGTATGTCTAAACCCACAATTCTTATGATGGATGCACCTATCTGCCTGACTACAGACAGTACGCGAGCACATACAAAATTCGAACCTGTTCCACTGAGTGGGAACGGATTTTACTGACTTCGCGAGCAAAGAAAAAAATTTTTTTTAGGGGCGGACGACTTTTATGGGGCGGGCGGCGATGATAAACAGGATTTTTTTTTTAACCAGCCTAAAGGGAATTAAATATACTAGGACATGCCCGTACTATATATATAGGACGTGCCCGTAAGTGCGTGATGTTACCGTACAATGAATGTATCGTCCCGACGCCGCAGCTCGGATGGCGCTGCAGTTAATCGGGCCCCCAAATTCCTCATCGACGATAACTAAACAATATATTATATGAATCGCACCGTACATACCTCCTTCTAGATCTTGTTCTTGTCTTGATATACTCACTCAGGCTCACTCTATCACGCCTGAGTCCTCCCAGCTCCTCCAAATGGCGCCCGCTCGCCGCTACGTAAGTCCGGAAGTGACGTCCTCATTTGACTGTCCGGAAGGTCGCATATCGCAGGAAAGCGAAAGAATCGCAAATTAGTTTTAATTAGTTTTAAAACATCGTTTAACGCCAACATAGCGCCAACATAGTTTGCCGACGGGAAATAAATGAATACGCTCTCAAATGTGCCATCCGAGGCAGAGTCTGTTCGCCACGTTCGGCACACGTGATAGCTCGCTGCTCTCTGATTGGTTGAATCGTTTTTTGGACATAGCTCGGTAACTACTTCTGCGATTAATTTAAAACCTTGAAAAGGCACATCCTCGGGTCCCCAGCAATATACCTGGCAAGTTTCAAGTATATCGGACCGGTAGTTGTCGAGAAACAGCGGTCACAGACAAACATACATACAAACATACAAACATACAAACATACAAACATACAAACATACAAACATACAAACATACACACAGAGATTGCTGGAATTATAGATAGATATGTAGAGTGACAGATATCAACCTGGTTGGAATAATGATGTACTCGTATATACCAAGGTTCGGCATATCGAATGTAATGGGAATCCTTTCGGTGGCAAAGGAAGTGCTTCCAGACTGATGGCCAGAGACCAAACAGAACATGGAAGCAAGATTTGTAATGGGTGTTGAGGAGGGAAATGGGGTTTTTTTTAGGCTAAATTAGGGTGAAGAGACCCCAAAGGTTACAGCTTTGGTAGGGCAGGCAGGAAAAACAAAATATTATTAGAAAGGAAAAGGTAAACATATTCTACACCAATGTTAAGAGATTCAATAATATGATGGAGTATGATAGCAAGGAGTATGATATAGTTGCAGTAAGCGAGACTTGGCTTAATGAGGGGAGAAATTGGAAGACTGGACTTGAAGGCTACCAGATGTATCGGTGTGATAGGGAAGAAAAAAAATTGAGGGGGTGGAGCAATCTGGGTAAAAGACAGTATTGTTTTGACAGTAAGGGATGACATTAAGAGGAAATTGATGCGGAGGATTCTATGTGAATAGAGAATGAATGAAATGAATGAATGAATGATCGTTTTAAGGCCATTTTCCCCGCTACAGCAGGGGTTAGCGTGATGTAAATAGAGAATCGTGATGATAATAATAGTAAGGTACTCATAAAAAATACTTTTATATAGGGCTCCTGTGAGGGAAGAGTAGGAGAGAAAGTTTAACTTAAAAATTGGAAAGACATTTGATGAGGGATGAGTATTGATTATAATCAGGGATTTCAATTTGTCATGGAATATTGAGTCCAGAAAAAGGGAAAGGGCAGAGCATATTGATGAATTTATAGATCTAGTCCAAGATAGAATTTTCATCCAGTTTTTACGGCGGAGCCCATCGGGCAGAGCTGTCTAGAACAGTGTTTGTCCGTCTGTATGTATGTATGTATGCATGTATGTCCCCTCAAACGTATACCAATCAGAGCTGAGAATCTGGTCACATGACAGGGTGATGTGATTACGTCTGATGTCATTACGGCATACAATGGCTGACTCCACACTCCGCCATTTTTGATTTATATGCCGTTCATGCCGAACATATTGTCGAACCCGTCATACATCACAATCGCCATGCTCTACCTTTACGTTTTTCATTCAGTGTGAAACACAAAAAACCGATTGTTAAAATGACCATCAAATATCGAAAGCATCGGCGTTACGTCTCTTACAACAATACCGTACGTATAGGCCTTGGGCGTTATGACTCACCTTCCACTTCAGACAAATTAAGCCCAGGTTTCTTAATACAGTGGTATCATTTCAGTAGTATCGTTTTCGTAGTAATAATAATATTATAGTAAATATAATCATAACACTTTCAACCCAATGTCGTGAATGGAAACTTGATGGATTGAAGCGGTGTAACTGCGGAAGTAAGGAATTCACCTGTTTTTTTTAAATGATATAATTTTCGTAATAATAACGTAACGTTATTATTATAGTAAATCTAATTGTAACACGAATCCCTTTGTAGCGACTGCCACGTTGCTGGAGGTTAAATCTATATCTTGTATATATTAAAGTAGCGGCAGTTTTGTGTCCGGCCATCATGTTTCGTCATTACGTTTATGGTGTCATTATGGCATAAACAGCCACTCACTTCGAGAGCTGCAGGAAAGGTCATTCCTCTTTGGGGTAAATAGATTACAGTCTCTCTATGATCGGGTCTCAAGAACATTGGGTGTATGTTAATTTACTAAGTTTCTTGTGGAGAGATTGCCAAGTGGTTTAAGCATTCGAGCAAGCACTCCATTCAAAACCGTTAAGGAACGGCTGGCTTGGCAAGTACTAGCTAAATGAGCACACTTCAACCCTTGTGGGGTATATAGATTACAGTAGATCTTCGCCCAGTTCTGTAAGTAAAACTTACCTCATTGGATGTCGGGATTCCTCCAAATTTCTTTCTTCAATGTTATAAACAGCATTCGCGACTGTTAAAAAAGCGAATCATATGTGTTTGTGGTTTATAATAGTTTACAAGCCCAGCTACGCTGCTGTTAGACTTTTGGTCTTGTTTTTGTATAGTAAGTCGAGGCTCGTGTAAGAGTCCAAACATAAAACATATAAAGGTAGCGGAACACGAGGGGGAGGGAAGCACAACAACAGGAGAGAACATGGACATTGGGAGATATGTGGAAGGGAGTGGCTGGGGCACGGGGCGGGTACACGGGATAAACAAGATGGACATTACTGGGACTTTCAGGAAAGAAAATGGAATTTGAAAGAGGTGGATTTGGGGTGTTTTAACGGGGATAGAAAAGATCAAGGTTTTGGCGATAAGAAATGGTTGTGAACAGCTGTTTTGAAGACCTGGAGGGAGGAGTGTTATTGAAGAGAATGGGGGAGTTTGTTCCAGTGGTGGGAAAAAAGAGAAATGAAAGGATGAAGGTGAGCAGAGAGTCTTGATTTTGGCAGTTTCACCAGAAGAGGGTTGCTGGCAGATCTTATGCGTCCTGCAGGAATATTTGGGGGACAGAGTACAGACAGAGCTGAGGGAGCTAGGCTGGAGAGGAGTCGGTAGAAGACAGAAAGACCACCACCCTGCCTGCGGTGAGAGAGTGAAAGGCCCTCAGAATTGGCTTCATCACAGGAGATTCCAATGATTCTGAAAGCTTTGGTTTCTACAACGTGAAGCCAGCCGAGCTATGTGTGAGGCAAGAGCACCAGCCCAGAGGGGAGAGCAGTGCTCCATCAAACTGCAGATGAAAGCTTTGTATGTGGTGTGGAGCTCAGAATTGCCAAGAAAGGACTTCACACGACGGAAGATGCCCAGTCAGCAACTGGCTTTGGAGGCTAGATTGGAAATATGGTTTTCCCAGGAAAGATCATGGCAGATAGTGAGATCCAAAAGCTTGAGTCACAGAACTTCTTCAAGAGGATTGTTGAGAAAGTAGATGGGAGGTTTTCCAGACGGTGTTTTCGGAGAGACAAAGTGTGAGTGTGAGATTTGTCAGGATTGAAAGACATGTTCCACTAGTTTAACCAGTTTGTGATTTTGTCCAGGTCTGCAAAGAGTGAAGATGCTGCTGCCTGCCAATCTGAGGGTTGAGATATGGAGCAGCAGAGAGTGGAGTCATTCGCAAAGAGATAGAAAGGAGGGATCATTAATGAAAACCAGAAAAAGCACAGGGCCCAGAACACTGCCTTGGGGAACTCCAGCCTGAACAGGAAGGGGAGATGAGAGAAATCCATTTGGAGCCACGCTTTGACTATAACAGGCGAGGTAGTCCGTGAGACATACGTGGGGATTTCTATGGATAAGAAGAGAGTTTGGTGAGCAGGGCGGGGTGCCAGACCATATTGAAGGCACGAGATATGTCAAGGGAGACGGCTCTGATTTCCTGTTTGGCGTTGAGGACCTCCATCCATTGTTGAGACAGCGGAAGCAGCATGTCCAATGAAGATGGCATGGGTCCACAAGAGAGAGGTCCACTTCTATTCACAGTAACTAGTACACCAACTCCCGATGGGAATGACAGGAAGGGTCATGTTGTCCTCGCTGGGGTATTTCGATTACAGTACATCTCAGCTCGGATCTGTTAGTCTTTGGGGGATTAGAATATATTGCCTCAAGGGCGTCGGGTTTCCTCCCAAAAAAATTCAGTTTAGTGTTATACAGCAGTGGTGACTGTTTAAAAAGGTAATTATACGTGTTTGTGGTTTATAAAAAAAAATTCAGGCATGGGTGTCCCACAAAACACCATGATAAGCTGTTTATATACGTTAATAATATCAAACGTTATATTTCGTTTTTCAAACGTTATAACGTTTATATACGTTTGTCCAAGGAGGAAAAACCCCTTGGGGAGGTGGGATATTATTATTAGTATTAATATTGTTTTGTAATAATATTAATATTATGCTATTATATTTAGTGCTGTTGTTACAGTCGTGGCCAAAAATATCGGCACCCTTGCACTTTTTTCAAATAACTCACAATTTTCTCGAAAACTAAGTTGAAATTGACAAAATTATTTGGTCTCCACAATTCTTTATTTCACTGTTAATATTACAGAATCTTTGTTTTGGATTCACAACTTAATATATCCTTTTAAATTAGAAAATAAAAAGAAATGGCATTGACTAAGTTAAAGGCATCCTCGACTTCGTATTGCTTTGGAGATGGACTTCTAGCCTTGAGATTGTCCATGCTTGGCTATAATCTTGGCTAAATATTGTGTCTGACTTCCTCAGACAATTCTCTGGTTTTCTTTCTTTTCTCCATGCTCATTGCGGTACACACAGTAACACAAAACAGCAGAATGACTCTTTTTCTCTATTCAAAATGGGTGAATGAGTGATTTTTATATTGCAGGTACCTGCAACTCACCACAGGTGAGTTCAATTCCAAAGTAACGGGGAATCACCTGCTTGAAATTTAATTATTTCTACCAACTTCTAAAAGGTGCCAATAATATTGTCCGGGCCATTTTAGGATGTCTGTTTCGAACAAGCTAAGATTTCGTAATTTTTTCAGCTCTTTTTGTTTTGTTCCACTTCAAGCCAAAGAAATACAAATGTGGAAAGCAAAATATTTTTCATCTCCACAATTTTATGGAAGAAATGGTGCATTATTTGAAAAAAGTGCAAGGGTGTCAATATTTTTGGCCACGACTGTACACACACACACACACACACACACACACACACACACACACACACACACACACACACACACACACACACACACACACACACACACACACACACACACACACACACACACACACACACACACACACACACACACACACACACACACACGATAGCCCTGCAAATGATTGTTGCGCAGAGATTTATTGTCATTTGAGGTTTGTCATTTTAAGGGGTTTTGGGCTGTATGGAATTTCTTAGAAATGTATTTTTAATTTGTGGATACAAAGTCCCAATGTTTACCCTTATACAAGGTTGGGAGCGGTCAAAAATCCCACAGTATTTGCCACAAAAATCGATAGTCCCAAAATTTACAGTCAGCAAAGTTAGAGGAGAAGTGAACATAGGTATCTACAGGTAGATGGAATATTAAATTGTGTACAGGTAAACGACAGGTCATGGCAATGCAGAAGGAATAATGTATGTGAGCATGTCCGAACCTTGTACAGCAGGCAGCTCATTAATGAAAATGGAGGTAACATAGAATTATGTGATATTGATTAAACTTGTCACTAAAATAATGTCTCATATGTTTTCGTTTGGGAAGAAATGGGTGAGGGAGTATGATGACACAACCTTTGGCACAGGCCTTTGTATGCAGGTCATAGTCACTGATGTATGTCTGGTTTTGCGTCCGCAATGAACCGTCTGCCTCTTGTGCAAGGGGGAAAAAACAATGAAACCAATCAAGTAATCGTCCCTTTGTCTTTGCCTCTGTCTCAGTCTGCTCTCATCAAAATCACTGTCTGTTTGGAGCCACAATATATTTATATATACAAAACGTTATTGTCGTTATTACGTGTTTCAGTGATCTTGTCATTTTTTTCTGCTTTGTCTTCGGCACTGAATAATGTTGAGACTACGAGGTAAAACGTCAATGCGTATGATTGGGTCGTTCTGATAATCGGGGTATAGCTCCGATTGTTCTGAATTCTCATCTCTTGTATCTTTACATTCACCAGTGCATCATGGTATGTAATGTTGAGAACTGAGCTTGGTGTGTTCTGTCTGGTTTGCATGGGGAAACCTGCCTTCCCATCTTGTTCATTGGTACATTCAATTGTAATTCTGTTTAGGCTTACAATCAGTTACATCTTGTACAGGTAAACAAATAATAACCAAACTGACTGTCAAACTCCCAGCTATTAACACTCGTCGTCACAAACTCATCGGACACCATGAATTGTTTCCTAATACTGTACTTCAGACATTTATTCTGTCCATTTTATGAATAAAACTGAAAAATAGATCTTAGTGGGGCAACTTAGCATAACAATTGTGCATTTTGTGAGGAAAGCACCAAATTTGGCACACTAGTAGACTATCCTATTGTTGCGGATATGAGATTGGCATCCATCCATATCCGCTTGTAAATATTCCCCTATTTCCTCAGTACTTCCCAACTATCCCCAATTCCCCATTCCCTAGTCGCATTTTCTGTAAACAACACTCTGTAGACCCGACCTTCCCCTATTTCCCCCATTAAATGTCGCATCCAGGTCCACCGCATCTCACGTAGACAACTATAGGACATCTTGCTAGTTATTCTTAGTCTATGTCAGTTAAGGACTCGTTTCCATTAATTCTGACTCTTCGTTGCACCAGAATGTGATTGTATGGCACCGTTAGGAAGTTTAGGACCTCCCAATACCTCCCCGCAGCTTTTCCTCATGGTTCAGCAACAACAACAGCAACAACAACGGCGGCGGCGCGGGGAGTGCGCGTCCTCACTCCGGCTTGGTTAGCCGCCATCGAACATGTGCTCGACGGGGTTACCACGTAGGGGCTCGCTGTCAGCTCCTCGTCAAGGGCGGAGCCCGGTAACCCCCCGCACCCAATAGAAGCGGCGGACCGATCCCATCTGGGGCGGGGCCAACGAGCCGAGGGCGTGTCACTCCCCGCTGAGCATGCGCAGGAAGAGGGAGGTGACGTCAGATGCGCCCTCAGCTTGGAGAGAGAAGACGCCACCCCAGAGCGCTGCGATACCTCCCCGCATCTCTGGACTGGACCGAGCTGTATCCTGTCCCTGAGCCAAGGTGCACCTTGTGCTATCGACTGCCTGTCCTTCCCTGCCATCAATCCCTGTGTAAGTCAGTCTTGTTCCGTTTGTCTGTGGTCTGTCGGGGATAAGATAAGACTGTGTCTAAGTGCCCATCTTTTCTGTGCTTTACCTCTTGCCTTGTAATCTACCCCTTTTCTGCATCACCAATTATATCCTCCTCCGGAGGTCTTGAGAACTGTACCCCTTGTGTCGTTTCATTTATCCCAGCCGTTGTGTCCTTTCCTTCATTGATTTAGCATAGCGCGATTTGGTCAACGTCGGGTGGAATCGGGTAAACTGTGCGAACACGGCGGCCATTCCGCTCGGCCCATCATAACATCTTAATCAGCCGTGTCCGTAACACTATTATGAACAGATTTGGATATTGGGCCATCTCAAATTCAGCCCCAGATGGCTGTGGCAGCCATTTTCCAAAATGACACCTTCAGCTTGTTCTGACGAATTGCATCATCGATTGGCTTGGTCCTTTCCACCAGGCATTCTCTGGTGAAAGCCTGGAACTGCTCTTGGCCAATCTTCTTCACATTCCTGACAGTCTCAACTGCAGCAGGACCTGCAATTTCCTTTGTGTCAAGGACAACCAGATCCATGCTATCTTCCTCAAAGGGGTTGCCAAGCTCTTCTATGACGCTGACAAGGGCGTGGACATCCTTGGCGAAAGAGGTCTGCACACTTGGTGTCTGGTCGTGATGACGTGTGTCCTCTCGCCTCCCCCAGTGTTGATGGCCATCTTGGAACTCTTATATGGCCCTGGCAACTTCTGGCCCGGCAATCATCCAACGCCGCAGGGCACTTGGGTTGTCAGTGAGGCCGACTGCTCCACCATCTCCTTTGATGCAGGCGTTATTCTGTTCATGCGCCTGGTCGATTGGGATCGAAGAGAACACCTTCTTCATCTTCTGTACAGTGAAGTTGCCAGCCATGAATTATCTGGCTACATCTGGGTGCTTCATTGGGAGTGCAACCATGTCCCTCAGGTGAACAGGGACCCACCTGGCATAGTGTGTGTTTTCTAAAGCATGGAACCATGGGACCAGTTCCGTCAGGGCATCAAGGTACATCGTGAATGAAGCCTGCCGCAGAGAACGCACGTAGACCAGTACCAACATCTCTAGTTCCAGTACAGTTGCCCAGTACTGAAAGTTGGGAATGTCTTCTCCTCTCTGGTGACACCAGTCTTCGAACTCAGGCAGGTCTTCTGCATCATCAGCGTATGTCATACAGTGGCGTTCATACGCACGGTGTTGCAGGATGTGCAGTGCCGCTGCAGTGATTTGATGAGCTCTTCTTGTGCGGGTGACGTGGGCAGCTCGCAGGAAGGAGTCGGCCGTCCCTGGCGTTGCAATCTCAGCTTGCAAATCTGCAAATCTTGCAAAAATCAAATCTCTGAATCTGAGATGGCCCAATATCCAGATCTTTTCATAATATGATCGTCTACTAGTGTGCCAAATTTGGTGCTTTCCTCACAAAATGCACAATTGTTATGCTATATTTAGCTTAGCTGCCGGACTATCTGGGGAAAAGTAAAACCACTGGTTATACATCGATACTATGTATACGTGTCTGTATGTGTGTCTCGCCATTTTTCTCTGAGATGGCTGAATGGATCTTCGTGAAACTTTCAGATGTTTATCAGTGAGTCCCTGGGAGTGTTTTATTTCTTAAAAAAATAATTTTGAAAAGAAAAAAATATATATATATATTTGGATTTTTCAAAGGGTTCTATGGTCCTGAGCCTATGTAACTATGTGAAAGGTGATATTAAATTATCCCCGATTATTGCGTTTGTTAGTATAATATGAAATAGTAAATTTTCCTTCGTAGGTGTAGAGGAGTGTTTCAAGCACCCACAAAAATAGGAAAACACCAGCTACTCCTGCTAGTACTGTATACGTGTGGTGTTGGTTGTTATATACAGTATCTCCATTTGCGGGTTTCAGAAGGCGGAACGGAGCCTTCCCAGGTCTCAAAGTATCCACATCTGTGTGTGTATACGTATGAATGAGTGTGTGTGACTTGTATGCACTCCTAAACGGCTGGATGGTACTTGGGGTATGCCTGGTAAGGCTTTATGTGTTAAAAATAAATTAATTGTCAGGGGGTTCAAGAGAGGAGAAGGGGGTGGGAGATGCCGGGTAAACGATGATATACATGAATGTGTGTCTTTTAGCACCACTCCTGGTGAGAGAGTGTATTGCAAGTCCCAGTGGTTTCCTGTATCATAATAGTATCTCTGTATGAAAACTATATATAGGATCTAAAACTGCTCGGCTAGTTTACGTACCTGTTCTGTATTTTATGCACTCCAAAACTGGTGATCAAAACAAGTTGAAAAGTGGTGGTTGTACTATGGGTGGGCTGGGAACATTGTAAGTTGGGATCCTATGAATCCTCCAACTTAGATTTTTATTTTTATGTTAAAGTAGGGAACTATCATAAGAAGTGGGTGAATTCTCATTCCTGGTAATTCACTCCTGCACTGCTGGAGAGAATACCTTGAAAATGGATGTTATCACGAAACCATAAATCAACCTCCCAGAAGTTTTGAAAAACAGCCTGGGTGGTGTAATGGTGAGAGCTTGCGCTCTGAGTCACGGAGGTTCGTGGTTCTAAACTGTGCACAGAGCCTCTGCTGGGTATGTGGGTGGCCCCCTGCAAACCTCAAGTGGGTGGCCCTTTCTATTGGAGGGCTAATACCATGGTGACAGATCTTCAGGTGAAGAATCGATTCATACCTCGGTTCCGGAGGGGGTTAGCGAAGTATTAGAATGACCAGTTCTGTCTTTCTCTGCATGTATCAGTCTTTCCACACCATCATGGGCAATGTATTGTCATATCTCGGCTATGCCTGCACCAAGTGTAACCAAACTTGATAGGATAGAAGTATGGGTCAACCAGAGTGTGATATGTGGCCAACAATGAACCAAGTAAAATGTCAAGGTCATCAAAGGGTGAAAATCACATTTCTAACAATTACTCTGGAATGAATCATCAAAGAAAGAAGAGGGTTTTTGCATTAAGGCACATCAAATGTATTAATTCAGGCAAATCAAATCTGACTTAGGAATTGACTCAGGTTCCATTGGGATACGAAAATAAAATTTGACCTTAAAAAAAATCACAATGACCAAAAATACAAACATTTAAAAAATCTTTATATCTCAGAAACTGAGCTGCATAAATCCTTCAAAATTAGTTTGTGGAACCCTCTTAAAACCCCAATCAATCGCTAAAAGAAAATGCTATGAGGAGAAATTCCGACAGGAAAAATGACGTAGTTTATTCCAATTTCACAATGGAAAGAGCAAATGCAGATCTGATGATTTCTGATGATATCTATACGCACACATCTCTGTCAATAATGACCCGTTTTGCCAATCACTAAAAAACTGGGCACAGATGTAGTACAGACTGAACAGACAAAAATGACGAATTCCTGCAAATAAAGGTCAAAGGCAAAAACTCGAGAACAGAACAAAGTGAATGTCACATCATTCCGAAAAGTGCTCAAAAAGATAATTATTTTGAAGTGTTACATGGTGGAATTGGTCTATTATGGATTTAAATTCTTCAGATATTCACTTAGGGGATGCGGAGAAGAGCATCAAACATGTATGAGTCATGGAGTCAAAATATAATGTCTCACACACACAACAATCAATGATACTTTACAATTTCACTCTTCTACTTTTCCTGGATGCAAAGTCATCAATAATGTCATCATACTTCAGTCTTCGTCCGAAGTCCTTCTCGATTGAGATGATGTGACAGTCTGTCCTGTGACATTGTAGAGCGCAAGTAGCTCTTTATGAGCTTCAGCTTTGAGAAAGAGCGTTCTGCAGATGCAACAGTTACCGGCACCGTCAGTAAAGCCCTCAGATCCACCTGTACATTTGGATAAGTGTCAATGAGGGAGTTTTTAGTTGCTTAGCTCAGTGTTTCAAGTGGAGAACATTCTTTCTGGCACTGAGTTGTGCAGAAGCTCGAGTTCCTCCAGTAGCTCGATGGGTTCCAAATCGCTCGAATTGCAATGAGTTAGCCGGATATGTCGGTCGTTCCAACTTTTTCTAAGATCATTGTCACTTAAAGCTTTCGTGGCTGCGATGTTAAATAGAAAGTTGAATGGCTTAGCTGGATGCAGCGCATCTGCTCAAATCTACTGTCCAGTGCAGTCAGACAAACATCAATAACCCTGTAGAAAAATTCAACTTTGAACTTTGTCTGTGGGTCTGAAACTGGTTCATCTGCAGACTCGTAAGAAAAGTAACGTTTTGTAGCGGTTACCTTATTTCGCATGTCGCGGTTACCTTATCCGCATGTGATGGTTACCTTATGTTTGGTCTAATCCACGTGCACGGGCTTTTGGTTTGTTGGACGTGACGCACGCGCGGTTGTGGGAGCCACGCCCTCCGAAGAGGGTTTTGGCTTTATAAAAGCTTTACCACTTCCGTTCGAGTTTAGAGTGTGCTGGAGATTCCTGTTTGAATAAACAAGCTTTGAACCCTACGAAATGGCCTCGTCTTCTCGCCTTCCGCAACTTCTAAACTGGTGACCCCGGCTGCCCCCGAACGGATTCGGGGGCTGCAAATGAACACGGCAGTTTCAATCGAACTGCCGGAGTTGGCAACGACGAGCGGCCATGTGGTTCGCGCACCGCGCTCGGCTCCTCCTCTACCACCGAAGGGGCGAGCCTGCTCCAGGACCCTCCGAAGGGACGGTTACAAGATGTGGGTGGCACTGCTGCTCATCTCTTGCGCGCGCACCGACGTTGGCGGCACGGCTGCTTCCTTACCTTCGCGCGCGCTGCTGCTCATCTCTTGCGCGCGCACTGACGTTGGCGGCACGGCTGCTTCGTTACCTTCGCGCGCACTGCTGCTCGTCACCTTCGCGCAACTACACTCTACAACTACAGCTACAGCTCGCGTGTAGAAAGCTGCAACTCGCGCAACTACTTCTCCGACTCTGCATCCTCGGGAGGCCCGCGAGGAACCTCGGCAGCCTCCCCCGAGGCCTTGACCAGCCCCTCGGTTGGCTCAACCGCTTTTTGCGTGCACCGAGGCCGAGCACTGCTCGAGCCTTCTCGGCACTGCACCCGCGAACTGCAACCTCAGGAGGCCCGCGAGGAACCTCGGCAGCCTCCCCCGAGGACTTGACCAGCCTCTCCGTCGGCTCAACCCCACGGCTGCGTTTTTTTCACGCGTACCGAGGCCGAGCACTGCTCGAGCCTTCTCGGCACTGCCGAGCGCGCCTGCGAACTACGTACACGCCCGTGGAGTGAATTCTGGGGGGGCGCATGTAGCGGTTACCTTATTCGCATGTCGCGGTTACCTTATCCGCATGTGACGGTTACCTTATGTTTGGTCTAATCCACGTGCACGGGCTTTTGGTTTGTTGGACGTGACGCACGCGCGGTTGTGGGAGCCACGCCCTCCGAAGAGGGTTTTGGCTTTATAAAAGCTTTACCACTTCCGTTTGAGTTTAGAGTGTGCTGGAGATTCCTGTTTGAATAAACAAGCTTTGAACCCTACGAAATGGCCTCGTCTTCTCGCCTTCCGCAACTTCTAAAGTTTCTTGATAACCTTGCGAGTGTCACCAAACGTTGTTTCTGCCTCCACTAACAGCGCAAGACACTTGGCAGTATCCATGGCCTTATCAAATCCAGAATCGCGATAATTCACCAAGTGAGCATGACACACCTGGATTAGGTATAATGCAACATCCAACTGCATGTCCTTTCACTGCAATACCTTGCCGACTCGGTCCGCTCTGAAAGGTCAGCAAAACTTTCGACCAAACCCACAGACTGTTCACCTCCAACTGATTCTTTCTCTGCCTGTCCAGGCATCTGCTCTTCCATTGAAGAGTTGCGTCTTCATCCATGTCCCCAGAATGCCTATCTCGCTCCTGGCGCTGGAGCTGTGACGTTGAGTCAAATGTGTTGTGCTGCGCTCTGGGTGGTTTCATTAGAAATTTCTCAAGACAGCCTCTCAATTTTTTTTTTTTGTATACAGAATCGAGGCTCGTGAACGAGCTAACATTTATCACACAAAAAAAATCACAGACAAGCAAAGTATATAATAAGGGGAGCGGTAGACAAGATGGGGAGAGAAGGGGAAGCACACAAACACAACATTTGAGAGCAGGGACATCGGGAGATCTGCGTTTCTTCAACCTTCGACGCCTCTTACTTTTTTTATTTTTGCTGCTCCAGACTCGTAATGCCTCGGACCTCGGTTTCTGTGCCTAACACTGTTCATTATTGGCAGGTTGGCTTATGTGAGCCTAATGCGGAGTGTGTTAAGATAAAGAAGATAACGCTGACTCACGTACTAAAGGTACTTCCGGAACATGGAGGAAATGACGTAAAATAGAGTAATAATTCATAGTTAATTTCATTCGATTTACTTTGAGGTCGTTGGAAAGCTATTTAACAAGTAATAAAAAACATTTTTTTAAAAATGAAAAAGTATGTGGGTTTGGGAATGTTACTGGAAAAAGTATGGAAACAAGAAGAAATGATCAATTATGCTTGGAAAAAATCAATGTCTGTTTGAACATAAAGATACAGCGTTCTATTTTAAAAGTCCGTCCATCTTTCTGGATTGGATGAAGAAGATGTTTAATGTATGGCGGCAGCAACCATTTAAGATTTTAGAATAAAGTGTGACGGATACGGAAGGAGCACTTAAACAACAACAACAACAACAACAACGCTGCCACGAACGGTCCGGTTTTTCGTGTGTTTCAAATCACTGTATTTTTCATCCTTTGAAAGCTTGAAAGGCTTACATCAGTAAACACACCAGCTTCATGTCTCCATACAGTATATGGAGAATTGAGATTTACAGATAGGTATACCATGTGGTTGTGACTT
The DNA here is from genome assembly GCF_964187855.1 of Myxine glutinosa. Taxonomy (NCBI): domain Eukaryota; kingdom Metazoa; phylum Chordata; class Myxini; order Myxiniformes; family Myxinidae; genus Myxine; species Myxine glutinosa. The sequence goes on along the minus strand of NC_136273.1, from coordinate 93,964,582 downwards.
GTGGAGTGCAGCATGAAGTCTTTGATTAAACCCATCAGTGAAGCGATTGGATGCCGGTGGGAATGCAGGATCGTTTTATTGGAAACGTCTATGTTGCACAACTGGACTTTAAAGAAAGATGCTTTAGCTGATGTGGGTGGTTCCTATTTGTGGGTGGCTCCTATTTGTGGGTGGCCCCTATTTGTGGATAGCGCCTATTTGTGGGAGGCTCCTATTTGTGGGTGGCTCCTATTTGTGGGTGGCCCCTATTTGTGGGTGGCCCCTATTTGTGGGTGGTGCCTATTTGTGGGAGGTCCCTATTTGTGGATAGCGCCTATTTGTGGGAGGTCCCTATTTGTGGGAGGCCCCTATTTGTGGGTGGCCCCTATTTGTGGGTGGCCCCTATTTGTGGGTGGCTCCTATTTGTGGGTAGCCCGTAACAGCTCAGTTTTTACTGCTACATTGAGCCAATTGCAGCACCAGTTCGTTTTCTCCCTCAACTTGGACCAGTCCATTTTCCTCTCCCGTTTGCCCCCTGACGCGAAGTGGAATGGAAGAGTCCACAAGAGGAACTAGTTAAATCGCTTGTGCGAGATTCTCTTCAGGGAGCATAGGACGAAATTTTGCAGAGCAGAACTTGTAACTCGAGTTTCAGGGTAAGGTTATAAATGTAGGAATCTCTCCTGATCCGACATGTTGTATATAGTGGCGTGTGCCTTTGGTTGAAGTGATATTTACGGCCTTTGATAATGATATGGACGTGTGGCTGTTCTGTGCAAATACTTGACCAGGCCCAGTTCTTGAAGTGTGGTGGGCCTTGCTCATGAGGCTCGACGGCATGGGGGTGAGAGTTATTACGCTGTTTGTGGAGTTGTGCTGTGATTGTGTGTTTGGTGTTTCCTCAGAATGATCTTAAGATGCTACTCTGTTGCAGTATGGAATACTAGTAAACGATTTGTAGACACTTAGTTTACAGTTTATTAATATAGAATCAACTTGATGACATGCTTGCCGAATGTACAGCATATGGTTGTAATTGTAAACATATTGTAATGCCGTAAACATTCTCTGCAACTGGACTGGACGGCATCCAGGGCCGTCTTAAGGCATGGGCACACTGGGCAGTTGCCCAGGGCCCCCACGATTCTCGGGGCACCATGCTACCATATTGTTCATGAGAGATCTCTTGGCAGAGTGGATAATTACTCGACCTCTTCGCTGGAAAGCTTGGGATTAAGTTACAAAATAAGACTGTAGCAGATTACATTTCATTTTATATGCAAATGGTATAATATGCATTAACCTTATTTCATTAGGATTTCCGCTCATTTATTCACGGTGTAAAATACGAAACAAGTTTCACTGCGCATCCCGATTGCCATTTGTTGAATCTTGAATGACGTCACGCACTTCTCTCAAATTTATTCCAGCAAGCGCCATCAGCATTTCACAGCGCCAACTATTTGTCTTGTCACTTTTGTGAATTGTGAATAGTGAGCATCTTCCATTCTTATGTAATAAGGTATGTACAGTTTAAATTCGTTGTCAATTATAATGCATTAACAACCAATATTTGCCGAAATGATTGTCAAAGTGTCCACTGGGCACGAATAATTGAGTTTATCCAAATCGTGTCGTTCAGAGGCCAGACATGAGAGAGAACACATATATACATATACAGTGGAACCTTGACTTACGAGTTTAATTCGTTCTGTGACCGAGCTCGTAACTCAATTTGCTCGTTTCTCAAATTAAATTTCCCCATTAAAATGCATTGAAATGCTATTAATCCGTTCCAGCCCCCAAAAAACCACACCAATTTTTTTTAAAATATACAGTATATATAAAAATATCTCGCGCTTTATATTTCACCTGTATGCAGCATACAAGTTGGCAGGATGGCCTGGACTGGAGGTACGCACACTTGACTCTAAACTGTCCAGCCTGGGTTTGAATCCCGACCCAGCTATAACCTGTCATGGGTGAATCACAGGCAGGGTGATTCATCAATGTGTGTACCGCTAAACTGGGCGCCCCGTTTGCGTCCCATTAGTTGTTGGATGTTAAGGATCTCACCGTGTTTTCCACAAAGAGAAGGCGAGCTATCGCCGGCACTCTGAACAAGTTGTGGCCTGGCATGCTCTTCTCCTCTGCCGTTATATACGTCCTCCTCGGCATCTTTTTCCAGAAGAGCCCTGTCTCGTCACAGTTGAAGATTTGCTGGGGGATGTATCGTTCGGCTTCTATCAGTTCGGCAAAAGTTATAATAAAATCTTCAGCTGCCTTCACATCCGCCTCACCAAGTCGACAACACGCACACCTCGCTCATGTTTTTCGACGATTGCGTGTTTTATATCCAAGCACATCATCCTCTTCTTCTTCTCAGTTATAATAAAATCTTCAGCTGCCTTCACATCCACCTCACCAAGTCGACAACACGCACACCTCGCTCATGTTTTTCGACGATTGCGTGTTTTATATCCAAGCACATCATCCTCTTCTTCTTCTTCTCAGTACCGTGTTTTCCACAAAGAGAAGGCGAGCTATCGCCGGCACTCTGAACAAGTTGTGGCCTGGCATGCTCTTGTCCTCTGCCGTTATATACGTCCTCCTCGGCATCTTTTTCCAGAAGAGCCCTGTCTCGTCACAGTTGAAGATTTGCTGGGGGATGTATCGTTCGGCTTCTATCAGTTCGGCAAAAGTTATAATAAAATCTTCAGCTGCCTTCACATCCGCCTCACCAAGTCGACAACACGCACACCTCGCTCATGTTTTTCGATGATTGCGTGTTTTATATCCAAGCACATCATCCTCTTCTTCTTCTCAGTTATAATAAAATCTTCAGCTGCCTTCACATCCGCCTCACCAAGTCGACAACACGCACACCTCGCTCATGTTTTTCGACGATTGCGTGTTTTATATCCAAGCACATCATCCTCTCTTCCCTTGGCACTCAATTTCTTAGGACCCATGGTTAAAACTAAGAAATTTTCCAAAATAACCAAAATGCGAAAACAAAGCAGCAGCAATATACGGCAGAGATACTTGCACGGCAAGATAACCACGTGACCGGAACCCACTTGGTGGCGGGTGGCGTAAGCTCGTAACTCAGATCTCGGCTCGCATCTCAAAGCAATAAACCGCCCGAGCGACGGCTCGTATCTCGGAAAACTCGTAAGTTGGTGCACTCGTAAGTCAAGGTTCCACTGTATATATATATATATATGATCGTTTTAAGGCCATTTTCCCCGCTAGAGCAGGGGTTAACCTTGCGGGCCCCATGACAATCATGGTTCCCTGTTTGAGACAATGTTTTTATGGCCGGATGCCCTTCCTGACGCCAACCCTTGGTCGCCTCTTACGATGCGCAGGGATATGGTGTACCTATTCTAAACCAGGGTACACACCGGGATCATTCATCCCAGCAAGCTGGTACTCGATTTGCCGACCTCAGAAGGATGACAGGCTGAGTCAACCCCCTGGCGTTAATTCAGCGATCGACCGGGATTCGAACCCAGGATCCTAGGATCCCAAGCCGGCACCCTAGCCACTAAGCCAACACCAGGGATTATATATGGCCTTAAAACGATCATTCATTCATTCATATTGTTGTGGATTTGAGAATTGTTGTGTTTTTGTATTATGGTTGTAAGTGTAATGAAGATCGTTGTAAAAATATCACCCTCCTTCCTCCATTTGGTGTATAAAGGTCAAAGGTCGTGCCCGTAGTTATTCCATATACAATCACGTAGCAAATCATAGATTTCCTCCTTGTTCAGTAGTTATCTCCTTATTATGTGTATTAGATTAAGGCTTTGTCTTCCATTAATTAACACTCCATTGCACCGAATTCAAATAAGGTAGATTCCCTTCACATTCCCCCTTTGTCATCAATTGCCAACTGAATTGGGCGGTTTTCTGCATTCGCCGCTGCTGCTTTGGGACCGTGTTTTTCGCTGCAAGACTCCATTGAGCACGAGGTCATCTCGGAGCGGAAGGTGGGAGGAGTCAGCCCAGCGCCAGGAACAAGGCGTGGCCTTGCCAACGCCTCCTCTGGGGGCGGGATCGGTGGGCCCTCGCGGCCAATCAGGGCCGAGGCGAGCTCGCCGATGGGCGTGTCCTGGAGGCCGGCGGCTTGATCGCCCCAGGCGCAATAAAAGCGCGCGCGGAAGCCTTAGAGAGAGAGAGAGAGATGCGGCAGATGAGTTCAGAGGCAGTACCACGAGCAGTACCACGCAGCTTTGACTCCACCAAGCAGCGTTGACCACCAAGCAGTGTTGACTCCACCAGGCAGCGTTGGCTCCACCAGGCAGGTTACCACGCGGGAACCAGGATCGGTGGCATCGGTGGCCGTCGAGGTCCAGCCCGACGTCCCGTGCGGGATCAAGTCCGAACCATCTGCTCCAGTTGAACCTTCCTCTCCTTCCAGCCATCCACCTCCTGCCATTCCTGTCATCATTCCCTGTGTAAGTGTGATTGTAGTCTGTCTTTTGTCTTGTAAGACTGTAATAGGTAAGCTAATTTGCACTGTGTCCTCTTCTTCTTCTGTATTTTATTTTATTATCCTTCCTTCTTCCTTGGTTTCTTTAATTGTGTAAATAGTAGTAATAAATAATATTCGTATTTCCAACCTTTTGCCTTCTTCTTCACATCCGTTCGTCTTTGAGGTTTCCACATTGGACACCTGTGGCACGATTTGGCCAACGTTCAAGGATCGGGTTAGTTCCTTGTTAATAGTTCGTGCCGCGGTTGCTAAAACCGCTCGGCAATTAACATCTGTCCGCGGTACGAACGGGGCTGTGCACCTGCCTTTCCGGAGGTAGCTGGGCAGCGTCAGGGACCACGTCGGTGAGTCATAAACGAGGGGATTAATCCCCCCTCGATAATGGGAACGGAGGCCGACGTTGGGTTCCGTAACAATATATATATATATATAAATGAATTATCGTTTTAAGGCCATTTTCCCCGCTAGAGCAGAGGTTAGCCTTGCGGGGCCCATCACAATCATGGTTCCCTGTTTGAGGCAATGTTTTTATTTAATGTTTTTATGTTTAATGTTTATTTAATTTAATGTTTAATGTTTTTAAATATATATATATATATATATATATATATATATATATATATATATATATATATATATATAATATATATATATTCTTTCCTTTTTGTTTCTCTTTTTGTTTATCAATCTGTCTGTTAATATAAATATTTGTAATATACTACAAAAAAAAATTAAAAATATTTATATTTTTTCTCGGTGTATAACCCTTTGAGCAGAAATGAAGCGTACTTCAATGAGTGGAGCACAGAAAAGGAAAAGAGCTGCAGAGGAGAAGGAGAAAATGAGCAAACTTCCAAAGTTAACATCTTGGTTCGATCTTGCTTCGAGTACTACTCCTCCAAATACAGCATCGCCATCTCCATCCACTCTTGCATCCAATCATCCGGTTCCAGACATACCATTACCTGTTCCTGCTGCTGGAGACATTTCACAAGAGGAAATACACAAATCTGTAACGGCAAAGGAGTGTGCGATTTACGTCACAGATGTGACAGATCCCGGGCTATGGAACATTAAGAATACCAATACAGTGGATTACTGGATTCGTAGTGGGCCGAAATCATGTCAGAATCATGATTGCAACCTTTCAAACTCACGCTGAGTGTACGACGGAGCCGGAGGAGGGAGAACTCAGACAAGGTATTTATCAAAGAATGTGTTCACACGTGAACTGCGGAATGGCGAGTGTGTAAAACGCAAATGGCTACTCTATTCACCATCCCAAGGTTCTTTGTACTGCTTTGGATGTCACCTATTGTCCAAGAACGAATCACCCATTGCTACATCAGGATTCAATGACTGGAAACACAGCAATCTTATTGTAGAACATGAAAATGGAAAAGAATATCACAAGTGCATGATGGCATATTTGATTCGGCATAAAGAAACTGGATGTGTCGATTCTTTATTAATCAAACATGAGTGCTCAGAGCAGGAGTACTGGCACAAAGTGTTGACATGTCATGTGTGGTTTCTGTCATTCGCTTTCTTGCCTCCAGAGGTTTGGCATTTCGTGGAGAGAATCAAACTATTGGGTCAGCAAAAAATGGAAACTTTTTAGGTATTCCAGAGCTGTTGAGTGAATTTGACCCTTTTTTGGAAGAGCATCTCAAACTGCATGGAAATGCTGGAAAGGGGAACCCATTGTATCTATCGGCAAACATTTGTGAGGAATTTATTGAATTAATGGGTCAACATGTTCTTTGTGCTATTCTTGAAGAAATAAAAGAGTCAAAGTATTATTCAATAAGTGTGGATTCCACTCCAGACATCTCACACATTGATCAAATGACATTTACCGTCCGGTACATTCGAGGATGTGAGCCTGTGGAGCGTTTCATCAAGTTCATCCCCATCTTTTCTCATGGAGCAAAGAATCTAGCAGACACTGTTGTGGATTTCCTGAATGGGAACAAAATTCCGCTATCAAACTGCCGTGGTCAGTCGTATGACAATGCCTCAAATATGTCTGGACGCTATACTGGATTGCAGGCACGGATCCGTCAACTGAATGAGTTCGCCATCTATGTCCCCTGTGCTGGACACAGCCTGAACTTAGTGGGAGTAAAAGCGGCAGAGTGTTGTCTACAGATTGTAAAATTCTTTGACTTTGTTCAGCGTCTGTATTCCTTTTTATCGGCTTCTACACATCGATGGAATGTTTAGGCATCATCTTTAGGAAAAGATCACATTGTGGTCAAGCGTCTGTCTGACACGAGATGGTCGCCACATTTTGATGCTGTCCATGCTCTGCATAGAGGTTTCGAGAAAATTAAACATGCACAGGATTCGGTATCGGGTGACACTGACCAGGAAGTGAACACAAGGCGAGAGGCAGAAGGATTGAGCGAGAAAATGGAGAACCTGGAAACGATTTTTCTGACTTCTTTGGAACGACATTCTCGAAAGAGTGAGCAAAACAAGTAAGGTCCTGCAGTCAAAAGATGTGGACTTACTTGTTGCCATGAATCTTCTTGAGTCTCTGAAAACGTATCTTCAGGAAATTAGAGACAAATTTAGTGAATATGAACTGAAGGCCAGGAGTAGGTGTCGAGAATCGGATTACAGCGATGTGAAGAAACGGGTGCGAAAGCGAAGTGTACGTCTTACTATGTATGACGGATCAGAAGAAGAGATACTTCTAAACAAAAGTGAAAAGTTCAGGGTGGAAACATTCCCTCCTGTTCTGGACTCTCTGAACTCTGACCTGACAAAACGTGCAGATGCTTATTCATGGATTGGAAATATGTTTTCCTTCTTCAGTCAATTGAAAACGATTGGTTCTGATGAGTTAAACAAAAAGTGTGAACACTTGGCTAATGTCTATCACAAAGACCTTGATTATGGTGACCTTCTAAATGAATGCCAGCAACTCAAGCACTATATGGTTCTTGATGAAAATTGTAAGACTCTTCCTGCGTTGTACAGAAAAATAATTTCGGACAACTTGAAATCTGTGTTTCCCAATGTTGAAATTGCACTCAGAGTGTTCATGTGCATGATGGTGACCAACTGTACAGGGGAACGTTCATTTTCAAGATTGAAGCTTACAAAGAATCAGCTTCGCAGCACAATGCAGCAGCAGCGTTTGAACTGGCTTTCACTCATGTGCATGGAAAATGACGTCCTGAAGAGCCAATTATAAATCGATTCTCTGCAAAGAAATTTGGCAAACGTTTGCATTATAATAAATAATTCATACTGTACCATCTCCGTCTGTACGGTGTACCAATTATTATCATTTATATGTTGAAATGTTTGTTTTTTCAAGGCTTATGTTATATTGTTCAAAAGTTTGTGTTGATTAATCCTCGCTTTACAGCATGTTTTTTTAATGTTTAAATATTGATTTTGTTGAAAGAACCAATAAATCTATAGGTTTAATTTTATTGACCATTTACATTTTTATTCCCATGGGTGGGTGGGAAGGGGCCCCAGTGGATTGCTTTTCCCAGGGCCTACAATGCTCTTAAGACGGCCCTGACGGCATCAGCTCACGTGTCCTACAAACCTGCTCTGCTGCTCTTGCACATCCTCTCTCTGCCCTTTTCACCCTGTAATTTACCCCAGATCATATTCCATCTGCTTTAAAATCGGTCAACTTCACAGCATAACATAAAAAGTGAAAACACTGATCGTATAAACCACAGACAAATTAGCTTACTTCCAATCTTCAGCAAGGTCATGGAATCCGTCATCGCAGTTGATAATGAAATCGATCCTTTTCACCAACAGCCTCATCTCAGATCATCAATTTTGATACAGACCAGGTCACTACATTAGACATGTTGCTTCTACTCTCCCTCAATGTCAAACATGAGATCAGTGCCGTCTCTCCGGACATATCTCGAGCTTTCGATACAGTCTTGCATCCTGCCTTACTCTCCAAACTGTCTGCCTATGGAATCCAAGGCCAACTCCACACATGGATGACTTCGTCCACTCCCATAGCCAACATGTGGCTCTCAATGGGACCATTTATTCTCCTCTCCCTGTTAAGGCTGGAGTTCCCCATGGCAGTGTTCTGGGTCCCATCCTATTCCTAATATTCATCAATGATCTCACTGACTCGATGGAAAATCCTCTTTATCTCTTTTCTGATCACTCCACTCTGCTGTGACATCCCTCATCCTTCTGACAGACAGACAGTCAGCAGCCTCTTCCCTCTCTCTTCAGACCTTGACAAAATCACAAACCTGTCAAACACTTGGAATACATGTATGTATTTTAACCCTGACGCACACTAAATCTCTCCAAAAGGATCGAATCACAAACCCTTCTATCTGTTTTCTGAACAACTCTCTTGAAGAGGTTCAGTCACTCAAACTCTTGGGCAAGCCACATTTAAAAGTTGGCCTCCAAAGCCAGATGCCGACTGAGCATCCTTCATCGTACAAAGTCCTTCCTTGGCACACCTGAGTTTCTATCCAACTACAAAGCTTTCATCTACACCTTTATGGAGTACTGCTCTCCAATCCTCACTGGTTCCCCTGCGTCACACCTTGCTCAGCTTGATGGTTTGAAAACCAAGGTTTTCAAGATTATTGGAATATTTCACAATGAAGTTGAGTCCATGGGCCTATCACTTTGCCATTGTTGATAGGTCTGTGGTCTCTGTGTCTTCTTCTGCCTCCTTTCTGGTATTGCACCTCTCCGTGCTCTGTCCCTCTCAGGTATCTGCATGATGCACGCAGTTCACCAGCAACCACCTCCTAGTGAAACTGCCAAAATCCAGAATCACTGCTCACCTCCCACTCATTTATTCCTCTTTTTTCCCCTCCCCTGGAGCAAACTTCCAGACTTTCTTCAATCTCATTCTTCCCTCCAGGTCTTCAAGACAGCTGCCCACCACCATGTCAAATCACCCCCCCCCCCCCCATCCAAAATCCAAAACCATGACTTTTTTTACACCCATTAAACCATCCCACCTCTCCCAAAATTTTGCTTCTGTATCCATCTTGTTCACCCTTGTATTCTCCCTTACCCCTCATCGTTACCTGTATCCCTTGTTTGTTCATCTCCATCTATTTCAACCCTTCTATTGCTGTTCCTTTTGTACTGTTGCGTACTGATCCGTTCTGTGTTCTAGCTCTTCCATGATCCTTGAATCTGTATACAAAAGGATTTTTTTACAAATGGCTTTGAGTGGTCTAACGAGCCTCCTCTTGTGTCGAAGTTACTTGGAAGGGAAGTCATTACTATATTAATATTATCAGAAGTTGCAGAAATCATTCTAAAATACATCAACGATCTGTATTTTAGTATAATGAAACCAATTGTCATCATATATGTGGGGGAATGTGTGGAAACATACATGTTGCATGTATTTGTTTGTGGGACCAAATGCACTGAAACTTGTGGTTGGGTGTGCATGGGAACGTTCTACTAAGTTGGGATGGCCACCTGAAACTTAAAGCCTGGCCCTCACCCCCTTTTGCCTGTCCCGTAGGGAGCGCGTGTTGCTGGTGATAAACAATTTGTTGCACTCAGTGTGATGTCTTCAGTCAAAAAGATTGCTACAAGTTTGACTTCCTGCCATTTTTTTTTTTTTACCTCTACCGTGTTTCCTTTTCGGGGTTTGGTGGTGTTATTGTGGTATTTGTTCCCTGGGATTTATAACTCTGAAGCTTAACTATGCCATTGATAGTGGAGCAAAAGAAAAAGTGGTGGCTCTGTGATATGAGACCAAATCAACAACCACAACAACATTTTCTGGGGAGCAGAACCACCTGAGGATATCACTGAGAGGTACCTGAAAGGGCCTAAGGTCACATGCTTCTGCACCTTCAATGCCAGATGGGGAATACTAGGGCCTTACTGGTTTGAAAATGACAACAGCAGGACCGTGACGATTAATGGTGAGCGCTACCAGGCCATGCTCCAGAAGTTCCATAATGATCTAGCCCAAAAGGTCACCCCAAACCAGCCCAGCATGACCTTTTTTATGCAGAATGGTCCACCCCCCGTTTACAGCTGGTGACACCATCACTTTCCTGCAGCAGCTCTTCAGAAACCGCCTCGTTGCCCTGGGTACGGCTCATGAGTGGGAACCCCATAGCCCAGACTTGAACCCTCTGGACTATTGGTTCTGGGGTGCTGCCAAGGGCTCTGTCTATGTCAACTGCCCTGCCACACTGGATGATCTGAAGCAGGAGGTGTCAGACTACCTCGAGGCAGTGCCACATGAGACCTACAGGAAAGTTGGACAGAACTTTTGAGTCAGGATCAATGCCTGTTTGAACCGTGGAGGGCACACATCGAGAACGTCAATTACAAGGATTTTGCGTAAAATGCCAATTTCAGACCTTGGGCTCTCACCAACTCCAGCAGTGACTTATTGCAATAGCAATCAGTGATATAAAATACCATGTCATAAGCTTTCAAGAAATGTTTGGTTCACGTTCCTGAGGTTTCTGTTTCTTTGTAAATAAATGTTTAAAGTTGCATCACTCTTTTTGAAACAGTGTGTGTGTGTGTGTGTGTGTGTGTGTGTGTGTGTGTGTGTGTGTGTGTGTGTGTGTGTGTGTGTGTGTGTGTGTGTGTGTGTGTGTGTGTGTGTGTGTGTGTGTGTGTGTGTGTGTGTGTGTGTGTATGTATGTATGTATGTATGTATGTATATATATGTATATATATTGGAAAGCCGCTTCCGGTCCGGTCTGGAGAGGACGCTGGCGATACTTGTTCGCCGCTTCTCCGACTGGGTCATTGTACATAGTCTGCTTTTCTGGTGGTCGTGGCGGCTTTTTGGCCGTTGGATCTGCTCCCTGCTCGGTCCCAGCTCTGCTCCTGGCTTCGCCTGCCCGGCTCTTCCACCGTTGCCTCAGGCCCGCTCCCGAACTGTCCTGCGCCTCGTCTGCTGCTTCGGCCTTTACTGTCTTGCTCGCCGCTTCCACTGGCAAGGCCTACTCGTCCTCCTCGACCTTGGCCTTGTTCTCGTCCCCTTTGCTCCTGCCTGACATGGCTCTAAGGTACTCCGCTGCAAGGCTACTTCTGCTCAACGCTTACTCCACCCCATCATGCATCTCTGCAATCAAATACCACGGACTCCTGCGACGACCCAGATATATTCATAGAGGCTCTGGTCGTAAGTTTGTTTACTTACAAACAGGTCACTTCATTCCCGTACTCTGGTCGGCTCAGCGCACTCCCACTCATCGTCCCAGTGCACCTGGTCACAGCAACGCACACGATCGCACCTCCTGTCTGCAAACCCTGGCTAAATCACCTGAGTTCATCCCCACCGTACAAACAAACATGAAGCTCACCCTGTTCAATACCCGGTCCCTCAACAACAAAAGCCTCATCCTGAACGACTACATTCTGGATAATAAACTGGACTTTCTCTGTCTCACTGAAACCTGGCAACAACCTCTGGACTACTTCTTTACTCAACCTCACTACACCCAATGGATATTCATACATCAATAAACCACGCTCGGAGGGCCGAGGTGGTGGAATTGCCGTAATACACTGACAGGACATCAAGACCAGCCTCATCTCCATCTCATCTGCTCCATCATTTGAACACCTGGCTTTTAAACTCTCTGGTCACACGCAGTCAGTCTACCGCCCTCCCAAACCACACCCATCATTCCTGTCTGACTTCTCCTACTTTCTGACCCAGCTCTGTTCCCTCTCCCCCTCAATCCTCCTCTGTGATTTCAATATCCACATGGACTCCACTGACTCCACAATAACCACTGACTTCACTGATTTACTCACCTGCTTTAACCTCACTCAACATGTCAACTTTCCTACCCATAACTGTGGGCACATTCTGGACCTTGTCTGCTCTACTGGATTAATTTTGCACCATCTCTCTGGCTCCGACCTCACCCTCTCTGACTACTCAGCCATCATGATGACCATCAACATCCCCACCCCATCACTAAGGCATTATCGCACTATCAACTTCCGTAAGCTAAACGCTCTTTCACCTACCTCATTCTCATCCACCCTCTCTGAACAAATGTCCACTTCTCCCTTCGTTGACCTCCACACCCCTTCTGACCTCACTGACTACTACAACCACACTCTCTCCTCCTGCCTTGACCAGCTTGCACCTATAAAAACCAAATCAGTTTCTTTCACCCATTCTGCTCCCTGGTTTACCCCTGAACTCCGCCTGATGAAAACTCGTGCTCGCCAACTTGAAAGACTCCGCAATAAAACAGGTCTCACAATTCACTCCCAAGCCTACAAGGACCACCTACAGCACTACAAAGATGCCCTCTCCCGTGCCCGCTCCGCCTACTACTCTCAAATTATCCACTCTGGCTCCGGAAACCCAAAAGCACTCTTCTCTACAATAAACAAACTCCTCAGCCCCCTGAACACCACCACCCAGTCATTCACAGTCGACATCTGCATCTCCTTCCTTTCATTCTTCCAAAGCAAAATTGACAACATCTACAACAGCTTAACCACCACCGCACCCGCTCCCCCTCAAACCGCCTGCCCCCCTTTATCCTGCCAACCCCTGTCTCAGTTCTCCCCAGTCTCCCCTACTGACCTCTCTGAACTCCTCATAGGAATGAAAACTGCCACCTGCACTCTTGACCCCATCGCCTCCAGCTTTGTCAAGGCCTCCCTTCCTGCTCTCTCTCCACTTATCACTGCAACAATAAACTCCCTGTGTACAGGCATCGTCCCACCATCCCTCAAAATTGCTGCTGTTACCCCCATTCTGAAAAAACCTGGACTAAACCCTGACACCCTAAACAACTTCAGACCCATCTCCAACCTACCCTTTCTGTCAAAAGTTTTGGAACGCGTTGTAGCCACTCAACTCAAACATCACCTCTCTGCCAATAACCTGTATGAAACATTCCAATCCGGATTCCGCTCCAACCACAGTACTGAAACTGCTCTCCTCAAAATCACCAACGACCTTCTCCTCTCCTCTGACGCCGGCAACCTCAACATTCTCATCCTCCTCTGGTCATCATCCTCCTCGACCTCAGCGCCGCCTTTGACACCATCGATCACACCATCCTCCTCACCCGACTTGAAACCACCTTTAACATTACCGGCACTGCCCTCTCTTGGATCAAATCATACCTCTCTGACAGACGCCAATTCATCTCCATCAATAACTGCAAATCCCCCACTGCTCCCCTCCCCCAAGGTGTCCCCCAAGGTTCAGTTCTTGGCCCCCTCCTCTTCATCCTGTACCTTTCCCCCCTTAGTCACTTAATCCGCCGTCATGGTCTCCAATTCCACTGCTTCGCCGATGACATCCAGCTTTTCATCTCCACCAAATCCATCTCCACCGCCACCCACTCTATCCTGACAAACTGCATCACTGAAATAAAATCCTGGCTTCAAATCAACTTCCTCAAACTTAACTGTGATAAATCTGAAATAATCATCATTGGCCCAAAAACGCTCACCAAATCCACCCATAACTTTGCCCTCAACATCGACGGTTTCCCAGTATCCACCTCCCCTCACATCCGGAATCTTGGCATCATCTTTGACCAAACCCACTCCTTCGACAAATACACTAAACACATCACAAAGACAGCCTTCTTTCACCTGAAAAACATCGCCCGTCTCCGTCCATCCCTCTCCTCCACGGCTGCAGAAACCCTCATCCACGCCTTCATCACCTCCCGTCTGGACTACTGCAACAGCCTCCTCTATGGTTCACCCTCAATAATCACCAATAAACTCCAATACATTCAGAACTCTGCTGCCCGTCTACTCACCCATTCCCGGACCCGTGACCACATCACCCCCGTCCTTTATAAGCTTCACTGGGTCCCCTATCTCCTAGAGAAACCAGTACAAAATCCTCCTCTTGACATACAAAGCCCTCCATAACCTGGCCCCATCCTACCTGACTGACCTCCTCTCCAGACACACTCCCACCCGCAACCTCCGCTCTGCTGGTACCAACCTCCCGCCCCCCCCCCCATCCGGACCAAATTCAGATCCTGGGGGGACAGGGCCTTCTCCATCGCTGCTCCCACCCTCTGGAACTCACTACCTCACACCATCAGAGACTCCTTCTCACTCGCCACATTCAAAACATCACTCAAGACCCACCTGTTCAACACTGCATTCAACATTTAACCCACAGCATTTAACCCCTGACTATCTCTTCTCCTTCTCTTTCCTTTTGCTTTGATTATTTACCTATTGATTTTTGTCTTTTTGCACTTGTTTTTTTGTACTCTGTCAAAGCGCCTTTGGGCTTCTTGAAAAGCGCTATATAAAATAAATGTATTATTATTATACAGTCACCTGAAAAAGTAAGTACACCCCATGTAAAGTTTAGACTTTTTCAACATATTTCAACATACAGCTATTTGATCTTCATTTCAACAATATTGATAGATAAAGGTGATATAATATAACAAATATCATGAAACATTTACATTTTGCAGTACATTGTATAATTTAAATAAACATAAATGCAAATTTCGCATGTGGAAAAAGTAAGTACTCCCTTGGCTCAAATAGGTGGTATTGCCCCCTTTGGCAGAAACAACCTCAAGTAGGCGTTTCTTATAACTGTCCACCAGTCTCTGACATCGACTGGGAGAAATGTTTGCCCACTCCTCCATGCAGAATTCTTTCAGCTGTGCAATGTTTGAGGGGTTTCTTGCATGCACAACAACAACAACAGGCATTTTAAGACAATTTTCCCTGCTAGAACGGGGGTTAGCCTTGTCCCCATGACAATCTTCTCCATTTTGCCCTATTTTCTGCATCTCCCCTTGTTAACCCCCTTGCCCGCATTTCTTCTTCGACCATCTTCAGCCAAGTCTTTCTCGGTCTTCCCCGTCCTCTACTTCCTTCTACATTAATTTCCATCACTCTTCTCAACCAGTCACTTCATCCTTCCTCAACACATGACCAAACCATCTCAAACTGTTCCTCTTCACAGCATCAATCACAGGCAATATTCCCATCATCTTTCGCAATTCATCATTTGTCTTCCTCTCTCTCAACGATACTCCACACATCCACCGAACCATTCGCATTTCCACCATTTACAGCCTTCGTTGCTGCTGTACGTTCATTACCCATGTCTCGTTCCCATAAATCATAACACTTCTCACACATGCAGCATAGCATACACCTTTCCCTTCAGCTTCAACGACACTCCCCTCCTCGTCAGCACGCCACTCAGTTCCCGAAACTTCTTCCATGCACATCTCACTCTGGCAACCGTTGCTGAGTCTGATCCACCTTCTCCATTCAGCATGTCTCCTAGGTAGCAAAATGTTTTCACACCTTCCAGCTTCACGCCGTCTCCAAGATCCAACGCAACATTTCCTCCATCTGCAGCTCCCTCTGTGCACACCTTACACTTGAATGTAGCTGCCACACTGGTTAATGACCTTCTCAAACCACTACATTTTTGATGAACCCACTCAGCGCACATTGTACATTGAATTGAGTTCACTCCGACACCCTTCCTGCACACAGCACACAGCCACTTCCCAGTTCTTTCCACCTCACCACATGCTTTTCCACTTGCCATCACCTTCCTTTTTCCGATATTCACCTTCAGACCTTTTGTCTCCATACATTCCTTCCACTTGTTCATCTTCTCCTTCAGTCCATCCATACTTTCTGCAACCAACACCAGATCATCTGCATACAACAACTCCCACGGTAAACCCTCCTTTACGTTCCGAGCCAGCACCTCCATCACAGCTACAAATAGTAGTGGACTGAGTACCGACCCCTGATGCACTCCCACCTTCACCTCAAACTCACCACTGTTCCTCTCCTTCGTCCTTACAGCAGTGCGTGCTCTTTTGTACATTGCCATCACTACTCTGATCAACCATTCCTCCACTCCTAACTTCCTCAATGCCCCTGTCACTACTTCACGTGGAACCCTATCAAATGCTTTCTCCAGATCAACAAACCCAAGAAACAACTTCTTCCTCCTCTCCATGTACTTCTCCTGCAACTGCCTCACAATAACAAGCGCATCTGTCGTTCCTCTTCCTGGCATAAATCCAAACTGCATTTCGTCAATCTTCACTTTCTTCCTTATCCTCCTCTCCAACACCCAAGTTCCAATACCTTCATTCCATGCTCCAATAACTTTATCGCTCGATACGAGCCACAGTCCAGAGGGTCACCTTTCCCCTTGTATAGAGGGACGAGGGTACTCAGTTCCAAAACCACTGGAATGCGGCCTTCTTTCACCAACAGATTGCAGATCTGTCATTCTCTTCACACCCCAATTTCCCGCTGCCTTCAACAGGCGTGCGGATTTCACAGAAACGATCGTTACCGGTAGCGTGTTGTTGACGTGATTTTTTTTTTTTTTTTTTTTGTATACAAGATCGAGGCTCATGAAAGAGCTAACATTAATCACACAAAAATTCAAACCGACACAAACAGACAAACAAAATATATAAAAAGAGGGAGCGGTGGACAAGATGGGGAGAGAAGGGCAAGCACACAAACACAACATTTGAGAGCAGGGATATCGGGAGATGTGTGGGAGGGAGAGGGCTTGGGGGGAGGAGGCGTGGGAAGGGGGGGGGGGGGGGGTGGGAGAAGTATAAAACACAAGGACACCAAGGACTTCCAGGAAAGAGGTTGGTATTTCAAAAAAGTGGATTTGGGGTGAAATTAGCGGGGGTAGAAAAGATCAAGGTTTTGGATGGGGGAAGATAAGAGATGGTGGTGAACAGCTGTTTTAAAGACCTGGAGGGAGGAGTGGGATTGAAGAGAGTGAGGGAGTTTGTTCCAGAGGTGGAGGAAAAGAGGAATGAAGGAGTGAAGGTGAGCAGAGAGTCTTGATTTTGGCAGTTTAACCTAAAGAGGGTTGCAGGCAGATCTTGTGCGACCTGTAGGAATATTTGGGGGACAGAGCCCAGAGACAGCTGGGGGAGCAAGGCCGGAGAGGAGTCGGTAGAAGACGGAAAGACCACCAACCTGCTTGCGGTGAGTAAGTGAAAGGCCCTCGGAGATAGCTTCATCGCGGGAGATTCCAATGATTCTGAACGCTTTGGTTTCAACAGCGTGAAAACGAGCTAGGTGTGAGGCAGAAGCACCAGCCCAGTGGGGAGAGCGGTACTCCATTGAGCTGCGGATGAAAGCCTTGTATGTTGTGAGGAGCTCAGGTGTGCCAAGGAAGGACTTTGCACGACGGAGGATGCCCAGTCGGCGACTAGCTTTGGAGGCCAGCTTGGAAATGTGGTTTTCCCAGGAAAGATCATGGCAGATAGTGAGACCCAAAAGCTTGAGTGACAGAACTTCTTGGAGAGGATTATTCAGAAAGTGGATGGGAGGGTTGTCCAGTCGGTCTTTTCGGAGAGACATCGTAAGTGTGAGATTTGTCAGGATTGAAAGACATGTTCCACTTGTTTGCCCAGTCTGTGATTTTGTCCAGGTCTGCAGAGAGTGAGGAGGCTGCAGACTGCCGATCTGAGGGATGAGGAATGGAGCAGCAGAGAGTGGAGTCATCAGCAAAGAGATAGAGAGGATTTTCAAGAGCGTCAGAGATATCATTTATGAAGACCAGAAAAAGCACAGGGCCCAGAACACTGCCTTGGGGAACTCCAGCCTGAACAGGAAGAGGCGATGAGAGAAACCCATCCAGGGCCACACGTTGACTGCGACTAGAGAGGAAGTCTGCCAGCCATGCGTGGAGATTTCCTTGGATACCAAAGGAGGAGAGTTTGGTTAGCAGAGCCGGGTGCCAGACTGTATCGAAGGCACGTGATATGTCAAGGGAGACGGCTCTAATTTCCTGTTTGGCATTGAGGACCTCCATCCATTGTTGAGACAGGAGAAGCAGCATGTCCAGAGTAGAGTGACCAGGTCTGAAACCAAATTGATGATCAGAGATCAAGCCATTGGAGAAGAGGAAAGATTTCATATCCGAAGCAATGATGTATTCCATGACTTTGCTGATAATTCGGAGAAGGCTGATTGGTCTGCAGTTGCAAGGATCTGTTTTTGCACATTTTTTGTGTAAAGCGGTGATGTTGATATAGCAAAATGAAAGCAGCATTTGACCAAAAGAACTTGATACCAACTGTAAAGCATGGTGGTGGAAATATTATGGTTTGGGGCAGCTTTGCTGCATCAGGGCCTGGGCAGCTCACCATCATATAATCCACTATTAATTCTTCATTGTACCAGAGGGTGCTTGAGGATAATGTGAGGCCGTCTGTCGGAAAGTTGAAGCTCAACCGAAGGTGGACCTTGCAACATGACAATGACCCTAATAGTCAGGTTTGTTATGTAATTTCGTTCTTTTTTTGTGGAGATTAGCAAAACTATACATTTTTGGAAAGCTGATAGCACCAGGAATCCGAAAAACCATGTTTCCATTTGCGCAAATTTTTCTTTGGCGGCCATATTGGATTTTCAAAATGGCCACCATCGGAAACCTATTTTTCGCGATATCTCAACATCCGAACCACCTAGAGTGCTGATTCCAACACCTATACCCACATTTTTGGGGATGAGGAATCACATGAAGCCATCTAAAATAATCTACACCTACCCTGGGATACCAGGTGGCAGCCTACAGCGGATTTTCAAGATGGCCACTTTCAGGAAACATGTTTTTTTCTGAATATGTATACCACATTGAGTGATGTTTCGCTACATTGTGGCACACGGATCATAATTATGAAACCACATCCCTCATATATCCTAAACAGGTGATTTATGTATTCAAGAGGTAAGTATATAGAGATGAGGCTATACAATCCATAATTATACATGTAATAATTACTTTTATTTGAACATAGAATATTTCCCATAGATGAAATTTTATCTTTGTCAACATTCATCAACATTTTGTCCTCATAGGTTTTCAAATGTCCTCATCACTGTCGTCAGAGCAGAGAACAGGTTGACAGTCATCGTCGTTTTCACATTCGGAGCTGCACAAACACAAGTCTGTGCATGCCAAGTCATTGGCACGGCACGAACACCGTCTCGATGAGCAGTCTCCTTTGCACTGACATCTGACCATCTCAAGTATTGCTTTCGGTGCTGGTGGTACATCTGTCATTAGTGGTTTCAATTCCCCATCGTTGTCCTTGAAGTAGCCATGTTGCTGTGGATCCAGGAACACTTGATGTGCGATAGTAGCCTTGTCGAGATCGAAGACCTCAAGGGAAGGAAGAAGAAGAAGAATCAGAGGAAGAAGAACAACAATGTTTAATAAAATCGATTATATACACACGTGTGGAGCGAGGCTCGAGAATGTACCGCCTACACGCAGCGGACAATTCCTCAAGACACTCGCTGATGAATGAGCAAAAAGGCATTTCATTTATAGCAAAATATTAGACAAGAATCTGCGCTAAAAACATAGCAATACAAGGCCATAAGGACAACATCTCCCATTGTCCCGTCCTATAGAAGGTCAAATTTAGACAACAAGATGTAAGCATAATGATAGGCTACGCTTTTTTTGGCTATCTATCTAAACATATCAGACCCGAGCGCAGGCCGAAGTAAATATTCTTATACACTAGGCTAAATGGTAGATGAAGATTGGATACGTCCTTGGTTTAGGAGACATACTAAACACTACGAAGATATATAATTAATTATTCCCTTTGTGAAGGAGGCGTTTGGATGACATCTTTTCCTGTACGTGGGTCGCGAACATTTTATCTACTGTTTGGCACATAATTCAAGGACTAATTTACTAGGCTAAGGATCCACCCTGCACGTCGAGCCTCGAAACCACTTTTTGTCCACTCGCCTCTGCCTGCAGCTGAGTTCAAATCAGTTTTTCAGAAGCACGATATATAATTTCAGATGTTATGATCAATTGAGTCATGGGGCTAAAACCCTAATGGCTGACAGTTCCTTCCTTTGTCTTTACAAGACACCTCCTTGGAAAGACACCAAATTCATCAATTAGTTACATGCCAGGCACGACATAGCGTCACGTATGCTCAAAGAGAGATACCGGCCCTAACTGGTCGTCTAACATTCAACGCATAAATTGTTAGCCATAATTCGCGACGACGGCGCCTGGTTTAAGAGATTGCTGCCGCCCGCCAGATTCCGAATCCACCCTCGCTGCGGCATAGGTGCGACCCAGTTGCCAGCCAGATTAAGGGGCCCTCTTTATGCAAGTGAGGTCCTCGCGAATCAGGGCAAACAATCGACGTTCAATGCCATCAAGCCTTGTACATGTGATTGCTGGGTGGTGTAAGTGGTGGTGAGGGTGGTTCTTCCGGATACATGTTTGCTATCCGCTCCTCACTGCTGGTATAATAGCAATAACTTTTAAAAGAACCTACACTTTCTAAATTACAGGTTAAATCATCCCAACTAAAATCATAATCATTATCAGAATCCCAAGCATCAAATAGGTTCATCGATCACCCCATATACTCCTTCCTTTTCTGCCAATAACATATCCAAAGCCACTTGATTCTGCATCACCATCGTTTGCATATGCATTAATTCGTTTTCCAATTGTAGTTCTGCGATTCAGGTTTCGTTTCCAATTCGTTCCATTACTAATGCGAGACTATCTATTTGCCAATCATTCATAATACATAAGAGGCGTTAGCCAGTACACGCAAGGGATTTTCAACACAAGTATTACAATCATCTCAAACATCGATGCAGGCATCAGCCAGTAGCCAGTTCCCACAAGGGATTTTCACAGTCATCACAAAAATCAATACAAAATTCTGAAGCGCTGGTCACATCTGCCTTGTTGAAGGACCCATTCAGATCGACGGCCTCTGTGGTCAAGATCATGGTTTTCCACCGGCGATTTCTTCATCGTCCATCCTGAAAAATACTTTCTTACACACACCATGATCAATTCCTAGCCCCCCGTCCCACTAATTGGCATTTAGTTACCTTATCTCTCAGATGGTTGGCTTATTCATAGCCGCATTTCCTGTGTCGTGTCTGGAAATTCAAATGCCATATTTACTTTCACTAATTTCCGAAAATACCTTCCTTTTAATCATCTTCCCTACATCTAATAATACATGATTTACCAAATTTACCTTGCGAAAAATGGATCCCAGATAACAAGTCCCTCCCCACTGTTCGGGTAGGTATGGATATGCTTTATTTCCGCAAATAAACATCACTCCATGGGGTGGGATAAGGGCCGAGGCCATGCATTTACTGATCTCAACGCGGGTGGCGCTTGGTGTCCCCCAAGATATGGTTAGCTTGGTTACGTTATGCTGGGCTTGGTCATCTATGGTTATTACAAGGGGGCCTTCCTTTTCTCTCCATCTGGTGTCGGATGGCAGGGTATGGGTACATTCCGAGGTTCCCATCTGAACGTGTCCCTTTCCTATAAGACACACCCGTCCCTTTTGCTCTGTCACCCAGACTGGATCAGGTGGTTTGTCTAATAAAGCCTGCTTAATGGGTGGGGTATATCGAAACTCCCGGGAACACACTGCTTGCGATTTTGGGCCTATCAGTTCCAAGGTTGTGGTCAGACATGGGGTACGCAAGGGTCCTGAGCACATATCTCGTAGGGACAGGGGTAGCACTACCATTTCTATCCCTGTCGTACTGGTGTGGGGAAAATGCATACACACCCAACACCGTGATCGGTTCTGTACCTCCGCCATTGCACGGGTCACTGTCCAATACGTATTTTCCTTTGGCTTTTTCTTGCTTTCGATCCGTGGGTGCGGAATTAATATGTGTGAAATGCATGGTGGCCTATAATCGTAGGGGGAGCTCTGTGACGTCATGAATTCACATTGTAGTAATCGCTTGCTTCAAACGACTGAGGGCAGCAAAACCTGTCTAAACCTACTGCCATTTAACGACGCTTCCCAGATGACGGCTCCCATACACCATTCTGGCACAAAATTGTTGCATCCCACAGATGCCACGATTATTTGAACAAACTCATTTTCCTAATCCACCCTTTCAATTTTCATTTCAATTTAAAGTCAATCCAATGTCCTCTTTTAGCATCCCATGCACCTGTTGCAGACACCTGTTTTAGCCTGAAGCGGTATATTAAACTAAATGTGATTGCCACCCCTAACAGGCGGTGGTGCAGCATCCTCGATCTGTGGTGGTGCGTTTGAGGTGTCTGTGTTTGTGGGTATGGCCAACTTACAATGTGTGGCATGTACCCAGGACGACTTGCCCTCACCAAAACACCGCTGTTGGTGTGATCAGAAGAACTTGGTATGGCCCCGTCCAACTTTGTTCGAGCGCAGTCTTACGGGTGAAATGCTTCACCAGCACGTAATCTCCAGTCGCCTCGAAGGTGTGGATAGGCTTGCTTGTTGGCTCCGGTAGGGCCTCCCGAACGCGTTCATGTATGCTGCGTACCAACATGGGATAGACCTATGCAAAACTTTAAAAAACATGTCATCCATGATAGGTAATTCAAGTGCTGCCATATCCACTGTTGGCTGATGCCGTTGACATATAGCGCACGAGCGACAGACCATGGTAACCACAGTCGAAAGGCCTGGTGCTGCCCAGGTGGAAGTGACCTGCCTCATCACCTCACCCCCCTATGGCACACATGGCCATTTGGATGCGCCATGCGTGCCAACCATGGCAATAAAGCTCGCGGTGCCACGGGTTTGTCATTAATCGTCCACATTTGTCCTTCTGCGGGGCACTGAGCTCCCAATTTAATCCAATTTTTGATGTTCTACGTTTGAGGCTGCGGCTTGTAATTGTATTACATCGAACTCTGTAGGTGCGGATGTCGGAACGTCTGTCTTGAGGTGCCAAATTAATTATGAACCCTTCATTGTTGTCCAACACATGGACCGTTCGGTGTTCAACATTGTATCGACGCCTTACTGGCGTTTTCCGCAGTCGGTCCATCATCCATGTACGACAGTACCCTGCCATTCCCAAAAATCGCAACGAACACACTAACTCTTCACTGTTATCCTTCACTTCACTTCAAAATTTCACTGTTATCCTATCAATACCTGGACAATTTTTTCCCTTCCTTTCTAGATACGTGAATTTCACATCAGTATAAACCCACTGGAAAAATTATCTGAAAAATAACTAGCCTCCCAAAACCATTTCCCTGCAAGAGCGGGGTTAGCCTTGCGGTCCACATGACAATCTTTTTTATTTTGCTCTATCACCTCCCTTTGAGCAATAATTTAATTGGTGTGATTCCCATATACCCACTCCTGGTGGAGTTCTGTTCACCTGGTCTGCAGAGCCGTGATCCAATCTTCACCAGCCCCCAATCACCTTCTTATCACAAAACAACAGTCCATAACTAACCACTTTTCTTTATTTCCCGTCTTTTCCATCAACTTTTATAATCTTTTCCCCTCCCTTTCTTAGCAAACCTTGCAAAGTCACTTGTCATTGACAAATGATCCATCTAATTCGACTTTTCTATAACATCTTCGCACTTTCCATGACCTTCTTCACACTTACTTTAAACCTTTTCTTCAGACACAACCCACATGAGTTATGAATACAATTTCCCCTTCCAGGCACGTGTCTAGTCACTCACAAAGTGTCCATAAGACAACGTCATCATATTTCACAGAACTCCACCACTCTATTAAATCCTAAGCATACCCAATGGGCAATCCACGAAAAAATCAAAGCATTTTCAGTCCCCTTTTTCCCATATACTAGTCAATGTAAGTCAGCCAAACATAAACAAAGAGGTTCCAGCGAGTTGTGACCTCCATAACTCTAAACAACTCCGCTGGCACCTTTTAAAACAAACTTTCCCAGTCACTTACTAAAATAAAGTGCAGCTCTTGTCCGTAGATATACGTTAACCAAGGTTACATGAGACTTGACAACAATAGAATTTGGCTACCTACAGAAAAAGTACCTGCACAACACATTTACAAACCAATTCGTCCCCTCGTATTAGGGAACGTCACAAATGTTCCACCACAATTTACAGCAGGTGACCACCCACCTGCCTTCTGTCGAAGTCCAGTTCAATTTCCATTCACAGACAGACAGACAGACGAACCCCCAACGTACTAACAGGATGGTCTCACAGAGGCCATTCCATTCAAATCTGTAGGCTGCCACGATTCTTCCCGCCAGGACACACCATCATAGTCCCCATAGTCACACGACACGTCAGCAGACACAGTGAATGACATTCAACATCATAACAAACGCCGCAGAAACTGCTCCTCCTTGATCCATATCTGCAGACGCAGTCAGACACACCCAGTTGGACAGACAGACTGGCTCCACATTACAACTGCAAACATCCGAAATGACAACAGCTAACACCAAATATTTATTGTCCCCCTTTCAGGGAAGTCAAATCAACCACCATTAAAGCACAAAACAGAAAACGACCATATACTCAGAGTATATGCCATATACTCAGAGTGAGACCCGAAAATCAAGCAGACAGACCGACAATCGAACCTGTCTTTCGACACTGCCGAACGACAAGTCTGCAGACACAGAGGGAGTGACCTTCGACCCCCAGTAGATACCGCGGACACCGCTTTGGTCCGCACCAGCAACTCCCTCAAAATCAGTGTTCAGAGACATGACTCCATAGACAGCCAGAAAGCCAGACAAATACGGACACACACACACAGAGATTAATATATTTTTACAGATTAATATACAGAGATTAATAGATTAATATAAACAATTAATATATTGTCCACATTCATCTTGGTCAACCCAACCCATTCTGGCTCTCCCCAAGAGCTCTGTGTCCGGACAGACAGACAGATAAACGGACCGGTGAAACCATAACCATCCATTCTTCCGATTGGACTCATGTCAGCATCACATGTCATTCTTGTCTTCATTCAACGCATTCTGCCATCCCAAATCGGCCAAATACAAGCCCCGGCCATGCCGTTGAATAAACACCCGGTCGGTTGACAGCCTATTATTTTTGACTTTCACTCCCATTCTCCCTTGCTACATCTGGAGAGCCGTTAATGTGGGGATGTAATTGAACACTTGTTTTAAAGCCCTGTCTACACATGCTCTCCATAACATTCTCATTATTCCCTGCCAATTTTACTCATCCGGATTGCCCAACGCCCGTAGGCAATTTGGGGAATCCCTTGTCAGTCAATGACACACATCAATGACACACACACAATAAACACAAATACACGCTGCAATGACAGATCATTCATTCCCTTATACACAAATACCATGTGACTGACCTTTCATTCTCCATACAATACAGTATAAATTCATGCACACTCATGCACACTTCAATCCTACTTACCTGTGAACTCTAACACATCCAGTGCGTAGCTTAACTTAAAATACTCATTATTCTACCTTTCTTGGGCTAGTCCCTCCTGGTAGTCCTAAGATCGGGTCGCCCCCCGATTCCTAACCTTAAACGCAGTTCTCACGCCGGAGTAACTTAATACCTATTATCTATCACCCACTTATGGGTCTACCTGCTTCCCACGCAGGAAGCTTACCTTACCTCCTTATCCCGGGCGCCCTGTATAATCGATTCATTACCCACTGCTGCTCTGGTTTAAACTAAATTTGGTTCGGAATGCAAGCCAGGTGGTACAGCCGACAGAGGTCCATACGTCCAAAGTAAGGCGGGAGGCTTCAATTTCGAGGTGCAAAAATGCGTACCCACCAAATTAGATGCCGGCAGGCCTCCCTCCCGACCTGGAACGTGAGGATCCACCTCGTCTGCACACTTGGATGTATCCCACTTCTGACACCAAAATTGTCGAGATCGAAGACCTCAAGGGAAGGAAGAAGAAGAAGAATCAGAGGAAGAAGAACAACAATGTTTAATAAAATCGATTATATACACACGTGTGGAGCGAGGCTCGAGAATGTACCGCCTACACGCAGCGGACAATTCCTCAAGACACTCGCTGATGAATGAGCAAAAAGGCATTTCATTTATAGCAAAATATTAGACAAGAATCTGCGCTAAAAACATAGCAATACAAGGCCATAAGGACAACATCTCCCATTGTCCCGTCCTATAGAAGGTCAAATTTAGACAACAAGATGTAAGCATAATGATAGGCTACGCTTTTTTTGGCTATCTATCTAAACATATCAGACCCGAGCGCAGGCCGAAGTAAATATTCTTATACACTAGGCTAAATGGTAGATGAAGATTGGATACGTCCTTGGTTTAGGAGACATACTAAACACTACGAAGATATATAATTAATTATTCCCTTTGTGAAGGAGGCGTTTGGATGACATCTTTTCCTGTACGTGGGTCGCGAACATTTTATCTACTGTTTGGCACATAATTCAAGGACTAATTTACTAGGCTAAGGATCCACCCTGCACGTCGAGCCTCGAAACCACTTTTTGTCCACTCGCCTCTGCCTGCAGCTGAGTTCAAATCAGTTTTTCAGAAGCACGATATATAATTTCAGATGTTATGATCAATTGAGTCATGGGGCTAAAACCCTAATGGCTGACAGCCTGAGCCCATACCCTTGCCTGAAGATGTACACGATCAACATGCTGATTTAGAGCCCCTAGCATTGGAGGTAACTTGTGACTTTCAGTCATGTGTTTACAGAAGAGGTACCAGCGCAACTCCGGAATGCTGTTGATACATATTCCCTTTGGTACGTACACTGCACATACAAATCTTGCCAAGTTGGACATCTGATCTGCGGTCACATCTGCAGCATCACCGAGCATTCTCATGGCCTGTATCACGTCACTATCGGCTCTGACGAAAGCTTCAAACCATGTTGTTTTGCCTATTCGCGAAAACCGTCCAGTATTGTCTGCTCCTGTGAATGTGTGGAATGCTGGCAATGCCTTGGCCTTTTCGATGCCAAGATTGTTCCAGATTGGTTGTACTTGCACAAGGCCCGACACAAGGGAGACAGCAGTGTTTTTGAGCAGAACATCATAGTTAGCTATGACCAAGACCAGGACATCCGTATCAGGAGAGAAGAAGGTAAGCTGTTCTGCGTTGGGATTGCGGCGAGTTGCCAGCACTGCTTGGTGAATCATCAGAGTGTCTGCCTCCTCATGATTATTGTCTTCAAAATGCACGCCTTTGTTACTCTTGGCCTTTCCTGCTGCACATATAATTATCAGCTTGGAGGCATCTCCGTTGTACTCCAACGTTTTCTCAGCCAGATATTCTGCCAAATCTGACTTTGTCTGATCGTGTGACAAGAACCGCTTCATGGTGATGTGTTGGATCTTGGTATTGTCCTTCACTTGGTACTGGACTGGATTGTGCCCCCCTCGTCTTTTTTGTCTTGTGCTTTGCTTCAACGAATCGGCCTTGTAAGTATCAAACACGAGTATAACTTCGTCAAAATGTCTTGTCAGTGACATCAATCTGGTATTAAAGCTGACACTGAGATCTTCAACGGTTACTGTTGCAGCTGGTTTTGTCGACAATTTCTGTACAAGAACCATGGCGTCGACTACTGCTATTTTCATAGCTGCAGAGTTATGGACTTGAGCTTGAGGACTTGAGGTCGGAGCTAAGTCACCCGGAGCTAAGTCTCCATGTTTCACAAGGAGATGGATTAACTTTGACTTGTCAAGGCAAGGAAGCAGGTCACCGTTTGGTGCGAACAAGGCGCGAGGTGTAAGGGTGAATTCGTAGTTGCCTATTGCGTCTTTCTGGTCAACATCACGGCTTGATTTTGTCAATATCATCAGCCTTCCATACAAGTCTTTTGTTTCCTTCAAGTCGACTGACTTGTCCCTGAGCATGATCTTGGTCTTCTTCACACCAGACAAGTACATCGTGTTGTTTTCTTTTTTCACGGGTGCAAATAAGCTGACTGTTCCATTGATTCTTTCGTCAACATACTCTTCGTACAAGTGTTGACCAATGTTGTCGATATTCAGGATTTGTGACGTGTGCTCCTCTGGGACATAGGCATGTGTGATCAAGTTGTATATGCTATTTCCTTCTGTGGTAAATGGATTGACATGACTCATGATAGCAGCCTTGATCTTTTCAACCGCTGTATTGTTCAGATTCACTGCCCTCGGACTAAGTTCGTGGTGTTCTGTCACTTTGTCTGTTTTGGTGTCGAACTG
This sequence comes from Myxine glutinosa, assembly GCF_964187855.1. NCBI lineage: Eukaryota > Metazoa > Chordata > Myxini > Myxiniformes > Myxinidae > Myxine > Myxine glutinosa. Next base: position 93,936,066 of record NC_136273.1, on the reverse strand, counting down.
ATCTTTGAATTCTCTGGTCAGCCGTGACAATTCTGGAGAGGCCATAAAGAATCTCTGCCTTGCATTGGCATTATTGGAGATGCCTGGAAGTCCAGAATGAACCTTCATTGCTCTGTTTTCCTGTTCACAAGCGTGGTCTGCACCGATTGATACAAAGGGGATGCTAGATTTCGTTACTGAGATATTTCCATTCTCGAGTTCCCTGTATGTGGCCGGATGCGTCTTCCTCAGGTCATACATATCTGCTATGTATCGCGGCCAAAGACGTTTGTATTTGATACGATCCATGGAGAAAAATAGCTTGCTGAGTGCCTCACCAGATTCGAGGTGGAGTTTGAGATCTGCGTCCCGAGAAGCTTCCACAAAGAACAGAATTGTCTCCACTCGATGCAGGTAATTCATCAAGGACTTGAACATGGCTTTTTTGGATTGTTCTGTTTCCCAAGTCTTGAATATGTTCACAACATCAGCTGTAGTGATGACATTCAACAGTTTTGTGTTGGCTTCTTTCACACTTGTGGCTTTGGTGAACTTGTCCTTTTCTGAACATGCCTCGTCTATTTCTTCTGACATATCTGAGCAAACGGCTTTCAACTGTGGATAATCTTTGAAGAACAGGTCCAGCGCCATTTCATAAAGTGCTATATATGAATAAATATGAGCACGGAGAGTGCGTTTGTAATGCGAACATCTCAGGATCTGCCTTGTTGTTGAAGGTCCGTAGAGGTCGGCCTCTATCCACGCGTCATCAATACCTGAGTTCTCAATGGAAGTACCCAGGGCTCTCAAAGCAGCCATCACCACATGCAGCTCGCCAAGCCGAGGTACAACGGTACCTTTCAGGTCTGGCCTTGCATCCAGCAGCCTTATCACCTTTTCATAGAGGGCCATATCCCAGGAAATGACTGTAGGGTGGCTTGTACCAACAACTAAGTTCTTTAGCTGAGTTGTCCGAGAGATGACGGTCAGAAGAGTCGACCACTCGTGTGCTACTTCAGGTAGAAGGGGTAAGACTCCGACTTGTGTCAAACTGTGACTACCCGACAGCAATGAGTGGTATCCTGCCCAACCAGGTATATATGTGCTGTTTGATTTCTGCATTCTGGTGATCATAGAAGCAACCAACCATCCTAGATGTGTAAGGTGATACGCTGGTGATATACCATCCTTGCTGATGTGGAATGTGTCTGTTCTCTTTATGGTTTTCGGCACCGGCTTGTCACAATGAAGCATAGGAACCTGGTACGGGGTCACTGACAAACTGGTAGTGTCAGCTATGCTCAGTTGTGGCGCCAATGTTTCTCCTTGAGTGTCACGTTTTTGATAAACAGCAATGATTGTTCCATGGGTTGTCCCTTTGCCATCCACGCTGTCTTCAGCAAAGTCTGTGTTATCAGCTGCAAAAAACACAAAAGTTCCCTTCTTCAAAAATGGAGGAACATAAAGTCCTTGGAACTTCAGGGTGTTTTCCACAATGGCATTTGCTAGGGCTGTTTCGAGGTGCATAACACGACTGTACGAGACACAGTAACCTTGAGAGCAGAGACTTTCCAGGAGTTTCTTGTTTCTTGTGTCATGGTGAACTGCCAAGGCTAATCCTAGAGACTGTGGAGTTTCTTGTGATTTGGTTGATCAGAAGGTCGCAGAATCAGTTTTGGGCCTATAGTTCACTTGCTTGTCAGATTTGAATCCACCCAATAGCATCTGACTAACAGTGAGTACTTCTCTGTTAACGTGAGTGGTTCGTTTTTCAGTTTCTAGTGTTTCTGTTGGCCCCACCATAACCCATCTGATCATTGCGTGGAGTGCTGCTGGAACATCATCTGTGCTGCTAGTGACCTGTATAGCATCGGATGAGTTTTCCTGTTGGTGGAAGTTCTTGATAATTCTGCGCAATGCCTTTGCTGCTTTATAGATAATATTCAGATCGTCTACTTCACTTTCTATCATGGCAGACTGAACCATATCGGATTCGCATGCATCTGGGGAGTAAAGAACAGAAGGTTTTCTCCTGTCCTTTTGCCTAACAGACGTTACGTGTGGTAGTTCTAGAAGCATTCTCTCCTTGAGCCAGTGTCTACTATATGCAGGGAAGTGGTGCGCCAATGCATCTGTGCCACCAAGCAAGTTGATGTATGTTGTTTCAATATGTGCCATGGATAAGTATTGTTTATTCTGAGTTTGACAGTCGACAAGGCTAATCAACTCAATCAAACATGATGTTTGAAACGGATGACCTCTCTCTGTTGTTCCCTTGTTATCCTTGGTACGTAACACATGGAATACATTTGTTGTCCAACATGACTTGTGGTATTGAACATCGATTGCATGTGCATCAGTGGGTGAGATGGATGTGTTTAACCTAGTTTGCAGGGTGAGATTTCCAGACAGCTCCACAGCATCGTGTAATGCTTTCCCACCGTTTTCTGTTCTCAATGTGTACAATTTTTGCTCGTTATCTTCCTGGCAGAAAAAGCAATGTTCCTTAATGAATGGAGCTGTTGCAGAACGTGTAAACGGACTGGTGGTGGAAGTTGATGGTTCGTCCAGTTCTGTGCTTTTTCGCTTTTGTCCACGTTTTTTCTCTGTGTAGGAGCCGGCTGAAATGTGATATTGATGGCGGTCTTTGGCACGTTGTACCTTCTCTTTGTTGGTTGCATTTGAATAACAGATACGATGCCAAACTGCATTATTGAATTGCAGACTTTCACTTGTTTCATCCTTTAAGCGACTGTGAATTTTAACATATTTTCCATCATGGTAGGCTGCTCTATCATTAAGGGTTTGTAGCAAGTGTTCAAACGAGTCCGGTTTGGGCTGCTGGACAAGCGTTCCATATTTTGCTGAAGCGGTTTGACAAATTATGCAGTGCTGCCACTGTGTGGGCTGAGTCGTAACTTCACTCATCTTCTCTCAAGACCTGCAAATATATAAAACGACAACAGGTAAGTAATTGTGAGCTTCATGAGGTTTATTTTAAATGAACTATTAGGTCTGATATAATGACTTTCCATGTACATGAACTGAACATGTTGAAATGATCCCATTTATGACTATGACTGTACTGAGGCGAAACATCACTCAATGTGGTATACATATTCAGAAAAAAACATGTTTCCTGAAAGTGGCCATCTTGAAAATCCGCTGTAGGCTGCCACCTGGTATCCCAGGGTAGGTGTAGATTATTTTAGATGGCTTCATGTGATTCCTCATCCCCAAAAATGTGGGTATAGGTGTTGGAATCAGCACTCTAGGTGGTTCGGATGTTGAGATATCGCGAAAAATAGGTTTCCGATGGTGGCCATTTTGAAAATCCAATATGGCCGCCAAAGAAAAATTTGCGCAAATGGAAACATGGTTTTTCGGATTCCTGGTGCTATAAGCTTTCCAAAAATGTATAGGTTTGCTAATCTCCACAAAAAAAGAACGAAATTATAAATCTGAACATAATGAACCTGACTATAAATATACTAGTAAATCCTCCAAGGAATGGCTGAAAAGAAAGAAATGGAGGGTTCTGGAATGGCCAAGTCATAGCCTGGATCTAAAAATCCATCGAGATGTTGTGGGGGGATTTGAAACGAGCTGTGCATGCAAGGAAGGACAGCTCGGCAGGTGAAGTGCAAAAATAGCAAAATATATAGTGATATAGCAAAAACATGGAACAGAAAGTACTTTTCCCATCGCAGAAAGGCAGTGTAAGGCAAAAAGCTGTGGTATTTGCCTTCACGTGTGATTTTCAGCTAACTATTTTAGAAGTTGAGTTTTATTTCCAACAAAATTAGGCCGGCAAAGCAGATAGCATGTAGTTTCCCACATTCAGGTTCGCGATATGACTTCCGCTTTGACGGACATGCGCATCGGTCTAAATCACAGACTTCCTTTTCAAAATGACATCCGTTGCTAAGCGAAAAAACCCCGAAAATGTCGCCTTAAAAACATTATGAAAATGGTCATTCAGCGACGATTTTGAAGCAGAATGCGATGGGGAAGGCTTGGTCACATTGCTTCGCTGCAAAGTATGTGCTACTCATTACACAGACAGCGTGTCGGTAACGTGATAGCAAAATCATGGAATTGAAAGTACGTTTCACTTCGGTTCCCATAAACCTAAATCACGGAACCGAAAAACGGTTACCGATGAGATCTGAAATCCCAAGGCCTGCTTCAACATATCTCCCACAACTCCCATCGGCCCTCCCGCTTTTCTACTCTTCATTGCTTTTATCGCTTCCTCAACTTCCTTCTCGGTTATCTTCTCTGCCGGTCCTAAAACTGGGTTACTCTCTATGTTGCCATCCCATTCATTCTCTGCATTCAACAGTATTTCCATATATCTCTTCCATCTTCCTTTAATTCCAACTGGGTCCACAACGATTTGTCTCACTTCATCCTTCAAGCAACTCACTCCCATCACATCACACCTCTCTTTCGCTCTCTACTTTGCAATCCTGAATACCGCTCTCTGACCCTCTTCCATATCCAAGCGTTCTCCGAACATTTTCCTACATGCCTCCTGCGCCTTTGCTACCTCTTTCTTTGCTTTGCAGCCTTCTTGGCTGCCTTATAACTTTCATGCTCTGCCTTTTCTGCCGCCATACCCTTCGCCTTCTGCCACTCCTTGAACTTCTTCCTCTTCTCGTCGATCTTCTTTCCAACTTCATCATCCCACCACCATGTTTCCGAGTGCCTCGGTGGTCCTTTTGTCCATCCACATACCTCACCAACGGCTCCCAACAGACTATCTTTCATTGACATCCAACCACTTTCATGCTCAACCACATCATCCTCTACCATACTCAGCCTCTCTTTTGATGCCTCCCTCACTGTCACCTCTTTCAACCTCCACAGCTTCATTCTCGGTTGGTACTTCACCCGCCGAGCTCTCCCTCTTGCATGTACAGCTCGTTTCAAATCCCCCCACAACATCTCGATGGGATTTAGATCTGGGCTTTGACTTGGCCATTCCAGAACCCTCCATTTCTTTCTTTTCAGCCATTCCTTGGTGGATTTACTGGTATGTTTAGGGTCATTGTCATGTTGCAAGGTCCACCTTCGGTTTAGCTTCAACTTTCCGACAGATGGCCTCACATTAGCCTCAAGCACCCTCTGGTACAATGAAGAATTCATAGTGGATTATATGATGGTGAGCTGCCCAGGCCCTGATGTAGCAAAGCTGCCCCAAACCATAATATTTCCACCACCATGCTTTACAGTTGGTATCAGGTTCTTGTGGTCAAATGCTGTCTTTGGTTTTCGCCAAACATGTCTTCTGGTACTGTGGCCAAATAGCTCTGCTTTTGACTCATCTGTCCAGAGCACATTGTTCCTGAAGTGCTGGTCTTTGCCTCGGTGTTCATTGGCAAACTTTAGTCTTGCCTGATGTTCTTTCTGGACAGCAAAGGTTTCCTCCTGGCACACCTCCCATGTAGATCAAATTTGTGCAGCCTCTTTCTAATGGAAGACTCGTGCACTTTGACATCAACAGTGGCAAGAGCTACCTTTAGGTTCCATGATGACATTCTGGGGTTCTTCGAGACTTCTTTCAGCATCTTGCGGTCTGCTCTCGGGCTGAACTTGCTGGGGCGGCCTGGCCTGAACAAGTTGGCAGTTGTTTGGAATCTTCTCCACTTGTAGATGATCTTCCGGACAGTCAAATGATTGATTTCAAATTGTTTGGAGATCTTTTTAAATCCCTTCCCAGACTCGTGGGCATATATAACCTTCTTTCTGAAGGTCTCGGAGAGCTCTTTTGATCTAGGCATGGTGATGCCGCAAACTTCAACAACAAATAGCAAACCAAACTAAATGTCTGGAGTTTAAATAAGACAGGTTCCTCCAAGATCTTCTCTAACGATGTTCTAATCATTTGCACCTGAGCTGGTGCACCTGATTCTAATTTTAGGTTTTTGAAGTAGTGATAAATGTCGGGGTGTACTTACTTTTTCCACATGCGATATTAGCATTTATGTTTATTTAAATTATACAATGGACTACAAAATGTAAATGTTTCATGATGTTTGTTATATTATATCACCTTTATCTATCAATATTGTTGAAACTAGGGCATTGCCCGTACTATATCTATATCTAAAATTATATCCCCCCCCTCTATTTACATGAAATGGTTTGGTCCAAAGCGAACGGCTTGCGAGTGGTGACAATCCCCCCCCTCTATTTACATGCAATGGTTTGGTCCAAAGCGAACGGCTTCCGGAGTTTGGTAAAGAAATCGCCATCGCGTGCACAAACGCGCAGGAAAGCGAATGAATCGCAAATTCGTTTTTATTAGTTGTAAAACATAGTTTAACGCCAACATAGTTTGCAAACGTGAAATAAATGAATACGCTCTCAAATGTGCCATCCGAGGCAGAGTGTGCCCGCCACGTTCGGCACACGCGATCGTTCGCTGCTCTCTGATTGGTTGAATCGTTTTTTGGACATAGCTCGGTAAGTAATTGTCCGATTAATATGAAACCTTGAAAAGGCACATCCTCGGGTCCCCAGCAATATACCTGGCAAGTTAAAAGTATATCGGACCCGTGGTTGTCGAGAAACAGCGGTCACAGACAAACAAACGTACAGACAGAGATTACTGGAATTATAGATAGATGAAGATCAAATAGCTGTATGTTGAAATGTGTTGAAAAAGTCAAAACTTTACATGGGGTGTGCTTACTTTTTCACGTGACTGTATATATATATATATATGGTCTTCACAAAAAGATCTAGCAACAACTTATGAACGATAGATTTGCAGTTCTGAAATGTATTTGTCATTTGTACGCAAACCATGCTCATTGAGGAAAGGAAGCAATTGAGGTGAATGGACCAATTGCTCAATGACGTCACATGGTGTTTATGTTTGTAAAAATTGTAATTCAGACAATTTAAATTCCTGGTAAAAACAAATTGGAGTATTCTTTGAAACTTTTAATCCTTCAAGGATATATGTCACCTTTTGTCATTATACCATGATAACAATTTAAATAACCATGTTATTATTTTCGCAAGAACTTGAAAATTGACAGGATCAACTTTTGATGTCGACGATGTGGAATGTCCATTGGCTTAGGAAGTGAGGAAAGCAAATCACTCATATTTTTTCTGTAGTTGTTCCCAACCGTCTTGGTAGATTATCCGACTGGTTGCTGGCAATCATCATTGATATCTCTTTCCTTTAAAACAGTTCTAATGTCTGCCATATTAAAATAAAGGGATCCTGGCTGTATCCCACAATTTTCTTGTTGTAAACATGTCATGATGTAATTACATGTTGGGGGGCCATTGGACGTGTGACGGGTAATGATCCAATTATCCTCGGCTCCACTGAGCGATTTTGGAAATTTGTATTCAAATCGTGCGTCCCACAGAATCAGTGTTCGTGTGTCCACATGACCCGTGTCAATATCCTCGATAAAATCTCCACCGTATGGGATCCAGGTCAGTTGAGCAATGGCTGTGTGGGCAATATTTAACACTAAATGAGTTGGTTCATACCCTCTGGGCTGGATCATACCACTGACACACACAGTGATGAATCAGCATGCCTGTGAAACACCTGCGTGACAGTTTATAGGTGGGTCGGGGTTTGAACCCAGGCTAGACAGCCTAGGAGTTAGTGCCATCCTGCCAGGCCAGTGTATAATTGGGACATCTTTTTTCTTTCCATGCACTCTGTTTGTTACACGAACTGAGAGGACACTCGACAGATGCAAAGCGCTTGCGTGGACAACACCGTACAGAAGGAAGGTTTATTACAGCATTCAATTTCATAAACCGACCCACTCTCATTGCACCACTACGGCAGCAGATTGTTTTTTTTTGCAAAATGCCTTAATTGCCATTTCCAAGCAATACTATTTCAAGAGAGTTTCGGGACTATTAAGGGGTTTTTATTGAAGTCCCAGTGCATTTTGGTAATCATGAAAATAAGTTGTGTTTGCGAGCACTTGGATCCCCTGATCAAATTTTTGTCTATTATATAAAGCAAGCCAATTATGGATACATTAAAAGTCATTAACGGTTTGTTAATTTTTATATTGTTGCAAACAGCTTTTTGTTTGTAATATATACAGCTGTGCCTCCGTTTGACCTGGAAAAATATCAATAATGCTTTTAAACCACAGCATATCGCCATGTACCGCTCGATAGAACAATGTGTGTGCAAGATGTACATTAAACCGATTGTGGAGTTATTGGTTATTTTGCTCCGCAGGACAAACACCACTGGGCAATGTGCTGAGTGGTACATTTATGGTATCTGTGCTGTGCCAGGGTGGTACACGGTGACTGCCATGGCGCGGATACCCAGTGCACGTGAGTACGTCGAGTACTTGTGTGTTGCTTGTGGTACATATAGTCCGTAAGTGTACACTGCGATCCAAGGATATGCTGTGATTTGTGCTTATCACGTGGAGAGTGCATTTGACAGCGTTCGCTGCTTGTTTGCTTGTTTGCGAAGATGGTTTAGCAGACTGCGCATCAAGCTGTGTCTTCTTGTCCACATTGTCACCGAACAGCTTTACAAATCGGTATCCAAAGCCAAGCTGTGCATTAAGAATGCAATCTTTTGATTTGGTTCACAAATTGGTGAGATGACCTTGACTTCCACAGAAAAAAATTCTGATTGTGTCTTGGTAAAATAAAGAAATAAATAAAACTTAGAATAGTCCTGATGGAATACAAACAACGGGCATTTTAAGGCCATTTTCCCTGCTGGAGCGGGGGTTAGCCTTGCGGTCCCCATGACAATCTTCTGCATTTTGCCCTATTTTCTGCATCTCCCCTTGTTAACCCCCTTGCCCGCATTTCTTCTTCGACCATCTTTAGCCAAGTCTTTCTCGGTCTTCCCCGTCCTCTACTTCCTTCTACATTCATTTCCATCACTCTTCTCAACCAGTCACTTTCATCCTTCCTCAACACATGACCAAACCATCTCAACCTGTTCCTCTTCACAGCATCAATCACAGGCTCTATTCCCATCATCTTTCGCAAATCATCATTTGTCTTCCTCTCTCTCAACGATACTCCGCACATCCACCGGACCATTCGCATTTCCACCCTTTCCAGCCTTCGTTGCTGCTCTTTGTTCATTACCCATGTCTCGCTCCCATAAATCATAACACTTCTCACACATGCAGCATACACCTTTCCCTTCAGCTTCAACAACACTCCCCTCCTCGTCAGCATGCCACTCAGTTCCCGAAACTTCTTCCATGCACATCTCACTCGAGCAACCTTTGCCGAGTCTGATCCACCTTCTCCATTCAGCATGTTTTTCCACTCCAATAGTCCTGATGGAATCTATTGCTCTAACCCTAACCTCAATCTTAAGACGTATTTAATGCAGCGGGCTCTCTTCTATTTGAGTATACACATCTTTTGAGTTCGTACTTATTGGCAATAAATTTTTTTGTGTGCCCTGGCTCATCAGACAGCGTATAGTGTGGAATTTGTGATGTGAAAGTCGCATCATTCTTCAAAAACCAAAGCAATATGAACATCTTTGATAAAATATCCATTTGAATCCACTGTGATTATCGTACCGATCAAACAATTTGATTAACACTTTTCATTTAGATGCTTTGCAGAGAAGCTTCATCTCAAAAATGCTTTACAAAGAAAAGAAAAGTAAGGAAGTGCAACTGTAAAAAATTGATATTGAGACATTCAAAAATAGGAATTTACGAGAACGGCACTCAGTAGAGAGCATACCTCCGCCAGGTGAACACTTTACGTTTTGTATCCCAGAATAGACAAGAAAATCACAATACAGAATCGCATTTAATCAAAATCATCCGTGCACAACTTTTTGAGATATCCTGCTATGTATCGTTTTTGGCCCAATCTCCCAATGGTGAAGAATCACTTAAAATTATTCTAGCCGAATCCGGATTCGGATCTTCACCAAAATTGAATCTATTCTTCCTTGTCACACACCCAACCGGTCCACCAAGTTTCGTCCAAATCCATCCACAACTGTTTCAGATATCTTGTTCACAAACGGACAGACAGACAGACAGACACCTTTGGTTACAGAGGTAATGAGACTGTGAATTTTAACAATTATTTATGTTACTTTTCACTTTTTGCATCCACAATTAAGAATATCTGAAGAATTTCCAGTCATCCAAGGTCTTGTCTCCTAATATAAGGAAATGCCAACACATTTCCATTGTTAGTGTGTATCGTCATTGCAGTGGTCTGCGGTGTTATTCAGTCAAATTTTTGAATCCATCATTGCTTCGGATATCAAATCTTTCCTCTTCTCCAATGGCTCTGATCTAAGATCATCAATTTGGTTTCAGACCAGGTCATTCTACTCTGGACATGCTGCTTCTGCTGACTCAACAATGGATGGAGGTCCTCAATGCCAAACAGGAAATTAGAGCTGTCCCCCTTGACATACCACGTGCCTTCGATACGGTCTGGCACCACGCTCTGTTCACCAAACTCTCCTCCTTTGGTATCCATGGAAACCTCCACGCATGGCTTGTGGACTTCCTTACCGGTCGCAGTCAACGTGTGGCCCTAAATGGGTTTCTCTCATCTCCTCTTCCTATTCAGCCTGGAGTTCACCAAGGCAGTGTTCTGGTCCCTGTGCTTTTTCTGGTCTTCACCAATAATCTCCCCGACTCTCTGGAAAATCCTCTCTATCGCTTTGCTGATGTGTGACTCCACACTCTGCCGCTCCATACCTCATCCCTCAGATCGGCAGTCTGCAACCTCCTCACTCTCTGCAGACTTGGACAAAATCACAGACTGGTCAAACAAGTGGAACATGCCTTTCAATCCTGACAAATCTCACACTCTTACTTTGCCTCTCTGAAAAGACCAACTGGACAACCCTCCCATCTACTTTCTCAACAATTATCTCCAAGAAGTTCTGTCACTCAAGTTTTTGGGTTTCACATTCTGCCATGATCTTTCCTGGGAAAACCACATTTCCAAGCTGGCCTCCAACGCCAGTCGCCAACTGGGCATCCTCAGTCGTGCGAAGTCCTTCCTTGGCACACCTGAGCTCCTCACCACATACAAGGCTTTCATCCGTAGCTCAATGGTAAACTGCTCTCCCCTCTGGGCTGGTGCTCCTGCCTTAGACCTAGCTCGGCTTCATGCTGTTGAAACCAAATCTTTCAGAATCTTTGGAATCTCCCGCGATGAAACTAACTCTGAACGCCTTTCACTCACTCACCGCAGGCAGGTTGGTGGTCTTTCAGTCTTCTACCGATTCCTCTCTGGCTGAGCTCCCCCAACTCTGTCTGTGTTCTGTCACCCAAATATTCCTACAGGTCGCACAATATCTGTTGGCAACCCTCTTTGAATCCTGATCCAGCTATAAACTGTCATCTGGTGGTTCACAGGCAGAGTGAATCATTAAAGGAAGACTCCAGACCCCAATTTTTTTATTTATTAAATGCTTCTACATAATCTTTGATCAGTACATAACAACATCATCTAAAAAAAAAAAATCAACACTCGAAGTCGTTTCCTTGTAATCCGACCTTAAATGCGCCAATTAATAGACCATCGACGAAAACGCTTCTGCAAATGTTAGACCACGTGCCCATGCACAGTATGACGTCACACGAGGTGATTGGGGAAGCCGGAAATACTTTACAAATGGTTTACAATGCAATACAATAGTGTGGAGTGTTTCTATTCTTGTTATGTTGTCCTGCATATCGGATTCTAAATGGTTTATAGTTGTGTTTTGTACAGGTGCAGCAAAGTCTCGGAGCCTTTTGTGCGAACACTGCATGAATTCCCGAAGGATGTTGCCAGTAATAACAGTTGGAAGAGGTTTGTCTGACGAACTCGAGCACGATGGAAAGGTCCTACCAAGTCGACGAGGAATTTTTTTGTCTTTTTTTATTATGGGTATAACCCTTTTATGTTTTAGGGTTTGGAAATCTTGATCTTCTGTCAAATGTGACTGTGAGCATCATTCAGGTGATGCGGTGTATTGAGAAACTCGGGGGAGGGAGGGGGGGTGGGACGGGTTATGTGGGAAAAAGCGTAATTTTGAAAATAAAAGAAATATAAATGCGGCTCCCGTTTTCTGATGTGCGTGCTGATGAGAAACAGGGATTTTTAAAGCCGCACTGTGTTGAATCTTCATCGCATTTTGAAGTTCGAAATCCTGTCATTTTCAGGCTCCAGAGGTGACTTGACATCATGCTGGCTGTATTACATCATGTTCTAGCACAATGTGACCCTAGTGACATCACTGCAACAGAGTCTACGTCACCTCGCGCAAGATTCAATAAAGTGCACCTTTAAATGGCCTAAAGGGCCATAACATTAGGCTGGGCATTGTGTTAGTACTAGGAGTGCAGTCCTAGAAACGAAATATGATGTATAATAGGTAGCCAATTTATTTTGCTGGTTTATACCAATATTTGCATGGTGTTGCACTGGTGTTGGGTGCAACCATGGTGTTGGGCTAGCGGCTAGGGTGTCAGCTTAGGATCCTAGGATCCTGGGTTCGAATCCCGGTCCATGGCTGAATTAACGCCAGGGGGGTTGACTCAGCCTGTCATCCTTCCGAGGTCGGCTAATTGAGTACCAGTTCACTGGTAATTCCCTGTGTCGTTAAAGGCGGCAAAAAGGGTTGGCGTCAGGAAGGGCATCCGGCCCTAAAACATTGCTTCAAAAAGGGGACCGAAAAAAACAACAACAACCACGGTTCCCGAAAAAGGCCAACCCCCGCTTGCGGGGAAAAATGGCCTCTAAACGGTGGTTTTATACAAATATTTGCATGCAAAGTGTGAAAAACGTTTCATGATTGAAGAGCCCCTTTAAAGTATGTACGCAACCATAAATTGAGAAATTATGAACCCCCCTTTCATTCAAGAAAAACAATGGTATTATAATCGTAAACACAGGCTCGAATGCGAGTGTACTGTCACTGTATGTCCCCAAAGACACTTGCAATGCATAGGCCTTGGCCTACACTAAATCGTAAATGACATTTGTGTCATGTATAAAATGTGGGCGATCTCCCCCCCCCCCCCCCCCTCCTGGGATGCGAGCATAATTGCTTATGTATCGACTTATTTCGGGGTCCAGCGGAACATGCCTGCCATAAATATAAATAAATTGGCCAAAATTCTACGAAACGCCGACGTACAGTGACGAGTGCATTTGTACACTACACTCAGTAGCTGCAGCCCGCGTGTTTGTGGCTACGCCATGATACAGGCACAAGGCGATCGGGTTTTTACCGTTTTATCGATCAAACAAAGTCACTACTGCAATAGCACTCGCTTGATACAAATATTCCTCGCATATTTAACCGAAACTATCAACAAGTAGGCTAGCCCAACAAGTACCAGTAATCTAAATCTGCGAGCCCTTCAGCATCATCTTCGTCGTTTTCCACTTCAACCTCCATATTGACCTCTGGATCTTCGTCGGCGTATTCCGGCTCAAACTGATATGGTTGAACACCAAATTCTCTCCGTTCTGTATCAAATTCTTCTACAATACTTTCCTCAGTCTCTGATACGTATTCATCGGCTGAAAAGTCCGACAGATCGGAGGAAATATCGAGCGATTCGGAGTCGGAAACTTCTTTTTCTGCGATGTCTTCCATGTTTATGCACGGTGTGCACCGCGATCAGCTGAGATCTATACCTCGTGTGATGTCACAGTGACGTCACACGGATTCCAGAACTAACTCTTTTTTTAATCGTACCTTTTTTAAAACGCATTTTACGACTAATTTAGCGTCGATTTTTTTTTCTTTAAAAAAAATTAAACATTACCTTATTCTAAAGATTTAAATAATTAAAACAAAATTTGGGTCTGGAGTCTTCCTTTAATGTGTGTGCCATCCCTAAGATGGACATTAAACTGGCATCGCATCTGCCGACATTAGTTTGTGGACGTTAAAGATCCCATGGTGTCCTTCATGAAAAGTAGGCGAGCGATCGCCAGCACCATGGCCAAATTTCAAATTCCTACCCTGGCCTAAGGGGGCACTGCATCAGCAGCAAATCTGTGCCCCCTAACCATGCAATGATGCAGCCCAGCAGCCTTGTGCAGCATATGAATGAATGCCAGCAACCCTCTTTTAGCTCTTTCACGAGCCTCAAACTTGTATACAAAAAATAAAAATAAAAATAACTGCCAGAGTCACGACTCTCTGCTCTCCTTCACTCTTTCATTCCTCTTTTCTCCCGCCTCTGGAACAAACTCCCTCACTCTCTTCAATCCCACTCCTCTCTCCAGGTCTTTAAAACAGCTGTTCACTGCCATCTCTTATCTTCAAAACCTTGATCTTAACCCCCACCCAAAACCTTGATCTTTTCTACCCCCGTTAATTCACCCCAGATCCACTTCTTTTTTTTTAAATTCCGACTTCTTTCCTGGAAGTCCGAGCTGTGTCCATGTGTTTTATACCTCTCTCACCCCCCACCCCTCCCTCTTCCCCTGCCCCTCCCCCAAGCCCTCTCCCTCCCACAGATCTCCCGATGTCCCTGCTCTCCACTGTTGAACTTGTGTGCTTCCCTCTGTCCCCATCTTGTCTCCCACTCCCTTTGTCATATGTTTTTTATGCGTCCGTTTTTTTTTTTGAGTGATTAATGTTAGCTCTTACATGAGCCTCGATCTTGTATTCAAAAAAATAATGTTGCCAGGAAAGGATTTATTTTTTGCGTTCAGGACCATATGATCAGCAACATTTTTACATCTGTGTTTGTGTGCATATGCAGACTCGGTAATATCATGTTTATAGCATGTCTGCTCCGAGTGAAAGGTCAGTGGTTCAAACCCGGCCCTGGCAGAGTCGCACCAAAGACAAAACAAAATGTGTTCTGCTTTCTTGCTCATAGGCAAAAAGTCTGGCTTTTTGCAAAAAAAGAAAATAATGTACTCTTACAGGATAAAGGGTTAATTATCTGATTCGTTATATTGTAGTTAGCATTTTAAAAACAGATTTATTGCAAACTCCAATTTATGTGTACGAAGACCAGGCCTTGTCTCCCCTCCATCCGGGCCTTGTCTCCCCTCCATCTGGGCCTTGTCTCCCCTCCATCCCTTTGTATTTTCACTGTTAAGTGTGATTTTTGCTCATTTATTTATTTCATTAATTTCACCTTTCTCTGCATTGGCCTGACCACTAACGGCTATCGAGCCAAGGGCTGCTCATTCTCTTTTGACTCTGGCCAATCAGTGGTGTGCTCGAGCCAGCTCACAACCAGTGGGCATGCCTGATGATGTCACAAGAAATACGGTTTATGAACTGGTTTTGGCAGATACATTTCAGTTACTGCAGGAAATCGAGAGGGTGTGGACATGTGCTGTTTCTCTCAGACTCCCCACGGAATTGTCCTCACGAGGAATACCGATCGGAACATCACCAGCGTTCATTAGCTCCCCTCCCGGGTGGAAGGAGAACCAGTCCTGTGATCCTGGGGCACAATCTCCGAGTTCACCCAGAGACCCACTTCACATCACGTGTGTGGGACTCTGTTGCTTGTTCGCCACATCAAATTCAGGTGAGGGTGCCTTACTCAGGTGAGGGTACTACAATTTCCTTTTTTACCTGTGCAACACTGAGGTTATGAAGCACTTTTTTCATGGGAATTTTTTTCCTCATTCCCTTCCCCCCTCCCCCAAAACGGAAGGGCCTGTCAAAACTAACCCCCCCCCCCCCCCAAAGATGTATATGAATGAATGAATGAATGATCGTTTTAAAGGCCATTTTCCCCGCTAGAGTGGGGGTTATCCTTGCGGGTCCCATGACAATCATGGTTCCCTGTCTGAGGCAATGTTTTTATGGCCGGATGCCCTTCCTGACGCCAACCCTTAGTCGCCTCTTACGATGCGCAGGGATACGGTGTACCTATTCTAAACCGGGGTACACACCAGGATCATTCATCCCAGCAAGCTGGTACTCAATTTGCCGACCTCGGAAGGATGACAGGCTGAGTCAACCCCCCTGGCGTTAATTCAGCGATCGACCGGGATTCGAACCCAGGATCCTAGGATCCCAAGCCGGCACCCTAACCGCTAAGCCAACACCAGGCATCCCCCAAAGATGTATATGTAGTATATATTTCACCTCCCTCTCCCCCTTCCCTCCCCATTCCATTCCCCCACACTCCCTTCCTCACCCCTCCCTCTCCCCACGCCCCCTCATCCCCCCAGCAACACCCAGTACTCCTGCTCGTGATATTATAGTCATTAGAAGCGGCCTTGGAAAAACGCCACGATAAAGCTATCTTAACACAGATACAGTGCATTCAGAAAGTATTCAGACCCATTCACTTTTTCCATATTTTGTTATGGTGCAGCCTTGTGCTGAAATCGTTTAAATTCATTTTTTCCCTCATCAATCTACACTCAATACCCCATAATGACAAAGAGAAAACAGGATTTTAGAACGTTTTGCAAATTTATTAAAAAGAAAAAAATGAAATATCACAT
Organism: Myxine glutinosa; assembly: GCF_964187855.1. Lineage (NCBI taxonomy): Eukaryota > Metazoa > Chordata > Myxini > Myxiniformes > Myxinidae > Myxine > Myxine glutinosa. The sequence goes on along the minus strand of NC_136273.1, from coordinate 93,919,629 downwards.
TGACATAAGTATTCAGACCCTTTGCTATGACACTTGAAATTTAGCTCAGTGCCTCCCATTTCTCTTGGTCATCTTTGAGATGTTTCTACACCTTGATTGGAGTCCACCTGTGGTAAATTCAATTGATTGGACATTATTTGGACAGGCACACACCTGTCTATATGAGGTCTCACAGCTGACAATGCATATCAGAGCAAAAACCAAGCCATGAGGTCGAAGGAACTGCCTGCAGAGCTCAGAGACAGGATTGTGTCGAGGCACAGATCTGGGGAAGCCTACAAAAAAATCTCTGCTGCATTGAAGGTTCCTAGCTGGGCGGCTTAGCTAAAAAATTCGGATCGATTGTGCCTTTTCCCTTAAAAGCATGAAACTTGGCACATGGCTAGAATACCCGAAAAGGAAGATCTTTAGTCCAGGGGGCATACCCAATTTCACCCCATATGGCGGCCATCTTGAAATCCAAGATGGCCGTCATACAAGACCTATTTTGATGAATATCTCCATAATTAGAACAGATATCAAAATGGTTGAAGTGCCTATACCTACATTTTTAGGGTCTAGGAATCCAATGGCAACACAAAATCCAATGGCAACATATTGGAACACCCACAGTTCCAATACTGGAGTCTCACGATGGCATTGGAGAACAGCATCCTGACCTTTGTGCGCTCATTGAGGGAGGCTGACTTTGAAATGTACTTAGATGCTTTATGGGAGCAGATGATGATGTTGTCGTGCTTGCAGTTACAGCATCCCAGAAGCTTTCAGTGATGATATGGTTACAATTTGGGACAGGCAAGAACATGCGATTTATCTCTGCACATGATATAGCCACAGCTCTTGGCCCTGAGAAATCTAAAGCCCTCCCCATGTTTCATGCATTAACAGGGTGTGACACTTCTTCAGCGTTTAATGGGCGTGGAAAGGTAACTGCATGGAATGTGTGGGAATCATTCCCTGAGCTCACAGAGGTACTAGCAGAAATTTGCCACCAGAGCACAGAGATAACTGAAACCTGCATGAACGTCATTGAGAGATTTGTTATTCTGTTGTATGATCGCACAAGTACTGCTACTGACATTAACATTGTACGAAAGAAACTGTTTGCAAAGAAGGGCAGACCTGTGGAATCAATTCCACCAACACATGATGCCCTCGTGCAGCACGTAAAGCGGGCAGTATACCAAGGCGCACTATGCTGGGGACAAGCATTGCATGCTAAGCCTGATCTACCAAGCCCCACTGAATGGGGTTGGCAAAAAACGTCTGCTGGCCAGTTCAAACCAATATGGACAACACTTCCAGAGGCTGCAAAGATCTGCAATGAACTTGTTAAGTGTGGGTGCAAAAAAGGATGTACTGGTCGTTGCCGGTGTAAGAAAGCTGCACTTCCCTGTACTTCTCTCTGCGCATGTGATGGAGAATGCAGCAAAGACTAGAAAACCACAAGATGGCACAGTTACAGTCTGCGATGTCATAGACACTTTTAATCACTGAAGAATGCCAACCTGTTAAGAGTATTTATATGCATTCCCAGTATGCATGATACTATGCAAAATTAATATTTTCATTTGACTGCTTAATATTTTATGTTACCATTGGATTCCTAGACCCTAAAAATGTAGGTGTAGGCACTGCAACCATTTAGATAGCTGTTCTAATTATGGAGATATTCATCAAAACAGGTCTGTTATGGCGGCCATCTTGGATTTCAAGATGGCTGCCATATACTATTGAATATTTTATGTTGCCATTGGATTCCTAGACCCTAAAAATGTAGGTATAGGCACTTCAACCATTTTGATATCTGTTCTAATTATGGAGATATTCATCAAAACAGGTCTTGTATGACGGCCATCCTGAATTTCAAGATGGCCGCCATATGGGGTGAAATTGGAGATGCCCCCTGGACTATAAATCTTTCTTTTGGGGTATTCTAGCCATGTGCCAAGTTTCATGCTTTTAAGGGAAAAGGCACAATTCATCAGTTAAGCAGCCCCACTATCCCAAGAGCACAGTGGCCTCCATAGTTCTTAAATGCAAGAAGTTTGGAACAACCAGTACTCTTCCTAGAGCTGGCCGCCCGGCCAAACTGAGCAATCGGGGGAGAAGGGCCTTGGTAAAAAAGGTGACCAAGAACCCGATGGTCACTCTGGCTGAGCTCCAGAGATCCTGTGTGGAGATGGGAGAAACTTCCAGAAGGACAACTATCACTGCAACACTCCACCGATCTGGGCTTGATGGCAGAGTGGCTAAACGGGGGGAAGGGAGGGGACCGGGGAGGAGAGGGGGGAAGGGGAGGAGGGGAAGGGAAGGAGGGGAAGGGGAGGTGGGAAGGGAAGGGGAGGAGGAATGGGAGGGGAGGGAAGGGGCGGGAGGGGGGAAGGGGAGGGCCAGTCAACAATGACGTTGCAGCACAGGCTGAGATTCAGTGTATAATGTGCCTCGCTGAAATGCGCTAAGTTACATATGAATAAAAAAATATGATCTCATCATCGGAGGTCATTTTTAGGTAGGCCATGTCCTTCCCAGGCCCAATGGCCATGTCTATGCCAAAAATCAAGTACGTGAGCGAGTCTGGCGCACTGAATTGAAAATATATAGAACGCTCAGACTCCGTGAAAAGTTGAGCCACCGTGTCGCCATCTTGGTTAGCACGACTCGACCGACTCGCTTCGCGGATCTCGTTTGTTTTGAACATGTCCCAGATTTTAAAAGCCAAACAACTGTTAAAATGCCATTTTGTGCGGCAATAAACTGCTCCAATCGGTTACGGAAGGGTTGTGGAAAGACGTTTCACAGCCGTTTCAAAGACATTTAATTCATATCGTACAAAATCGACAAAAATCGACACAAAACACGATCGCATAAAAGGTGAAAAAACGCAATCGCTTTCTGCTCTGAATTACGTGCAAACGCATGACGGAAATCACCGTCGCCCAGCATCGAGTGCCAACCAAGATGGCGTCCGGTAGCTGCATCTCCACCTGTGTGGTGTGAATGGCAATGGTCATTCTATATATTTTCAGTTCAGTGGTCTGGCGGCGAGGATGGAACATCACGTGATCGCTCTGAGCGAATCAGCGAGCTGCTCTGGCACAGGCTGAGATTCCGTGTATAATGTTCCTCGCTGAAATGCGCTGAGGTAAATATGAATAAAAAATATGTATCTCGTCAAATATTTTTAGGTAGGCCATGTTAAAAAAAAGACAGTCTGTTGATGTCTGTTGATGGCCCTAACCCTCCCAGGCTCAATGGCCATGTCTATGCCAAATATAAAGTACGTGAGCCTCTCCGTTTAGGAGTCTATAGGTAACACACAAACAAAACTGTGTTTTATATATATTGTTACGGACACGACTTTGATGTTATGCTGGGCCGAGCGGAATGGCCGCCGTGTTCGCACAAGTTACCCGATTATTCTCGAACCTTGGCCGTGTCGCGCTACGCTAAATCAATTGAGGAAAGGACACAACGGCTGGGTTTAAAATGACACGACACCAGGGGTACGGTTCTCAAGACCTCCGGAGGAGGTTATATTAGTTCGGAACGTTTAGATTACAGGGATGAGAGGTACAGCATAGTAAGGTGGGCACTTAAACACGGTCTTATATTAGCCCCGACAGACCACAGATAAACAGGACAAAACTGACTCACACGGGGATTGATGGCAAGGAAGGCGGGTAGTCGATGGCTCAAGGTGCACCTTGGCTCAGGGGCAAAATTGACCCGGTCCGGTCCAAAGATGCGGGGAGGTCGCTCAGCGCTCGGAGGTCGCGACTTGTCTTTCCAAGCTGGGGGCGCATCTGACCTCACGTCCGGTAAGTCGCTGCGCATATCCGGCGGGGAGTGACACGCCCTCGGCTCGTTAGCTCCGCCCCAGATGGAATCGGCCTGCCGCTTCTCACTGGCTGCGGGGGGTTACCGGGCTCCGCCCCTGACGAGGAGCTGACAGCCAGCCCCTTCGTGGTAACCCCGTGGAGCGCATCGGCAATGGCGGCTAACCAAGCCGGAGTGAGGACGCACACTCCCCGCGCCGCGCCGCCCCCCTCTGTTGTTGTAGTTGTTGTTGTAGTTGTTGTTGTTGTTGTTTCATGGGGAAGATGGGAGGAGGTATGGGGAGGTCCTAAACTCACTACTGGTGCCATACAATCACATTCTGGTGCAACGAAGAGTCAGAATTAATGGAAACGAGTCCTTAACTGACATAGACTAAGAATAACTAGCAAGAGGTCCGAAAGTTGTCTACGTGAGATGCGGTGGACCTGGGCACGACATTTAATGGGGGAAGAAGGGGAAGGTCGGTTCTACAGAGTGTTGTTTACAGACAATGGGACTAGGGAATGGGGGATTGGGGATAGTTGGGGAGTATTGGGGAAATAGGGGAATATTTACAAGCGGATATGGAGGCCAAATGCCATATCCGCAACATTGCACCCTTCTCTACCCTCGGGGCGTCCCGACCCGATAAATTTTTACCTATTTTAGTGTGGCACTCAGATGTAGTTCCCTCTACTATTAACTCTACCCTGAGTGCGACAGTTTTACAGATATTCACAAATGAGTAAGTATGTCCCCCTGCGACGTTGCACCCTTCTCCTCACAGAAGCACACCCACAGGATAACCGAATTGCGGAAAGAATTCGCAAACTAAACATACAGCCGGTAGGGAGCATTATTTACAAGACTACGCTGCTATTTACACTACGATCCAGGACCTGTTTTTGGAGGAACACATGCGGATGTTATGCATAGAGAGAGCACGCATGCCAGCATCGATACACCAACCCACGAGTGCTCTGTGGCCTTACGGCCTTTAATAATGTGCAGAGCACCCCATCCAAGCACCAAAAGCACCACCCCAGCACCAATCGGTGCAGTCACCATTGTTCATTAAAATAAAAACAACAACCCCTAACCCTGCAGGTGTCTCTTGCTCTTCGTGTGGTGCACTTGGCCTTCTTACTTCTTTCAAAATAAAGAAAGGCGCCAACCGCGTCCATTTCTTTATTGTGGCCGTCAGGGGGCCAACTATTAGTGGTTCACCTGTATGGCATAGGTGCCACGTTGACCCATAGGTCCATCCACGGGTGGTGCTTGGCCGCAAAAGAACTGCGGTCCATTGTGGGTGGCCACCAACATTGCGGTCCATATGGTGTATCGATCCAGGCAGCAAGCAGCGAAAGTGCAGGCCCACAACTGCGGATCCAGCACCTCTCTCTCCTCTCTCTCTGCCCCAAAACCAGATCCTCGGAGGTGGGAGACAAAAGAAGCAGACAAGTGAGTAAGGTGGTAAGGGCGCAAAAGTGCACGCAATGTAAGGTAATGCACACTGGGGGCACATGGGAACCAGGTGAGACAGGTACGTTCCTACCGTACGCCCCCCCCCCCCCCACCAGGTAACCTACATGGCCCCTCCCTTACCCCTTACTGTATCCACAAAACACAACACTACCCATAAACATCTACTTTACAAATCAACAAACGTCCCTACTGTCTTCCCCGTTCCTCCCATAAACCAAATTCGTCTTCTCTCCCTCCTAACCAATCAAATTTGCCATTTTCAACTCTCATCAAAATTTGCCATCTCCAACTGAACATCATAATTTGCCATTACCAATTCATCATCAGTCCCTCCTAAGGAGGGAGAGATGGAATCACCCCAATGTCTCATCCACGTCGTGATGCGTCTCACAAATCCTCACAGCAATTCTCACTTCCTGCAACACAAAACAAAGAAAACACAGGTGTGGAGTCATCATCATCACCACAGGTAAGTGGCTGCGTATGGTGCGACAGGTTCATCAATCCTAACTATTTCCTAAATGACTTTAACAACTTTACATTACCCGGGGTCTTTCCCCTGCCAAACCATTGGCCCTCTTACACTATGGGTTCTAAAAACCAATGCCCATTGACCAAACTGTGGTGCTTTTCAATTTGGGGTCTCACTCCCCCGATTCATCTCCCGGTGCCCTCGCACAATTTCTGGGCTGCGGCGTGTACCTCTCCCAGCGGGTCTACCCACCTGCACACCTCCACCACTGCAGTTGCCTCCGAGCTTACCTGCTCCTTACCCTAACCTAACTACCTGGGGAAGGCCCTCTGGCGCTCTCCCCACTCGGTGCCCTCTCTGGCACTGGGCTACCCGGGTCCGTCCTCCGGATCCTCGGGCCCCATCCACAACTCTACCGGCTCCCAGAGCCCACCTGCGGCCTCACCTGGCCGACATCCTCACAGTGGTGGAGTGCCCAACCAACTACACACACTAACAGGCTACACGCCCAGCCATTTCCACAACACTAATGCACCCATCCACAATACCATTCTGCAACCGCACCACAAATGCCAATATCCAACCACAATTTACCTATACCCTCTACCTAACACTTACACTACCCGCCCCGGGTACTCGTGAAAGGGGTCCACTCTTCCCCCATCCACACCTTCGCACCATGCACACCACTCCATACCACTTACTCCAACTCTCTCCACACACCTGTACTTGCACACCTGTGCTCTCACTCTTGGTGCCACCTGCACCCTTCTCTCCCCAAGCGCCTTCGCGCTGATCCACCACACTTACTACTCACACACTGCTCCACACTGCTCCAGTTGCACACCTGTGCAATCACACCTGTTCAATCCTCACACACACGGCATCATCTCAGCTAACTACTCCCTTCTGAAACTTGCGCTTCCCAGTCGTCCCTTTAAACTATTGCGCTCCCTCGTCATTATCATCCATACTAATCTACCTGCGTCCCCACTACAGGTATCAGTCACTAACTAACCTTAACGTTACCTAATGTCATCTTCGCTAGATCCCTACACACAATATAACCTAAACCACCCGGGCTAGTTTTCACTGCCATACACCCCATAAGCTATTGCGCATTTGCCCCACCTATATGGGAAGGGTGGCAAGGATGCCACCCTTACCCACCGGGCCCATCGCTCCTTAATCCCCCAGTCCTCTGGCACTAATAAGCCCCCCCTTATTCAGAGGTACTGGGTCCCGCCTCGGCATCTAAAGCCGAGGCAATCCACGGGGGCGCCTGCTCGCCGGTGTAAGGCCTTATCCGGTCGGCGTGGACGATCCGAGGGAGGGCTCGTGGCCCCATTTGTTTAACTTCCCTTTCCGCTTGGTCCCTCATGTCCCTCAATTTGCCTTCCATACTGTTTTCTAACCCCTCTAACCCCTTTTGCATCCCTTCCATTTGATTCTCTTGAGCGGCCATTCTGTTTTCTACCCCCATTAACCCCTCCTGTATTTCCCCTAATCTATTGTCTAATCCCTCTATTCTACTTCCTAACCCATGTTTCACCCCTTCTATCCCATTGTCTAACCCCTCTAATTTCTTGTCTAATCCCTCACCGGTACCCCTCGCTTCGTCCCTCATTACCCCCATTTGGCCCTCCAATCGCTCACCCAATCGCTCACTATCAGCCCTCATTTGCTCACTATTAGCCCTCATATCGTCCTTCTGCAGGTTGAGGGACGCCTGCATTTGCGCCATAAATTGCTCCATGAGGGCCTGCATTTGGGCCATCCCTCCCACTTGTGCAGCGGGTGCGGCCGCCGTAGCTATGTGCGAGGCGCCATTTCGCGCGCCCGCAACGTCGGGCGCAACGACGCTATTTTGTGCGTCTGCTACCCTCACTGCTTCGCTCTCCTCTTGTCCCTCATTTTGGTCCTGGATCGACCCTGCCTCACTCTCCTCTACCGGACCCCAGCCGACTTGGTCTGCCATAGCGCGACTTTCAAAATTCGGGTTTTTATATTTGGTAAAACACAATCAAATTTCGCCGTTATAATTTCGAGCGCGGGAAACGCGCTCCGGATCGAATTCTACCTCCCAACACCAATTGTTACCCTAGTGGTACAATTGGTGTTCCAAAATTTGGGCCTAATAAATTTAGTCCCAGGTCCGAATCCGACACTCCTGACACCAATTGTTACGGACACGACTTTGATGTTATGCTGGGCCGAGCGGAATGGCCGCCGTGTTCGCACAAGTTACCCGATTATTCTCGAACCTTGGCCGAGTCGCGCTACGCTAAATCAATTGAGGAAAGGACACAACGGCTGGGTTTAAAATGACACGACACCAGGGGTACGGTTCTCAAGACCTCCGGAGGAGGTTATATTAGTTCGGAACGTATAGATTACAGGGATGAGAGGTACAGCATAGTAAGGTGGGCACTTAAACACGGTCTTATATTAGCCCCGACAGACCACAGATAAACAGGACAAAACTGACTCACACGGGGATTGATGGCAAGGAAGGCGGGTAGTCGATGGCTCAAGGTGCACCTTGGCTCAGGGGCAAAATCGACCCGGTCCGGTCCAAAGATGCGGGGAGGTCGCTCAGCGCTCGGAGGTCGCGACTTGTCTTTCCAAGCTGGGGGCGCATCTGACCTCACGTCCGGTAAGTCGCTGCGCATATCCGGCGGGGAGTGACACGCCCTCGGCTCGTTAGCTCCGCCCCAGATGGAATCGGCCCGCCGCTTCTCACTGGCTGCGGGGGGTTACCGGGCTCCGCCCCTGACGAGGAGCTGACAGCCAGCCCCTTCGTGGTAACCCCGTGGAGCGCATCGGCAATGGCGGCTAACCAAGCCGGAGTGAGGACGCACACTCCCCGCGCCGCGCCGCCCCCCTCTGTTGTTGTAGTTGTTGTTGTAGTTGTTGTTGTTGTTGTTTCATGGGGAAGATGGGAGGAGGTATGGGGAGGTCCTAAACTCACTACTGGTGCCATACAATCACATTCTGGTGCAACGAAGAGTCAGAATTAATGGAAACGAGTCCTTAACTGACATAGACTAAGAATAACTAGCAAGAGGTCCGAAAGTTGTCTACGTGAGATGCGGTGGACCTGGGCACGACATTTAATGGGGGAAGAAGGGGAAGGTCGGTTCTACAGAGTGTTGTTTACAGACAATGGGACTAGGGAATGGGGGATTGGGGATAGTTGGGGAGTATTGGGGAAATAGGGGAATATTTACAAGCGGATATGGAGGCCAAATGCCATATCCGCAACAATATATAGATTGCAGCACAATGGTGTTTTGAGACACTGCTTTGTTTTACATCTCTGTAGAAAGCATGCCTGTTTAGATTTATGACTTCCCCCTTGCTGCACCAACGTGATGAATGGCCTGATAGGAGATCACAAGACTAGTATAAACAGGGCACTCTGACCAGGAATATTCCAAGTATCTGAGTTACTCCCCACTGAAGCCGAGGATCTTATGGCCACTGACCTTCAGAGCATCCTTATTTCAAAGCGAAGATCTCCTCTTGCATCATGATTCAATGCCATGTGATCCCAGCTAAGTGACTTCACCAACATGTCTCCCCTTTCTCCCTGTCTGTTGATGGCCCTGTCAATTGGATGAAAATTAACGATTATATGTGATGCTGACCTTTGACCTTTTGACAAAATTATGAATTTGTCTTCTCCATGTTCTCATAATAAAGCTATGTTGAAAATTTGATGACAAAGCTAAAATGGTAAATTAAAATTTCAGGTCAATTGGATGAAAATTGATGATTTTAGGTGACGCTGACCTTTGACCTTTTCACCTTTTAACCAAATTATGAATTTGTCTTCTCCATATCTTATTATAATAGAGCAAACATATATGGTTCGGTATGTATGTTTGTATGTATGTATGTATGTATGTATGTTTATATGCGACGAAAACGTCTTCTTCTTCAAATAAAATTACCACCCTCTTAATTAACCCTCTTAATTGTGTTGAGACTACTGAGACCCCTCAGGCCTTTGATGACCCTTTAATTCCCCCAAGACCCTTCAGACCACCAAAACCCCTGAAGATCCAAAATACCCTGAAGACCCAAAATACCCTTCAAGGCCCTGAGGCTCAAAAAGACCCTGAATACCCAAAGACCCTGAATACCCAAAGACCCTGAATACCCAAAGACCCTGAATACCCAAAACACCCCGAAGACCCAACACACACCGAAGACCCAAAATACCCAAAACACCCAGAACACCAAAAACACCCCGAAGACCCAAAACACCCCGAACACCCAAAACACCCAATAGACCCAAAACATCCTGAGGACCAAAAACACCCCGAAGACCCAAAACACCCCGAACACCCAATAGACCCAAAACATCCTGAGGACCCAAAACGCACCGAAGACCCAAAACACACCGAAGACCCAAAACACACCGAAGACCCAAAACACACCGAAGACCCAAAACGCACCAAAGACCCAAAACACCCCGAAGACGCAAAACATCTCAAAGACTTAAAATACCCTTAAAGGCCCAGAGGATCCAAAAGACCCTGAAGACCCAAATGGCCCTGAAGACCCAAAACACCATGAAACCCAAAAGACAACGAAATGGTCAAAGATGCCTACCCCTCTGAAACGACGTGTGGTGAGTTGCGCGGAGTGCGCCAAGTCACGCTAGTTCTCATAATAAAGCTTTGATGACAATGTGATGACAAATCTGAAATGGTAAATTAAAATTTCAGGTCAATTGTATGAAAATGGATGATTTTACATGACGCTGACCTTTGACCTTTTTACATTATTAATTTGTTTCTCCATATGCTCATAATAAAGCTTTGTTGATAATTTTATGACAAAAACTCAAATGGTAAAAAAACGTTACGGCACAGACAGACACACATACAGACACACAGACACACATAAGTGATTTCAAAACCCCCTCTCCTGCTGTGCGGGGGATGGGCAAATAATAATCATTAATTTTCTCAATTCTCAGTACATAATAACAATAATTGCAAAATCAACCATTCCAATCCATCACATCAATGCATCACAATAAAATACCAAGAAGACGCCATGTGGAGCACGATACTTGCAAAATCCGCCCCCCCACCCCAAGAAAAAAAATTCCACTTGTACAGCAAATTGTCCTTTTCATCAAGATTAAAATTGACAATCTTGATCAAAGCTTGGGTCAATAGGAAGAAAAGTGACAATTTTTCAGATGAAAAATGATGATTTTGGCAGGTTGACCTTGAGTTGACCTTTGACCTAAAATAGTTGGTTTCCCTATTTAGTAACTCCATATGCAAATGCTGTTCAATTTTCAAGTCAATTGGTTGAGAATTGACGGCTTTTTAGATGAAAATTTATGATTTTAAAAATTTGACCTTGAGTTGACCTTTGACCTCAAAATCAATAGGCTTCTCAATTGTGACGACCTACACAACTTGGTAAAGTTTCGTGACGATCGGTTTTGAATTGTGACCTGTAGGCCAGTGACAGACAGACAGGCAAACAAACAAACAGACGGAACCACAAACGCAACCGACCAATATACTTGAAAAATCTTCGATTTTTCGACAAGTAATAAATCTTCGACAAGTAATAAATTCTCGTTTTCATCGCAATATGTTCAACACACGATAGTGTGTGCATGCACATGTTCATTACACCAACATAGTACACGTTTGATAAAACTGAATACATTGTGTCCGGTACACCACACATGGTACGTTTCCAATATATGGCACATTTCATAATGATTTCATGCCAATCTAATGTGTTCAGAGGCCTAAAATAGTGATTATATTCACACCGCCAAACTGTGTGCATGTAATTGCTCCTTTAAATTCAATCACACTGTAGGTTTGAAAATTTCAAGATGCGGTTCTGATGGATAACTGAATTCCCATCTCAGCGAGAAAGTGAAGCATAAATGCGGAATGGATAAGAAATACATTTGCATTGTAATGGACAAACACATGCTGCATATTGTATGTTGTTTTGACAACTCTCAAATTTCCTCCTTGCCATCTTCTGGGAAAGAAAACCGTGATTGCATTGGATATCCCCTTTTCAGATATTATTTTGCTTTTTTTGTATACAAAGCTTATGGAGGAGCTGGAATGGATCAGGATGAATCATCATAAAATGAACGTCATAAAATGGATCAGGATGGAACAGAACAAAATGAGCAGTAGAAGGAGAGGGGAGGGGAGGGGGGGGGGGACCCACCAACAGCAGCTATGCAGGGCAAAATAGAGGGAGACTTGGACAAAAAATGGTTGTGGGGTTGAGGGGAAGTGAGGATGTATGCCGTAGACAAGATAGAAGCAGAAGCAAACTCCAGGAAAGAAAAATTTGAAATTTGGAGAGAAGTGGTCTTGGAGGCGGTTGACGAGGGGGAGGTTAACGGCGGTAGAAATATCATGGGTTTGGATGGGGGGGTGATCTGAGATGGTGGTGAAGAGCTGTCTTGAAGACCGGGAGGGAAAAATGAAATTGAAGAAGATGTGGAAGTTGATTACAGAGGTGGGAAAAAGAGGAACAAATAAGTGGAGTTGAGTATTGATCCTGGATTTACGGAGATTCACCAGAAGGTGGTTGATGGTGGACCGCACATGCTCTGAATCCTCATGGGAAATTCAAATGATCTTGAAGGCCTTGGTTTCCATGGCGTCAAGCTGCGCATGGCGTGAATCAGGGGTGCCAGCCCAAATGGGAGAGCAGTTTCAGAGCATCAAGGTTTGGGTGAATAACTTGTAGGTGGATAAGAGGTTCAGGTGTGCCAACAAAGGTCCTTGCATGACAGAGGATGCCCAGTGGCCTAGCAGGCCAACTTAGCAATGTCCTTTGCCAGAGTAAGATCCAGTAATACCTTATAGTGAGGCTCAAAAGTTTATGTGACTGAACCTCTTCAAGAGGATTAAGAGCATAGATTGGAGGTTTTATCTGACAGTCCTTTCGGAGGGAGAGAGTGAGAGTGTTCTTGGCCAATATAATGCAAGTGGCAACCCATTGGCACTTACATCATAATGCGCAAAGTGCCAATGTGTTTTATTGATTGTGTATATAATATATATACACAAAGAATTAAGTTAAGCACCCCCCCCGTTTTTTTACAACCTCGCACATTACAAGTTTGTTGTCGTCAAAACAGTGTAATATACCCATGATATTGCTATATTTTCTGGAGAAGTGATATTATGGTCACATAAAAACATAACAATCATGCCGTTTTCAATATTTTATTCTGAATAATTTAAGGTGAAATTTTTTGGGAATTTTAGGCATATTTTCACCTCAATTTAAGTATGGAGCTATAGGTCCATCACGGACAGTGTGGATGACGTTTATGTTTTCTAACGTACAGTCATTGTTCTGAGAAGACCTCTAGCGATCTTTGCGTCAATAACGTGTGTAGGACCCACGTGATCGGATCACTGACTCAACCCTACGTCTCATAGACCCTGTAAGCCGTCGTATGCGTTGCTGTGGCAGGTTGTTCCATTCCCGATGTAATGCACGTTCCAATTCATCCAGATTGGCTATTGGAGGGACCATCTTCGCAATTTGTCGTCCCAACATGTCCCAAACGTGCTCGAGGGGGTTCAGGTCAGGACTGTACGCAGGCCAGGGGATGGTTGTCACAGCACCTTGCTCCAGCAAGGCTCGGACACGTCTCGCACGGTGAGGCCTGGCGTTGTCATCCATGAAGATGGGTCTGCTGGCGAGGGTGTGGTCATCGAAGTGCGGGATTACGGTGGTATTCAGGATTTCCTCGGCATATCGCTCTCCATTGAGGTTACCTCGCACAGTTATCAGGTCCAATTTACAGTCATGGGAGAAGCATCCCCAGACCATAATCGAGCCACCACCAAAGGGTACCGTTGGTTGAATGTTTTTAGGTGCATACGCGGTGTTTTTGTGGCGCCACACCCGAACACGCCCATCTGTCACGTACAGCAAGAACCGGCTTTCATCCGACCAATGAACTCGCCTCCAAGACCGGATGTTCCATCCACGTCGCGCTAGGCACCATGCCAAACGCTCCCTCTGATGTCGTTCGAGTAGCCTTGGACGCTTGATCACTCGTCTTGACCTTAAACCGGCCGATTTCAGGCGGTTCCTCACGGTACGGTGACATAGCCTTCTGTTGGGCAGCCAGTTGTCCTTCAGGAAATGGCTCGAGGCGAAGGGATATCGTCGCACCAGTCTCAAAAGCGCTCTATCTTGGCGGACTGTTGTCACGCGAGGTCTTCCAGACCTTGGGCGGTCCTTCACCGCATCCGTTTCCTGGTGTTTCTGCACCAACCGACTGATCACCGAATGGTGGTAACCAAACGTTCGAGCTACAGCTTTTCTGGACATTCCGGACTCGATCATGCCTATTATCCGCCATCTTTCTCCGTCCGACAACCGTCTACGAGCCACCATTACGAGAAAATGACCATGTAACCCCCACACGAGCTCAGGCGTGACTTGCAATAACCCGTGATGATAGTGCATTTACAGAAAATCACGACCACGTGGATGATAACACGTGCTGCACGAGCGATGGGCGTCACAGATGCGTGCACTCATCTGCATTTCATCAATGGATAATTGCTAATGTCATACCAATCATTATTTGATCTCACATACCTTAGAATATATGCCAATGTATACATATACACAAAGAATATATATTAGGGGGTGCTTAACTTAATTCTTTGTGTAGGGGTGCTTAACTTAATTCTTTGTGTATATATAGTGAAACCTTGACTTACGAGTTTAATTCGTTCTGTGACCGAGCTCGTAACTCAATTTGCTCGTTTCTCAAATTAAATTTCCCCATTAAAATGAATTGAAATGCTATTAATCCGTTCCAGCCCCCCAAAAACCACACCAATTTTTTTTGTTACGTGTTTTTAAATAAGAAAAATGTACTTTATAAATAACAAATAATGTATAAACAAGCACGACCTTGTATATACTGTACATAATAAAAGAGAATGTAAAGAAATAAACTGGTTTTATTAAGTGTATTTACCTTGAAGATCAGACGAAGATGCTGGCGGAGGTGGAGGAGATAACTTTTGCCTTTTTCGCCACACTTTCCTCGCTTTCACTTGCAGGGCGTTTCAATAAAAACCTGTCCAAGGAGGTTTGTTTCTTCCTCCCTTTCAAAATGTTTCGAAAATGAGTGAGGCAAGTGTCGTTACACAGCGCCAACGCACGACCTGTTGCAACTTTTTCAGGGTGTTTCTTTTCAATAAACTCTGAAATTTTCTCCCACATTCCCAACATTTCCTTAATCTCACTTGTAGCAATAACCACCTCCGCCTCTGGCTCCTCCGCGTTAATTTCCTGCAAAACCTCCGTATTCTGCTGCTGCTGTAGCTCCTTTAATTCCTCCGTTGTCAGTTCCTCGTGCTTCTCGACGAGGTCGTTAACGTCTTCTTCATTCACTCGACTCCTTCTGCTTCAAAATCGTACATATCGTAGAAGTACTACAATCGTACTGCCTCGCCAAGTCGACAACACGCACACCTCGCTCATGTTTTTCGACGATTACGTGTTTTATATCCAAGCACATCATCCTTTTCTTCTTCTCAGCACTGCCCTTGGCACTCAATTT
Source organism: Myxine glutinosa (assembly GCF_964187855.1). NCBI lineage: Eukaryota > Metazoa > Chordata > Myxini > Myxiniformes > Myxinidae > Myxine > Myxine glutinosa. Next base: position 93,904,237 of record NC_136273.1, on the reverse strand, counting down.
CTTAGGACCCATGGTTAAAACTCAGAAATATTCCAAAATAAACAAAATGCGAAAACAAAGCAACAGCGATACGGCAGAGATGCTTGCACGGCAAGATAACCACGTGAACTGAACGCTCGCTGGGCCACCTAGTGGCGGGTGGCGTAAGCTCGCTCGCTCGTAACTCAGATCTCGGCTCGCATCACAAAGCAAAAAATCGACCGAGCGACGGCTCGTATCTCGGAAAACTCGTAAGTTGGTGCACTCGTAAGTCAAGGTTTCACTGTATATATATATATTGTTATGTCGGGTGGGGTAGTGATATGTAGAGCCAGATAGATCTGAATAGGTAACGTGCTTCGTCTGTCACGGTAAGGAATCTGCCCTGTAATAAGTTTCATGTGTAGGCGTTTTGTCGGTTAAGAGTATATCTGAGCATACCAGGATGTTAGAGTGATAAGTAGCGTAGGGATTAAAGAGTAGCGCCCCTGTGTGTCTCACCTGGTCAGCCAAACCTTTGTCCCTTATGGCAATGCACACCTGTAGACACCATAGATAGGTAACTAGCGCAACACTAAATGATTCCCTTCCCCTGACATGACTTCGGAAGGAAACCAGGCCAGGACACTGCCGCATGGCCGCCGCCAAGTACACCTCCGACAGGCCTATCCACCTCGAGTGCCACGCGCTATGACCACGGAACAGGGGACGAGAGTTGGGGTGGCGCGGTAGGTGTGAACCTCCAGCCGGCGAGTCAGTGGAGGGCACTGATTGGGTAGAGCGCCAAGGCTGATGTGACGTCACCAGCAAGGTTATTTAAGAGAAGGCCGAACGCCATTTAGAGAGAGAGAGACAGAGGGAGGGAGAGAGAGAGAGAGAGAGAGTTGGTCTGGAGAGTCTCTTGCAGTTCGTGCCCTTTTTGCACAGCTAGCCCTTTTGGACATCTGGCGCTTGGTCTTGCGCAGCCCGAGTTTAGTTGAGATATAGCCCGAGTGGAGTTCGCTTGTTCTTGCACGTTTGCTTCGGGAGAGCTGACTGGGACGTGGCAAGCCGATCGTGTGTGAAGATGGACCTCGCTTGGAGCCGCTAGCCTGCGTTGGATGCGCGGTTGCTGTTCCTGCTTTGGGGCCTCGTGTGCGAACGGAGTGGGCGTTGGCTCGGGCCTTCGCGTTGCTGTGGTGCTGGAGCGAGGGGCCTCGTAGTGTGCGGCGGAGCTTGGGGACGCAAGACGACAGATGAGATAAGGCCGCATCCGCAGAACATTTTACAATTACATAACGGACGTTTTTTGCTTTTTATTAATTCATATTCTTGTGTCTCGTTTCTGAAATCTGTCGTGTGGGGACGTCCCGATTAGGATATTTATTACTGCGCGTGCTTTTCCCTGTCCCTATTTTCTTTGCAATAAACCCTTGTATTATTTTTCATTCCCTGTTAAACCTGTGCCCGGTTTAATTAATTTCCTTGCAGGATCGAAGCTGCAGTCGGCGCGCAAGGCAAGTTATTTACGCAGCTTCCATTTTCCTTCTTCCTCCCGTGCGACATAGTAAAATCCGTGTTTGGTTGTTGCCTCCGAATAAACCGTTTAGGCCTATCCGCGACCTTCTGGTGTTAACCGGGAGTCGCACGACAATATATATTCGATGTATATAAACACTCTGTTTACAGCACATCATGTCAGTCAGTATACATTCAATGCAAATCATTCCTTCTTTGCATTTGAAATCCAATAATTCGTTGATTCATTTCTAGGAGTTGGTTCATGATTTACAAACCATGGGCATCTTCCACAAGGAAGTGTAAGTTCAAAATTAACATGTCATGTCATTGTGCGCAATGTTTTATTGTCCCCCGTCGCACCGCATGGCGAAAGGGGGACTATGGTTTTCCCCTCCATCCGTGCGTGCGTCCATCCGTCCGTGCGTGCGGACGTGCATGCGTAAGCGAAGGACCAAATTCTAATTTGGTATGTGGGTGCAACTAGGCATATGGAAGAACCCTATTGAAAATTAGGTCGCCAGGTCAAAATCCAAGATGGCTGTCACCATATCTAAACCTTGTGAGCGCGATATCTTGAAAAGTAAATGTCTGAACCCTGTGAGAGGAATATCTTGAAAAATAAATGAACTACTAACGTCTAATCCGGTGTGTGGGTGTATCGAGGCATAAGGAAGAACGCTATTGAAAATTGGGTCGCCACGTCAAAATCCAAGATGGCCACCACCATATATATCTCTGAATCTTGTGAGCGAAATATCTTGAAAAATAAACGAACTACTAACTTCTAATCTGGTGTGTGGGTGTATCTACGCATAAGGAAGAACGCTATTGAAAATTGGGTCGCCACGTCAGAATCCAAGATGGCTGCCGCCATGTATGTCTGAACCTTGTGAGCGGAATATCCTGAAAAATAAGCGAAGTACCAACTTCTAATCTGGTGTGTGGTTGTATATACGCATAAGGAAGAAAGCTATTGAAAATTGGGTCGCCACGTCAAAATCCAAGATGGCCGCCGCCATGTATGTCTGAACCTTGTGAGCGGAATATCCTGAAAAATAAGCGAAGTACCAACTTCTAATCTGGTGTGTGGGTGTATATACGCATAAGGAAGAACACTTGAAAATTGGGTCGCCACGTCAAACGCCAAGATGGCCACCACCATATATATGTCTGAACCTTGTGAGCGAAATATCTTGAAAAATAAACGAACTACTAATTTCTACTCTGGTGTGTGGGTGTATCTACGCATAAGGAAGAACGCTATTGAAAATTGGGTCGCCACGTCAAAATCTAAGATGGCCGCCGCCATGTCACCGACCGGGGTCCTAGGCGTAACGCTTGTTGTCCCCTGTCGCACCGCGGAGCGAAAGGGGGACTATGGTTTTCCCCTCCGTCCGTGTATGCGTCAGTCCGTCAGTGCGTGCGTGCGGACGTACGTACGTGCGTGCGTAAGCGAAGGACCGAATTATAATTTGGTGTGTGGGTGCAACTAGGCATAAGGAAGAACTTTATTGAAAATTGGGTCCCCACGTCAAAATCCAAGATGGCCGCCGCCATGTATGTCTGAACCTTGTGAGCGGAATATCTTGAAAAATAAGCGAAGTACCAACTTCTAATCTGGTGTGTGGGTGTATCTAGGCATAAGGAAGAAAGCTATTGCAAATTGGGTCGCTACGTCAAAATCCAAGATGGCCGCCACCATATATATGTCTGAACCTTGTGAGCGAAATATCTTGACATATAAACGAACTGAATGAATGAATGATCGTTTTAAGGCCATTTTCCCCGCTGGAGCGGGGGTTGGCCTTGCGGGCCCCATGACAATCATGGTTCCCTGTTTGAGGCAATGTTTTTATTGCCGGATGCCCTTCCTGACGCCAACCCTTGGTCGCCTCTTACGAAGTGCAGGGATACAGTGTACCTATTCTAAACCGGGGTACACACCATGATGTAAACGAACTACTAACTTCTAATCTGATGTGTGGGTGTATCTACGCATAAGGAAGAATGCTATTGAAAATTGGGTCGCCACGTCAAAATCCAAGATGGCCGCCGCCATGTATGTCTGAACGTTGTGAGCGGAATATCTTGAAAAATAAGCGAAGTACCAAATTATAATCTGGTGTGTGGGTGTATCTAGGCATAAGGAAGAAGGCTGTTGAAAATTGGGTCGCCACGTCAAAATCCAAGATGGCCTTCCATGTATGTCTGAACCTTGTGAGCGAAATATCATATTGTTACGGACACGACTTTGATGTTATGGTGGGCCGAGCGGAATGGCCGCCGTGTTCGCACAAGTTACCCGATTACACTCGAACGTTGGCCGAATCGCGCTACGCTAGATCAATGAAGGAAAGGACACAACGGCTGGGTTAAATGACACGACACCAGGGGTACAGTTCTCAAGACCTCCGGAGGAGGTTATAATATGGGTTTGCAGAATGTTTAGATTACACGGACAAGAGGTACAGCACAGAAAGGTGGGCACTTAGACACGGTCTTATCTTATTCCCGACAGACCACAGACAAACGGGACAAGACTGACTCACACAGGGATTGATGGCAGGGGAGGGCAGGCAGTCGATGGCTCAAGGTGCACCTTGGCTCAGGGGCAGAATCGACCCGGTCCGGTCCAGAGATGCGGGAGGTATCCAGCGCTTGGAGGTGGCGACTTCTCTCTCCAAGCTGGGGGCGCATCTCACGTCACCTCCGGTAAGTGGCTGCGTATATCCAGCGGGGAGTGACACGCCCTCGGCTCGTTAGCTCCGCCCCAGATGGAATCGGTCCGCCGCTTCTTATTGGGTGCGGGGGGGTTACCGGGCTCCGCCCTTGACGAGGAGCTGACAGTCAGCCCCTGTGTGGTAACCCCGCCGGAGCACATGGTCAATGGCGGCTAACCAAGCCGGAGTGAGGACGCGCACTCCCCGCGCCGCTGTTGTTGTTGTTGGTGTTGTTGTCTCATGAGATGATGGGATGATGCGGAGATGAGATTGTGGGGAGGTATTGGGAGGTCCTAAACTTACTACTGGTGCCATACAATCACATTCTGGTGCAACGAAGAGTCAGAATTAATGGAAACGAGTCCTTAACTGACATAGACTAAGAATAACTAGCAAGATGTCCTATAGTTGTCTATGTGAGATGCGGTGAACCTGGGCACGACATTTAATGGGGGAAAAAGGGGAAGGTCGGTTCTACAGAGTGTTGTTTACAGACAATGGGACTAGGGAATGGGGGATTGGGGATAGTTGGGGAGTATTGGGGAAATAGGGGAATATTTACAAGCGGATATGGATGGAGGCCAAATCCCATATCCGCAACATTGCACCCTTCTCTACCTCGGGGCGTCCCGACCCGATAAATTTTTACCTACTTTAGTGTGGCACTCAGATGTAGTTCCCTCTACTATTAACTCTACCCTGAGTGCGACAGTTTTACAGATGTTCACAAATGAGTAAATATGTCCCCCTGCGACGTTGCACCCTTCTCCTCACAGAAACACACCCACAGGATAACCGAATCGCGGAAAGAATTCTCAAGCTAAACATACAGCCGGTAGGGAGCATTATTTACACAAGACTACACTGATATTTACACTACGATCCAGGACCTGTTTTTGGAGGAACACATGCAGATGTTATGCATAGAGAGAGAGCATGCATGCCAGCATCGATACACCAACCCACGAGTGCTCTGTGGCCTTACGGCCTTTAATAATGTGCAGAGCACCCCTTCCAAGCACCAAAAGCACCACCCCATCATGTACAGTCAGCACCATCTGGTGCACCAATAAAGTGTTCAACAATCACCGGTGGTGTCGCAGCCGGCCGATGTTCTGCCGCTGGTCTTGCCTTCATGTGGTGCACTTGGCCTTCTGGCTTCTTTCAAAAATAAAGAAAGGCGCCAACCGCGTCCATTTCTGTATTGTGGCCATCAGGGGGCCAACTAAAAGTGGTTCACCTGTATGGCATAGGTGCCACGTTGACCCATAGGTCCATCCACGGGTGGTGCTTGCCCGCAAGAGAACTGCGGTCCATGGTGGGCGGCCACAAAAATTGCAGTCCATATGGTGTATCGATCCCGGCAGCAAGCAGCGAAAGTGCAGGCCCACAACTGCGGAGCCAGCACCTCTCTCTCCTCTCTCTCTGCCCCAAAGCCAGATCCTCGGAGGTGGGAGACAAAAGAAGAAGACAAGTGAGTAAGGTGGTAAGGGCGCAAAAGTGCACGCAACATAAGGTAATGCACACTGGGGGCACATGGGAACCAGGTGAGACAGGTACGTTCCTACCGTACGCCCCCCCCCCCCCCCACCAGGTAACCTACATTGCCCCTCCCTTACCCCTTACTGTATCCACAAAACACAACACTACCCATAAACATCTACTTTACAAATCAACAAATGTCCCTACTGTCTTCCCCGTTCCTCCCATAAACCAAATTCGTCTTCTCTCCCTCCTAACCAATCAAATTTGCCATTTTCAACTCTCATCAAAATTTGCCATCTCCAACTCAACATCATAATTTGCCATCACCAATTCATCATCAGTCCCTCCTAGGGAGGGAGAGATGGAATCACCCCAATGTCTCATCCACGTCGTGATGCGTCTCACAAATCCAACAGCAATTCTCCTTTCCTGCACACAGAACAAAGAAAACACAGGTGTGGAGTCATCATCACCACAGGTAAGTGGCTGCGTATGGTGCGACAGGTTCATCAATCCTAACTATTTCCTAAATGACTTTAACAACTTTACATTACCCGGGGTCTTTCTCCTGCCAAACCATTGGCCCTCTTACACTATGGGTTCTAAAAACCAATTCACATTGACCAAACTGTGGTGCTTTTCAATTTGGGGTCTCACTCCCCCGATTCATCTCCCGGTGCCCTCGCACAATTTCTGGGCCGCGACGTGTAGCTCTCCCCGCAGGTCTACCCACCTGCACACCTCCACCACTGCAGTTGCCTCCGAGCTTACCTGCTCCTTACCCTAACCTAACTACCTGGGGAAGGCCCTCTGGCGCTCTCCCCACTCAGTGCCCTCTCTGGCACTGGGCTACCCGGGTCCGTCCTCCGGATCCTCGGGCCCCACTGACACTAACGGCTCCCAGAGCCCACCTGCGGCCTCACCTGGCCGACATCCTCACAGTGGTGGAGTGCCCAACCAACTACACACACTAACAGGCTACACGCCCAGCCATTTCCACAACACTAATGCACCCATCCACAATACCATTCTGCAACCGCACCACGAATGCCAATATCCAACCACAATTTACCTATACCCTCTACCTAACACTTACACTACCCGCCCCGGGTACTCGTGAAAGGGGTCCACTCTTCCCCCATCCACACCTTCGCACCATGCACACCACTCCGTACCACTTACTCCAACTCTCTCCACACCACCTTTACTTGCACACCTGTGCTCTCACACCTGGTGCCACCTGCACCCTTCTCTCCCCAAGCGCATTCGCGCTGATCCACAACACTCACTACTCATCCACTGCTCCACACACCTGTCCAGTTCTCACACAGCATCATCTCATCTAACTACTCCCCTCTGAAACTTGCGCTTCCCAGTCGTCCCTTTAAACTATTGCGCTCCCTCGTCATTATAATCCACACTAATCTACCTGCGTCCCCACTACAGGTATCATTGTCACTAACTAACCTTAACGTCACCTAATGTCATCTTCTAGGGCCCTATCAATATCCTAACCCACCCGGGCTAGTTTTCACTGCCATACACCCCATAATCTATAGCGCATTTGCCCCACACATGGGAAGGGTGGCAGGGATGCCACCCTTACCCACCGGGCCCATCGCTCACTACCAATTTTGCACATCAAATTTCAACAAATCAAAAATTTGCCAATCACTGTCCATCATCTGCCAATCATTACTGCCAATCCTTTGCCAATCATCAAATTTTGTTTTTCTCTAATTTTGGGGCCAAAACACTATCCTCGTCACACAGTCTACTCACTAATGCCTCTCGGTGCGCCAATTCCTGTCCAAAGCCCGGCTTCGTACAGCCAAGCCATGAATGCGGGTTGTTTGGTGCCAGCGGCTGGATACGTCCCGCACTCGTGGCAGGGACGGGGCCTTACCCGAGCCGAGATCCCACGCACCACCTCGGCGTGGAGCCATCCAATGTCCCGATCTCGACCTGCCGGCATGTCTCAATAGCAAGTGGTCGCCATGACGACCCTTCCTATCGAGCTGCCCGCTCCGCCTAGTGGAGCACGGACGCGGCCGTTCAAAGCGAGGCCCGGCACGCACCGAGGGCCCGATTCGGCTAAAAGTCGCTCTAACCTCTAACCCGGTTACCTTCGATGCCTCACCTGCATGCTTACACCCCGCAGCCCGTTCCTTGCTCACACATCCAGCCGTTTCCATGCTCCTCGTCGTACCTTCTCTAACACACCCAGGTACACTCATTCCACTCCCAGCCTTGGTCACACACCTGACCACCGAACACCTTGGCGCACATTCGCCGCTCGCACACCTCACCAACACACCTCTTCGCGCCCCCTCCTCGGTCACCTCCTCTGTGACAATCACAGGTGTGCTCTCACTCGCACACCCAACCACGTGCCTCACGACCAATTCCAGCGTGCATTCCCACTCACGCTCTACCATTCCAGGTGTGCATCCTTCCATTCCAGGTGTACATCCTCGCTCACCTGTCACAACCAACTCACGCTCCTTGTCGCTCTCACTACTCTCACCTCCACTCTTGACAGCGCACTCTTTCCTCATGCACCCGTCCGTTACACACCTCTCTCGCGCACACTCTTGCGCACACTCTCCCGTCACACCCTCTGTAACACTCACCACAGGTGTACACTCTTCCTTGCCTTTGACAGCGCACTCTTTCCCCATGCACCTGTCCGTCACACACCTTTCTCGCGCACACTCTTGCGCACACTCTCCCGTCACACCCTCTGTAACACTTACCACACCGCGCTTCCATGTGCTCCCTCGCACACGCGCTACGACCGACTCACTCTCGCCAGCACCCTCACTCCTTGGCACGCACTTTTTCCTCACACACCCCAGAGTCGGACTTTCTCGCACACCTCCTTTTTCGCACACCAGACCTGTCGCACACTTCACCAACGGCCTCTCACGAACACCCGGGTCCACCTCGACCCCCAAGCTCATTAAATCACCTGGCGCATCATACGCACGACCATATTGGTCACCACTTACACCGGGTCCTCTTCCTCTTCGCTTCTCCTCCATCACCTGCGAATCCCTCATCCGGTTAATGAGCACATCATCACGATCCAAACACAGACTTTGGACCAATTCTTTTACCTCCTCTTTTATCTCTTTCTTATCCCCTCTCCGTCGCTTCTTAATTTCGCTCACCCCTTCTTCCACTTCTTCTAATTTCTGCTTCACCTCTTTTATGTCCCGGTACGTCTCCTCAAGCTCGTCCTCTAAAGCTACCTTGACCGTTTCCATGTGCGTCCTCACCTGCCGGTCCTTCGTCTCCATTACCTCTATCACCTCGTCCAACCTCGTTGTCAGTCCCTCACGTACCATCTGACATTCCCTCTTCGTCGCTATCAAGTCATCTTTTAGTTCTTTCTGTGTCGCTTTTAACCCTCCTAATACCGCAGTGTTCCTTTGAACCTGCTCCGTTAGTCCTTTTTGTCCCTCCGAAAGCTGTTCCACCTCCTGCGTCAGGTCCTCTATGCCCCCTTGTAACTTTACAGTCCCCTTTCTCACCTCCTTCTCCATGTGCTCCTTACAGTGCCTCACCTCCTCGCGCACTCCTCCGACCTCCTCACTCACTCCTCTTCTGATCTCCTCTCCCATCACTTGCATCTCCTGCCCAGATGCCACCCTCATCTGCTCCATTTCCTCCCTGTGAGCATCCAGTTTGGTTTCTACCCCCATTCTGACCCCCTCTATCTGCTGCCCCATTTGTTTAACTTCCCTTTCCGCTTGGTTCCTCATGTCCCTCAATTTGCCTTCCATCCTGTTTTCTAACCCCTCTAACCCCTTTTGCATCCCTTCCATTTGATTCTCTTGAGCGGCCATTCTGTTTTCTACCCCCATTAACCCATTTTTCACCTCTTTTATCCCGTTGTCTAACCCCTCAAATTTGTCGTCTAACTTCCCAAATTTCTTGTCTAATCCCTTAAAATTATTGTCTAACCCCTCAAATTTGTCGTCTAACTTCCCAAATTTCTTGTCTAATCCCTTAAAATTATTGTCTAACCCCTCACCGGTACCCCTCGCTTCGTCCCTCATTGCCCCCATTTGGCCCTCCAATCGCTCACCCTGAGCATCCATCCGCTTCCCCATTACCCCCATTTGGTTTCCCAAGTCATTCCTCAGGTCTTCACTTGTCTGGACCATGAGCGCCTTTATTTGTTCCATAAATAGGCCCCAATCCATCGGCGGCGCTGCTACGGTCACGGGCGCGGCTAAATTTGGCGCCACAATAACCATGTGTGCGAGGCCGCCATTTTGTGCGTCTGCTACCCTCACTGCTTCGCTCTCCTCATGTCCCTCAATTTGGTCCTGGATCGACCCTGCCTCACTCTCCTCTACCGGAACCCAGCCGTCTTGATCTGCCATAGCGTGACTTCCAAAATTCGGGTTTTTTTTTTTTTTTTTTTTTGTAAAACACAATCAAATTTCGCTGTTATAATTTCGAGCGCGTGAAACGCGCTCCGGGACCGATCCCACTTCCCGACACCAATTGTTACGGACACGACTTTGATGTTATGGTGGGCCGAGCGGAATGGCCGCCGTGTTCGCACAAGTTACCCGATTACACTCGAACGTTGGCCGAATCGCGCTACGCTAGATCAATGAAGGAAAGGACACAACGGCTGGGTTAAATGACACGACACCAGGGGTACAGTTCTCAAGACCTCCGGAGGAGGTTATAATATGGGTTTGCAGAATGTTTAGATTACACGGACAAGAGGTACAGCACAGAAAGGTGGGCACTTAGACACGGTCTTATCTTATTCCCGACAGACCACAGACAAACGGGACAAGACTGACTCACACAGGGATTGATGGCAGGGGAGGGCAGGCAGTCGATGGCTCAAGGTGCACCTTGGCTCAGGGGCAGAATCGACCCGGTCCGGTCCAGAGATGCGGGAGGTATCCAGCGCTTGGAGGTGGCGACTTCTCTCTCCAAGCTGGGGGCGCATCTCACGTCACCTCCGGTAAGTGGCTGCGTATATCCAGCGGGGAGTGACACGCCCTCGGCTCGTTAGCTCCGCCCCAGATGGAATCGGTCCGCCGCTTCTTATTGGGTGCGGGGGGGTTACCGGGCTCCGCCCTTGACGAGGAGCTGACAGTCAGCCCCTGTGTGGTAACCCCGCCGGAGCACATGGTCAATGGCGGCTAACCAAGCCGGAGTGAGGACGCGCACTCCCCGCGCCGCTGTTGTTGTTGTTGGTGTTGTTGTCTCATGAGATGATGGGAGGATGCGGAGATGAGATTGTGGGGAGGTATTGGGAGGTCCTAAACTTACTACTGGTGCCATACAATCACATTCTGGTGCAACGAAGAGTCAGAATTAATGGAAACGAGTCCTTAACTGACATAGACTAAGAATAACTAGCAAGATGTCCTATAGTTGTCTACGTGAGATGCGGTGAACCTGGGCACGACATTTAATGGGGGAAAAAGGGGAAGGTCGGTTCTACAGAGTGTTGTTTACAGACAATGGGACTAGGGAATGGGGGATTGGGGATAGTTGGGGAGTATTGGGGAAATAGGGGAATATTTACAAGCGGATATGGATGGAGGCCAAATCCCATATCCGCAACAATATCATAGCATGTTTTCTGCGTCTTCCACTTTGTCAACTCGCATCACTTCACCGACGTCTGACCTAGGCCTAACGCTTGTTGTCTTTATCCTGCAGGTGATACGTTGTTACGGATTCGGCCCTTCCGTGGTGGTGGTTTTCATCCACATGAAACATTTCTGGTTAGGTATTATTATTCTTATCGGGGTTGGAAGGAAACGGCGATTATTGTTGTTTAAAGGAAATGGTTATTGTGATTAAAAGGTTAAAAGCGCTCATGGTAAAAATGAAACAGGAAATCGGATTGTGCACCGGAAAGGTCGAACAAAGAAGAAGAGGTCGTCAGGCAAAGGTCGGGGAAGACGCGTGTCGAAGCTCCATTACGGGCGTGGTCGAGCGAACATCGCGAGTGAACTTTGAGACCTTGAAAGGAAGTTCGTGTGATCGGTGTTATCGCCGGAGTATTGAGGAACCTGCGTAGTCAGGTATCGGCATTGAGGTTCCGGAGAATCCTTGCCTAGAGGCTCCGTCTCGAGTGAGAGCCGTCCGCCATTTTTCCCCGCGCGCTGCGTTCATCGGAAAAGGTTTTTTGTCACGTCGGCTGGTCTTACCCTCCGGTGGTCTGCCGGGGAGGGCTGTGCACTAAAGCGGCGTTTGAAGATTACACGGCGGTTCGATGATTGAGCGGCGAACGTGTACGTCGGCACGCGTCTTTGGGGATTTTCCATTCGACCGCGAGTTTGCTGGGTGTTGGACCACTTGACTTCTGTGTCGCTTCGACCGCCTACGCCTCGATTGATCTTGATCGGACATTGTTCCAACGATCGCTGGAGCGAATCAACTTTGCCTTGGAGAGTTATAGAGACATTGAGGAGTGCTCGGTTCCATTCCCTGGGAGTGCGTGAGTTTGAGTTAAGTTACTAGATAAGATGGTACCATCTTAAGATTGATTATATGGTTGATTGCCATCATTGTTGTATGGTTCTTCCTGTGTGCTTTTTAATACATTATTTGGTTTGTGGATAATCATTGGTGTGGTTTCAATATTGATTTCGACACGGAATAATATATTTTTCGGCCGTGGCTCCTCTCGGGGTTCGGAGGTATACCAAGACCAGGAGGTCGGGGAGGAACACGTAACAACGTACATATTTAGACTCCTCCTTGAGTGTAAAAACAAATTGAGCCAACCCAAGGAGTTGTGACTGTTGTATAATTGGAATTCTCCCACTGTACGGGCACAGTTGGCCGATAAAAATCTGAATTATGCATTAGGGTCTTTCACTTCCTTGAGAATTGACTGCAGGCACACAGGACAGCTTGCTTGATGTTTCTCTTCTCTGGTTCACAAATTATCTGAATCTGCACATCGCAGGTTGTGACAAAAATTAGGGTTAGCCTGTTCCTGTTCCCATCTAAAGCCTTACCTCGCTATATGGAGATCCCAGTTTCAAATCTCATATACCTTAAGTGTTTGTCCGCATTGTCTCCGAATATTCTTGGACTTATTTTTAAAGTAGGTCTACACTGTAGTCCACTAATGTCGTTGTCTTCCTTGTGATTCACATAAAATATAAGCTCCTCCATGCGATTTAGTTCAGTATACACAAATGAATAAAATAAAAACAACAGGTTCATTCAGTAATTTAATATGCAGCTTGTGCCTGTTCGTTGTGTCATCGCTGGGAGCATGGCTGTGCCACTGATGCAGTGCCCCCTATAGGTTATGGCAGGAATTTGTAATTTTAGCCAGGGTGTCAGTAACAGCTGCCCTAATCTTCATGAAGGACTCCGTGGGATCTTTAACATCCACCAGCTAATGCCGACCGAAGGGACACCCAGTTTTTACCCAGTTGCCTGCACACACAATGATGCCTCGCCCTGCCTGAACACACATTTATGCCTCGCCCTGCCTGCACACACAATGATGCCTCGCCCTGCCTGCACAAACAGTTATATGCCTTGCCCTGCCTGCACACACAATGATGCCTCGCCCTGCCTGCACACACAGTTATATTCCTCGCCCTGCCTGCACACACATTGATGCCTTGCCCTGACATCACAAATATTGATGCCTTGCCCTGTCTGCACACACATTGATGCCTCGCATGACACACATTTTTGCTTCGCCCTGTCTGCACACACATTGCTGCCTCACCCTGGCATCACATACATTGATGCCTCGTCCTGACATCACACACATTAATGCCTCGCCCTGCCTGCATACACATTGATGCCTCGCCCTGCCTGCACACACATTGATGCCTCGCCCTGTCTGCACACATATTGATGCCTCGCCGTCCCTGCCTGTAGACACATTGATGCCTCGCCCTGATATCACACACATTGAAGCCTCACCCTGCCTGCACACACATTGATGCCTCGCCATGCCTGCACACACAGTTATATTCCTCGCCCTGCCTGCACACACATTGATGCCTTGCCCTGACATCACAAATATTGATGCCTTGCCCTGTCTGCACACACATTGATGCCTCGCATGACACATTTTTGCTTCGCCCTGTCTGCACACACATTGCTGCCTCGCCCTGCCTGCATACACATTGATGCCTCGCCCTGACATCACACACATTGATGCCTCGCCCTGACTGCACACACATCAATGCTTCGCCCTGCCTGCACACACATCGATGCCTCGCCCTGACTGCACACACATCAATGCCTCGCCCTGCCTGCACACACATCGATGCCTCGCCCTGCCTGCACACACATTGATGCCTCGCCCTGTCTGCACACACATTTATGCCTCGCCCTGCCTGCACACACATTGATGCCTCGCCCTGTCTGCACACACATTTATGCCTCGCCCTGTCTGCACACATATTTATGCCTCGCCCTGCCTGCACACACATTGATACCTCGCCCTCCTTGCCTGTACACACATTGATGCCTCGCCCTGTCTGCACACACATTTATGCCTCGCCCTGCCTACACACACATTGATGCCTCGCCCTGCCTGCACAAGCATTGATGCCTCGCCCTGCCTGCACACACATTCATGCCTTGCCCTGTCTGCGCACACATTCATGCCTCGCCCTGACATCACACATATTTATGCCTTGCCCTGCCTGCACACACATTTATGCCTTGCCCTGCCTGCACACACATTTATGCCTTGCCCTGCCTGCACACACATTTATGCCTTGCCGTGCCTGCACACACATTGAAGCCTCACCCTGCCTGCACATACTTTTCTGCCTTGCCCTGCCTGCACACACATTTATGCCTTGCACTGCCTACGCACACATTGATGTCTCGCTCTGCCTGCACACACATTTATGCGTTACCCTGTCTGCACACACATTTATGCCTGACCCTGCTTGCACATGCATTGATGCCTCTCCCTACCTGCATATACATTTATGCCTTGCCCTGCCTGCACACACATTTATGCCTTGCCCTGCCTGCACTTACATTTATGCCTTGCCCTGCCTGCATACATATTTATGCCTCGACCTCCCTGCCTGGAGACACATTGATGCCTCGCCCTGTCTGCACACACATTGATGCCTCGCCCTCCCTGCCTGTAGACACATTGATGCCTCACCCTGTCTGCACACACATTGATGCCTCGCCATCCCTGCCTGTAGACACATTGATGCCTCGCCCTGATATCACACACATTGAAGCCTCACCCTGCCTGCAAACAGATTGATGCCTCGCCCTGACATCACGCAGATTGATGCCTCGCCCTGTCTGCACACACATTGATGCCTCGCCCTCCCTGCCTGTAGACACATTGATGCCTCGCCCTGATATCACACACATTGAAGCCTCACCCTGCCGCCTGCACACACATTGATGCCTCGCCCTGCCTGCACACACATTGATTCCTCACCCTGCCTGCACACACATTGATTCCTCGCCCTGTCTGCACACACATTGATGCCTCGCTCTGCCTGCACACACATTGATGCCTCTCCCTGCCTGCAAGACGCCAGCATGACAGTTTATAACTGTGCTTCCAATCAAACCCAAGTTAAACAGTTGGAGGTGAGTGTGTATACCTCTAGTCTAGGCCATCCTGCCAGTCTTAAAGGTGACTACTGTACATTAAAATGGGATGAAATGATACCGAAGGACTTGTCTATTTAACTAGCGGGAATAACTAACTTTATTAAGTTCGCTTCAGAGTATGATAATACAAAGGAATTTTTTATGGCCACTGGAACTACATAATCAATGGTCGTGTGTACACAACCAAGAGAAGTCGTATCCATAATGAATGGCATTGATGTAGCAACATTCAATTAATTACTGAAAATGATGTTAGTAGATTGTGCAGCATTTCAATTGCACATGCTTCCTTTGCACCTTTCTGCAGGCATTTCTGGGAAGCCTCGGGAGACGGCCAACAGACGTGCTACCCAACATAACTGTAAATATCGATGTCGGCTACCGATTGTCTTGTTAATGAATGATTCTTAAAAGCAATTACATTGATTGCTTGTCGTCTCTGCTACCTCTTTAAGGGCCCCAATTGCTGCAATCTTACAGTGGGGTCAGCTGGGGAATGTGTTTGGCCCAAGACCATACAGCTCAAAGACGAGTGGGCCGGCTGCCTTAGCACAATCCAGTAGGGACTTATTGATCGATTGATTGATTGCATTGTACATATAGAAAAGTAGTCCAAAATAAATACAGAGCAAACCGTTTGCTGCTGAGGCTGATGGAGCAGTTCCTGGTCTTCCTGTCCGTCACTTGTTCGGTTCAAAATGAGCAAACTTCTCAAGTGCAGAGTGTGGGGTTTTCCCACAGGCCTGATCTAAACTCCCCCGACTTCCTCACATTCTACAAAGATCCTTGTTTGTCGGATGTCTTTGAAGGGCTTTGGTTTGAGCTTTGCACTGTTGCATCTTTTCGGTTTCTAAGCCCCATGTTTGTGCGATCGACTGTTCCAGCCAGAAGGATGAGAAATATATCTGTGAAGATTCTTTTTTCCATACGTTGATGAATTCATGCCAAGGTGGTCTGGAACTAAAAGGAAATGTTTCGAAACAGATGTCCTTGCAACAAACACTTTGAATGGACAAACTATTGTTACCTCCGCCACCAAAGGTGGATGGAGGTTATGTTTTCACCCCTGTCTGTCTGTCCGTTTGTCTGTCTGACTGTCTGTTTGTGAATACAATATCTCAAAAAGTTGTGGACAGATTCGGACGAAATTTGGCAGAGATGTAGCGTATGTGACAGCGACAAAATGGTTAGATTTTGGTGAAGATTCGGATCCGGCTACTAGAATTTTAAAATGATTCTTCACCATTGGGAGATAGGGCCAGAAACGATACATAGCAGGATATCTCAAAACATTGTGGACGGATTTGGACGAAACTTGGTGGACCGGTTGGGTGTCTAACGAGGACGATTCGATTCGATTTTGGTGAAGATCCAGATCCGGATCCGGCTAGTAGAATTTTTAAAGTGATTCTTCACCATTGAGTGATATGGCCAACCAGGTGGAGGTGTGCTCTCTACTGAGTGTCTGATTATGAAATGTTCATTAGACTCGACACTCTTTATACCATGATGAGGCCGCCATGGTACTTCGGTAGGTTCTTTACCTGTTCCGTAAACCAAGAAATCGACGGAACAAAAATGCTTTGTCAAGCTCTCGGATTCTATTGACATCTCTGATCGAAAGGATGCTTAAGGCTGAGGTTGAGCTTTCTTACCTCCGCCACCAAAGGTTATGTTGACCTAGGTTATGTTGTCACCCCCTTTTTGTCTGTCTATCTGTAAGCAGGATATCTCGAAGAGTTATGGACAGATTCGGACAAAACTTGGTGGACATGTTGGGTGTGTTACAAGTATGGATTGATTCGATTTCGGTGAAGATCCGGATACGGATCCAGCGGCACAAAGCGTAAACAGTTGAGCATGGTGGAGGTATGCTCTCTACCGAGTGCCGTTCTGGTTTCCCATGTGAATCCCTACTTCCTTGTGACTTCTTAACCCACTAATTCTGCTAAAGATATCCAGGGCCTACCTGTAAAGCCTATTCATCTTTTCTAGGCTTTATCGTCTCTCATTTTTACCTTTTTATTTTTTGTTCACCTGTCCTTATTTGTCATTTAAACTTCTTTGAATTTCTGCATTTGCTTCTTTCGATCATCAGCACCAAAAGTTTTTGTGGCGTCGGTGCCATTGATTTCATGGTGTCATTTTTGGCCCTTAGTTGCAGGTTTTTCACGAGTTTCATAACGATCATCTTGTCGACCTGCTGCTGAGCTGAATCCATCAAGGTAGAAACAGCATGCCCATCCAGGCCTGGTGTTAAGGTGAACTTGTGAAAATCCACGTGACTTGTGGTGCACTTTCCCTTTTGGGATGGAAATTATGGATCGATTCGGACAAAACTTTGTGGACAGGTTGACTTTTCGACAGTTAAGATTTTTGTCTTTGTAAAGACCGGCTTTCCACTTTTCTTCTTTGTCTGCAGCAGTTGGAGGTCCTCTTTACTTTCTGCCAACATCATTTGATTGTTGATACATCTTCCGCCAATCCTCAGTCCAGCCTCGGTGTCATCCAAGTTTGATCCTCCATGATGATGTATTCAGTATACAGATTGAACAAGTAAGGGGAGAGAATGAACCGGGCTGTCTGACCCCTTTTCTAACTCCAAACCATTCTCATTCTCTCTCTCCATACTCTGTCCTTACTGTAGCTTCTTGTCTTGTGTACGGACTTCTCATCAGGCATATCAGGTGCTCCAACATCCCCACTTTTCTCAGCATAATCCACATCAATTCATAATCGACACAATCGAAAGGTTTGCTTCAATCGATAAAACAAGATGCACCTCACTTTGCTGTTCTCTTGCTTTTTCCACACCTGTCCCAGATATGCTGATTCACAAAGTACGTGCTCAAACATGGCAGCATGTACATCAACTTGGGTTACTACAACTATCAGGGATGCCTCTTCGTGTTGGTTGTACCACCCAATGCAAGACGGGGATCAAATCTTCTCCATTCTTCCCTGCTGCCCGGATTCGTCAGGGCAGCGTGGGTTCTGTGAGAGTGGCGATCGGTCCCCATGGACTGGCCCTTTCCCTCTTGTCTCTCTCTCTCTCTCTCTCTCTGTCTGTCTCTGTCTCTGTCTCTGTCTCTATCTCTATCTCTATCTCTATCTCTCTCTCTCTCTCTCCATGTCTATGTCTCTCTCTCTCTCTCTCTCTCTCTGTCTCTCTGTCTATCTATGTCTATCTATGTCTATCTATGTCTATCTATGTCTCTATGTCTATCTCTCTCTCTCTATGTCTATATCTCTCTCTCTATGTCTATCTCTGTCTCTCTATGTCTATCTCTCTCTCTCTATGTCTATCTCTCTCTCTCTATGTCTATCTCTCTCTCTCTATGTCTATCTCTCTCTCTATGTCTATCTATGTCTCTCTCTCTGTCTCTGTCTCTGTCTCTCTGTCTGTCTCTCGCCCTGTCTCTCTCTCTCTCTGTCTCTGTGTCTCTCTCTCTCTCTCTCTTTGTCTCTCTCTTTGTCTCTCTCTTTGTCTCTCTTTGTGTCTCTCTTTGTGTCTATCTCTATCTGGTGTTGGCTTAGCGGTTAGGGTGCCGGCCTGGGATCCTAGGATCCTGAGTTCGAATCCCGATCGATCGCTAAATTAACACCAGGGGGGTTGATTCAGCCTGTCATCCTTCCGAGGTCGGCAAATTGAGTACCAGCTTGCTGGGATGAATGATCCCGGTGTGTACCCCGGTTTAGAATAGGTACACCGTATCCCTGCGCATCGTAAGAGCGTGACCAAGGGTTGGCGTCAGGAAGGGCATCCAGCCATTAAAAAAAACATTGCCTCAAACAGGGAACCATGATTGTCATGGGGCCCGCAAGGCTAACCCCCGCTCTAGCGGGGAAAATGGCCTTAAAACGATCATTCATTCATTCATTCTAATAATAATAATAATAATTCATTTATTTTGTATAGCGCTTTTCATGAAGCCCAAAGACGCTTTGACAGAGTGGCAAACATAATGCATAACAATACATGAAAACAACAATTACAAAAAGACAAGAATCAATAGGGAAATATTTAAAGCAAAAGGAGGGAGAAGGAGAAGAGTTAGTCAGGGGTTAAATGCTGTGGGTTGAATGTTGAATGCAGTGTTGAACAGGTGGGTCTTTAGTGATGTTTTGAATGTGGTGAGTGAGGAGGAGTCTCTGATGGTGTGAGGTAGTGAGTTCCAGAGGGTGGAAGCAGCGATGGAGAAGGCCCTGTCCCCCCAGGATCTGAATTTGGTCCGGATGGAGGGGGTCAGGAGGTTGGTACCAGCAGAGCGGAGGTTGCGGGTGGGAGTGTGTCTGGAGAGGAGGTCAGCCAGGTAGGATGGGGCCAGGTTATGGAGGGCTTTGTATGTCAAGAGGAGGATTTTGTACTGGATTCTCTGGGGGATGGGGAGCCAGTGAAGCTTGTAAAGGACGGGGGTGATGTGGTCACGGGTCCGGGAATGGGTGAGTAGACGGGCAGCGGAGGTCTGAATGTATTGGAGTTTATTGGTGATTTTTGAGGGTGAACCATAGAGGAGGCTATTGCAGTAGTCCAGACGGGAGGTGATGAAGGCGTGGATGAGGGTTTCTGCAGCCGTGGAGGAGAGGGATGAGCGGAGACGGGCAATGTTTTTCAGGTGAAAGAAGGCTGACTTTGTGATCTGTTTAGTGTATTTGTCGAAGGAAAGGGTTTGGTCAAAGATGACGCCAAGATTCCGGATGTGAGTGGAGGTGGATACTGGGATACCGTCGATGTTGAGGGCAAAGTTATGGGTGGATTTTGTGAGCGTTTTTGGGCCAATGATGATTATTTCAGATTTATCACAGTTAAGTTTGAGGAAGTTGATTTGAAGCCAGGATTTTATTTCAGTGATGCAGTTTGTCAGGATAGAGTGGGTGTCGGTGGAGACGGACTTGGTGGAGATGAAAAGCTGGATGTCATCGGCGAAGCAGTGGAATTGGAGACCATGACGGCGGATTAAGTGACCGAGCGGGGACAGGTAAAGGATGAAGAGGAGGGGGCCAAGAACTGAACCTTGGGGGACACCTTGGGGGAGGGGAGCAGTGGGGGATTTGCAGTTATTGATGGAGATGAACTGGCATCTGTCAGAGAGGTATGATTTAATCCAAGAGAGGGCAGTGCCGGTAACGTTAAAGGTGGATTCAAGTCGGGTGAGGAGGATAGTGTGATCGATGGTGTCAAAGGCAGCACTGAGGTCGAGGAGGACGAGAATGTTGAGGTTGCCAGCGTCAGAGGAGAGGAGAAGGTCATTGGTGATTTTGAGGAGAGCAGTTTCAGTACTGTGGTTGGACCGGAATCCGGATTGGAATGTTTCATACAGGTTATTGGCAGAGAGATGATGTTTGAGTTGAGTGGCTACAGCGCGTTCCAAAACTTTTGACAGAAAGGGTAGGTTGGAGATGGGTCTGAAGTTGTTTAGGGTGTCAGGGTTTAGACCAGGTTTTTTCAGAATGGGGGTAACAGCAGCAATTTTGAGGGAAGGTGGGACGATGCCTGTAGACAGGGAGGAGTTTATTGTTGCAATGATAAGTGGAGAGAGAGCAGGGAGGGAGGCTTTGACAAAGCTGGAGGGGATGGGGTCAAGAGTGCAGGTGGCAGTTTTCATTCCTATGAGGAGTTCAGAGAGGTCAGTAGGGGAGATTGGGGAGAATTGAGACAGGGGATGGCAGGACAAGGGGGGGCAGGTGGTTGGAGGGGGAGCGGGTGCGGCGGTGGTCAAGCTGTTGTAGATGTTGTCAATTTTGCGTTGGAAGAAAGAGAGGAAGGAGATGCAGTTGTCTACTGTGAATGACTGGGTGGTGGTATTCAGGGGGCGGAGGAGTTTGTTTATTGTCGAGAAGAGTGCTTTTGGGTTTCCGGAGCCAGAGTGGATAATTTGAGAGTAGTAGGCAGAGCGGGCGCGGGAGAGGGCATCTTTGTAGTGTTGTAGGTGGTCCTTGTAGGCTTGGGAGTGAACTGTGAGACCCGTTTTATTGCGGAGTCTTTCAAGTTGGCGAGCACGAGTTTTCATCAGGTGGAGTTCAGGGGTAAACCAGGGAGCAGAATGGGTGAAAGAAACTGTTTTGGTTTTTACAGGCGCAAGCTGGTCAAGGCAGGAGGAGAGAGTGTGGTTGTAGTAGTCAGTGAGGTCGGAAGGGGTGTGGAGGTCAATGAAGGGAGAAGTGGACATTTTTTCAGAGAGGGTGGATGAGAATGAGGTAGGTGAAAGAGCGTTTAGCTTACGGAAGTTGATTGTGCGATAATGCCTTGGTGTTGGGGCGGGGATGTTGATGGTCAGAGTGATGGCTAAGTGGTCAGAGAGGGTGAGGTCGGAGCCATAGAGATGGTGCAAATTTAATCCAGTGGAGCAGACAAGGTCCAAAATGTGACCACGGATATGGGTAGGAAAGTCGACATGTTGAGTGAGGTTAAAGCAGGTGAGTAAATCAGTGAAGTCAGTGGTTATTGTGGAGTCAGTGGAGTCCATGTGGATATTGAAATCACCAAGGAGGAGGATTGAGGGGGAGAGGGAACATAGCTGGGTCAGAAAGTAGGAGAAGTCAGACAGGAATGATGGGTGTGGTTTGGGAGGGCGGTAGACGACAGCCATGACTGACTGCGTGCGACCAGAGAGTTTAAAAGCCAGGTGTTCAAATGATGGAGCAGATGAGATGGAGATGAGGTTGGTCTTGATGTCTTGACGGTGGATAACGGCAATTCCACCACCTCGGCCCTCCGAGCGTGGTTTATTGACGTAGGAATATCCATTGGGTGTGGTGAGGTTAAGTGTGTAGTAGTCCAGAGGTTGTTGCCAGGTTTCGGTGAGACAGAGAAAGTCCAGTTTGTTATCCAGGATGTATTCGTTCAGGATGAGGCATTTATTGTTGAGGGACCGGGTGTTGAACAGGGTGAGCTTGATGTTGTTTTGAACAGCAGGGATGAATTCAGGTGATTTAGCCAGGGTTCGTAGGCAAGAGGTGCGATCGTGTGGGTTGCTGTGACCAGGTGCGCTGGGACGAAGAGTGAGAGTGCGCTGAGCCGACCAGAGGACGGGGATGGAGTGACCTGATTGCAAATAAACAAACTTACAAATTCTATCTATCTCTCTGTCTATATCTCTCTCTATGTCTCTCTCTATGTCTCTCTCTATCTCTATCTCTATTGGGATTTAACTTGTTGAGGTAGTGGAGTCCATTTTTGTTTCTGCTGCTAAGAGGTGTCGACACAACAACACGAGTGAAAATAATTAATATATACCAGTACGACGGAATTAATTGAAAGTGATGAACATTTGTCGGGACCATCACAGGTGTTGAAACTAAAGTACCAAGTGCATGAATGGCGAAGAACTCTCCCATTCGACCTTTTGCAAGGTTTTAAGCCTTAGGCAGAGACTTTACTTGATTTGAATAAAAAAGATCGATATTCATTTTATTTCAATCAGGCCTCGAGCAGCAGCAGCGCCATTGTAGCGCTTATTCATTTCCCTCATTATGTATACATGTAAAATTATCTCCGAGAGAGAGTCTGGGGCCCCATTTTACTACCTGGGCACGTTTGGCATCTGTCATAAATATCGTTTTCAATAATACATCTCAACATCCCTCTGGGAAATTCTTTATGATTGAGTCATTTGATTTGAATTTGTTTTTTATCCTCGCGACATCTCCAAAATGTTAACGTGGAAGTGCCCAGGTAATGCCAAGGTCGAACGGAGACTGTAATCACCATTGTGGCTGACGCAGCTCAAAATATCTTTGGATAATCCGATGTTATTAATTTTTTGCAGTGGAAAGGCGGCGTGTCCATTGGTGGGCGTCGGGGAAGGTGGAGCGGGACGCCTCTGTCGGGAAATAATGGGGCGAGATCTCCAACCCCCAGGATTGCCCATCTTCACCTCACCTTCCCTGCCCAGGTACGTGTACCCCCACCTTACTCCATGAAGCACAAAACATTCTTCAAATGGCCGATTTTTCACATGCTCACCTGCCTTGACTCGTTTCTCTGTCTGTCCAACTGACCTGTTTCTCCTCCATATGCAATAGAGGATCATGTGACGTCATCTAACTGGCCGAAACATGCAAACAAAGGCAATGGTAAATCAGGATATTTAAATGAGGGTTATACCAGCTGCAGTGGGGTTCATTGGTAAACTGTAGCCGAACTTAGGAGGTTAATATGATAACTAAACTAACTAACTAGTGTTCTGCCCAAAGGTTGGTTCAATACTGCCAAAGCAGTATGTCGGAAAGGTTTATACTGGATGGTTTGCCATTGCCTTCCCGGCAGTAATTAGGACACGGAGTTGTAATTTGTTCAGGATGCCGGCGATAGCTCACCTACTCTTTGGGAAGGACACCAATTCCAACAACTAATATCAGCAGATGAGACGGCACACATTAATGAATCGTACGACCTATGAAACACCGGGATGACGGTTTATAGCTGGGTCGGGATTCAAACCAAGGCTGGACAACTTCGAGGTGAGTGTGCGGACTCACTCATAGGCCATTCTGTCTGCCCAAATATAGGAAGTACAATGAAAATCAAAATATTATTTAAATCTTCAGACTGTGCTCAGGTGGAGAAAGCATGATTGTTTGAAACATCGTATTTGTTAATTTCATTAATCCACTTTGTTATGTGAAGCCTTTAACTTATTGATCATGCTTTGTATTTTAATATGCTGATGAAAACATAAAGCATTATTCATACCTGCAGAGCTGCTTCTTCCAGGTTTGCTCGTGAGAGTAATAGGAAAATCATCATAATCATCATCATCATCGGAGTTCCCTTACAAGGAAATTCAATGCAGGAGAAGACCATTAAGCTCATCAAAGAAGACCAGAAAAGAAGACCATCAAAGACCTTCATCAAAGAAGACCACAAAAGAGCTTCATCAAAGAAGACCATCAAAGGGTTTCATCAAAGAAGACCATATAAGAGCTTCATCAAAGAAGACCATAAAAGAGCTTCATCAAAGAAGACCATCAAAGAAGACCACAAAAGAGCTTCATCAAAGAAGACCATAAAAGAAGACCATCAAAGAGCTTCATCAAAGAAGACCATAAAAGAGCTTCATCAAAGAAGACCATAAAAGAGCTTCATCAAAGAAGACCACAAAAGAGCTTCATCAAAGAAGACCATAAAAGAAGACCATCAAAGAGCTTCATCAAAGAAGACCATAAAAGAGCTTCATCAAAGAAGACCATAAAAGAGCTTCATCAAAGAAGACCACAAAAGAGCTTCATCAAAGAAGACCATCAAAGAAGACCACAAAAGAGCTTCATCAAAGAAGACCATCAAAGAAGACCATCAAAGAGCTTCATCAAAGAAGACCATCAAAGAGCTTCATCAAAGAAGACCATCAAAGAGCTTCATCAAAGAAGACCATCAAAGAGCTTCATCAAAGAAGACCACAAAAGAGCTTCATCAAAGAAGACCATCAAAGAGCTTCATCAAAGAAGACCACAAAAGAGCTTCATCAAAGAAGACCATCAAAGAGCTTCATCAAAGAAGACCATCAAAGGGCTTCATCAAAGAAGACCATCAAAGAGCTTCATCAAAGAAGATCATAAAGGGCTTCATCAAAGAAGACCATCAAAGAGCTTCATCAAAGAAGATCATAAAGGGCTTCATCAAAGAAGACCATAAAGGAGCTTCATCAAAGAAGACCATAAAAGAGCTTCATCAAAGAAGACCATAAAAGAGCTTCATCAAAGAAGACCATAAAAGAGCTTCATCAAAGAAGACCATCATAGAGCTTCATCAAAGAAGACCACAAAAGAGCTTCATCAAAGAAGACCATAAAAGAGCTTCATCAAAGAAGATCATAAAGGGCTTCATCAAAGAAGACCATCAAAGAGCTTCATCAAAGAAGACCATAAAAGAGCTTCATCAAAGAAGACCATAAAGGAGCTTCATCAAAGAAGACCATAAAAGAGCTTCATCAAAGAAGACCATAAAAGAGCTTCATCAAAGAAGACCATAAAAGAGCTTCATCAAAGAAGACCATAAAAGAGCTTCATCAAAGAAGACCATAAAAGAGCTTCATCAAAGAAGACCATCATAGAGCTTCATCAAAGAAGACCACAAAAGAGCTTCATCAAAGAAGACCATAAAAGAGCTTCATCAAAGAAGACCATAAAAGAGCTTCATCAAAGAAGACCATAAAAGAGCTTCATCAAAGAAGACCATATAAGAGCTTCATCAAAGAAGACCATAAAAGAGCTTCATCAAAGAAGACCATAAAAGAGCTTCATCAAAGAAGACCATCATAGAGCTTCATCAAAGAAGACCATAAAAGAGCTTCATCAAAGAAGACCACAAAAGAGCTTCATCAAAGAAGACCATCATAGAGCTTCATCAAAGAAGACCATAAAAGAGCTTCATCAAAGAAGACCATATAAGAGCTTCATCAAAGAAGACCATTGAAGAGCTTCATCAAAAAAGACTACCAAAGAAGACCATTAATCCCATTTTGGTTGTTTGTCCATGCTCCATCCTATGTAAATGATGGACATCAAGCAAGGAGGCAGGACGTACCGTTTTCCAAATCTTTGGTATGACTAGGCCAGTGTTTGGATCAAACCACCAACCTTTTAGACTCAGAGCAGAACCTCCAACCGTGACACAATCGAGTGGTTTACGGTGAAAGACTATCTTCAAAAACCAAACACTTCCTGTCATGCTACACATAAACTGTTGTTAAACTTATTTATCTGCCTATTGGCATTATTATGTCCATTCAAAATTTAACAGGTTTTTTTTTTTTTTTGTAATTTTGTTTTATGGCTGCCAGGAAGCCATTATATACAGGTGCTCTCATATTTTGCTGTCTGTGTTTTGTCTTAATTTCATGAATTTAATCTCTTTTGTTTATGAATGTTGCTTTACTTGTGAGTTTTATCCGTTTGAATTAACATCAGGAGGGTTTGTGCGTAAATAAATCCAGATCAATAGTTAAACAAGACGGGACTGCAGTGAACACATTAGACATTTCCATGGAGGGCTGAAACGAATAGATAAGATGAAGTCGCAACGAGAAATTGCTTATACATCATCAAAGCCCTTGTCTTCCCAGCAGAAAATCAGGAGACATATATTTTGATTTTGGCCAGAATACCAACACACAATGACCCATTGGTTTTGAAAAAGAATGACAAGTCTTTGAAGAGCAAGACAAGATCCGCCAGTTTTACGTCTCCCAGGAATGATGGTGTAACCTACAGTACACTTTTTGAGAACCCAATGATGACATTTTGTAGTCATATCCTCTTCCTTTATGAACCAAACCCGGACTAGACAAATTAGAGACGATTGTGCTCTCTCTTAGATATCATGCCACACCATCTTACTATAATAATTCACCAAATGTCTGTCCGTCTGTCTGTCTGTCCGTCTGTTTCCAGGTACCGCAAAAACGGCTGAACCCATCGCAACGAAATTGTGGGTGGGTAATCCTGGGACCCCCTGGAGTAAAATAGGCTACATTGTTTTTCCAATTTTTCCAAACACGATGGAATAATATTTACCGATATGAACAGTGATATGGCTTTCATTGAAATTTTACAAATACTCTTTAGATTTTGATCTTGGAGGAACCTGTCTTATTTAAACCTCAGACATTTAGTTTGGTTTGCTCTTTGTTGTTGAAGTGTGTGGCGTCACCATGCCTAGATCAAAAGAGCTCTCTGAGGCCTTCAGAAAGAAGGTTATAGATGCCTACGAGTCTGAGAATGGATTTAAAAAGATCTCCAAACAATTTGAAATCAATCATTCGACTGTCCGGTAGATCATCCACAAGTGGAGAAGACTCCAAACAACTGCCAACTTGTTCAGGCCAGGCCGCCCCAGCAAGTTCAGCCCGAGAGCAGACCGCAAGATGCTGAAAGAAGTCTCTAAGAACCCCAGAATGTCATCACGGGACCTGCAGGTAGCTCTTGCCACTGTTGATGTCAAAGTGCACAAGTCTACCATTAGAAAGAGGCTGCACAAATTTGATCTACATGGGAGGTGTGCCAGGAGGAAACCTTTGCTGTCCAGAAAGAACATCAGGGCAAGACTAAAGTTTGCCAATGAACACCTTGGCAAAGACCAGCACTTCTGGAACAATGTGCTCTGGACAGATGAGTCAAAGGTAGAGCTATTTGGCCACAGTACCAGAAGACATGTTTGGCGAAAACCAGAGACAGCATTTGACCACAAGAACCTGATACCAACTGTAAAGCATGGTGGTGGAGATATTATGGTTTGGGGCAGCTTTGCTGCATCAGGGCCTGGGCAGCTCACCATCATAGAATCCACTATGAATTCTTAATTGTACCAGAGGGTGCTTGAGGATAATGTGAGGCCATCTGTCGGGAAGTTAAGCTCAACCGAAGGTAGACCTTGCAACATGACAATGGCCCTAAACATACCAGTAAATCCACCAAGGAATGGCTGAAAAGAAAGAAATGGAGGGTTCTGCAATGGCCAAGTCAAAGCCCGGATCTAAATCCCATCGAGATGTTGTGGGGGGATTTGAAACGAGCTGTGCATGCAGGAAACCCCTCATACATCGCACAGCTGAAAGAATTCTGCATGGAGGAGTGGGCAAAAATTTCTCCCAGTCGATGTCAGAGACAGGTAGACAGTTATAAGAAACGCCTACTTGAGGTTGTTTCTGCCAAAGGGGGCAATACCACCTATTATAGCCAAGGGTGTACTTATTTTTTCCACACGTGAAATTTGCATTCATGTTTATTTAAATTAATCAATGGACTACAAAATGTGAACGTTTCATGATATTTGTTATATTATATCACCATTATCTATCAATATTGTTGAAATGAAGATCAAATAGCTGTATGTTGAAATATGTTGAAAAAGTCAAAACTTTACATGGGGTGTACTTACTTTTTCACGTGACTGTATATCTTCTTCTATCTACAGACTTGGCATTTAATATTGAATTTTTTTTTTCCTTGACTTGGGTTTACTTTCTGAACTCGGTGTATCAATCTGGTGAGTTTCTTTTACGCTTCAGTGATTTCTTTGTTAAAAGAACCATGTCACTGATTGTCTTTCGCAGCAAGAAGGCAATAACAGGATAATATCACAGGTGGCATGACAAAATGTAAGGACAGGTACATTTGACGATTGGCTTCAGAATCGGGTATATAAGGGTTGTTGCGTTCTGTATTAGTGGAAAACAACTGCTGCATGTCCACAAAAGTTATTGCCGCTTCCTCTGGAGATGGTCCGTCAACTCGACAATGCTGTTTGTCATGGAGTGGTGGCTTTACGAAATTCCAGCATGAAACAGCGTGCTATTGCTCGGCAGTATGGCATCACTCAAGGTCAGGTGTCAAAGATCCTGAAACGAAATGCTCAGAGGGGTGTCCCTACTCCAATACCGAGGCCAGGACGTCCCCGCAGAACCACAAGGAGAGATGATCGCCAGCTGCACCGGTTAGTCTGCAATGGCCGTACCAAGTCAGCTAATCGGCTTCGGGCTGAGTGGCAGCAACTGACAAATGTGCCTGTATCCAGAAGGCTAGTCAACCAACGACTGGTTCAAGCAGGCTATTGTGCCAGGCGTCCCCTGAGAAAGCCACGCCTGACAAGACAACACAGCCAGCGCCGATTGCAGTGGGCCAGAGAGCACCGTCAATGGCAGCCAGGACACTGGAATCACGTGACCTTCAGTGACTAGTCTACATTTCTGGTCTATCGTCAAGATGGCCGCGTCCGAGTGTGCAGACAAGTGCATGAAGCCTACAACGAAGATTGTATAGTGCCAAGAGTCCAAGCTGGAGGTGGTGGGGTGACCGTTTGGGCTGCTTTTCATGCAGGGGGCAAAACTGACCTGGTTGTTCTGAATGGAAACCTGAACCAGTTCAAGTACAGGGCCACTCTGGAAGAAACATTGCTTCCATTTGCTTGTGCAGCCTTTCGAGGAAACTTTGTCTTCCAAGATGACAATGCACAGCCTCATCGTGCTCGCATGATCCAACACTTTCTTGCTGACCGTGGTGTAGAGCATATGGAGTGGCCTGCCATGTCCCCGGATATGAATCCGATAGAGAACTTGTGGGCAGAATTAACGCGTCAAATCGACCACTTGGATCAGCAGCCGACCTCTGTGCGTGAATTGCAGCAGGCTATTGTCACTGCATGGCAAGCAATTCCTGTCCAAACCTTGGCAAATCTCGTGAACAGCATACCCCAACGTGTACGTGCTCTCCTGAATGCTTGTGGGGGTTACACGAAGTACTGAACTGTAATTTTACTGTCCGTAATCCCAGTCGTAATTTAATTTTTCTTTTTGTTAAAATAAAAATTGGCTAATGTGCAAAATAAAAAGATACTTCTGGAAAACGTACAGAAGTTTAACACAGTACTGTCCATGAATTGAGTTCGATATCAGTTTACATCACTTTCGAGGATCAATTTATTTGCTTCGAAATGTCAAATGTGGTTTTTGTTTCTTTTAATGGTCACATTAACAAAATGTAGAATAATTTCAACATAATTCCAATGAACTTTTTGTTCTAAGTCATCTTGAAAAGTAAGTTAACCACCACCAAAAAATATTCCATATTAAATGCCAAGTCTGTATATATATATAAAAGAAAGTTTTTGTTTGTTTGTTTGTTTGTTTGTCTGCACGCGTTAATCTCCTGAACGGTGAAAGATAGGAGGAAACCTCTGACACAAAAAATGTCGGGACGGGCCCCGGGAAGGTTTTAGGCTAGATGGCGAGGCCAGTCGAGGCTGCCGCGGCCGAGCTGGGCCCATTTCACAATTAAAAGCTGAGCTGAATTACAGTAGTCATTCTTCTACGGCCGCGAGTAAAGGCTGAATTATAGTCGTAAATTCATTCAAAAAGAACCAAAAATGTCGGGGCGGGCCCCAGGAAGGTTATAGGCTCGGTGGTGAGGCCAGTCGAGGCTGCCGCGGCCGGGCTGGGCCCATTTCGCAATTAAAAGCTGAGCTGAATTATAGTAGTCAATCTTCTATGGCCACGAGTAAAAGCTGAATTATAGTAGTAAATTCATTCAAAAAGAACTAAAAATGTCGGGACGGGCCCCGGAAAGGTTATAGGCTAGGTGTTAAGGCCAGTCGAGGCTGCCTCGGCCGGGCTGGGCCCATTTCGCAATTAAAAGCTGACCTGAATTATAGTAGTCAATCTTCTACCACCGCGAGTAAAAGCTGAATTATAGTAGTAAATTCATTCATAAAGAACCCGGGCAACGCCGGGTGCTTTCGGCTAGTATATTGTCGCACGATCCCTTCCAGTTAATACCAGGGCTCGTGGATGGCTCAAACGGATTTGACTATAAGAGCACGAGAGGAAGAAGTGAAGAAGAAGAAGTGAAAGCGCTTACCTATAGCGAACCGACAGCAGCTCCAATCCTGCAGGGGGATTAACTCAAAATGGACACAGGATTTTGGAATGGCAAAGAAAATAATACAAGGATTTATTTTACAAGAGATAGGGGGACAGGAAAATACGTGCCGGTAATAAAATGTCCTAAATCGGTATCCCGCACACCGACTTCCAAATACGAGACAAAGGAATGAATTACATAAAATAACTGTCCGTCGTTTCCTTGTGAAATGTGGTGCGAGCTTATCTGTCCGCCGTGGGTGTCCGTCGTCCAACGCGGCCCCCTCAGTCCGCTTCCAGGGGTAATTGCCGCAGAGGGGGGCCGCAGGCATCGCTCCTCAGAGCCTGATCTGTACCTGCGGACACACACACCTTCCCCACCCACAAGATCCCAAAACACATTTCCTCCCCCGCTGCCATTCAATTCTCAACACATTTCCAGAGATGGTGTTACAAAAAGTTGACATGGCTTGCCATATGTGAAATCCCTGTTCACAGTTTAACGAATACAATTCCAAAACACATTTCGCAATAATCACCACTCACTCATATTTCAATTTCCAAACTCACGACCACATGAAAACACATCACCACAACACAAAAACACACGCCACCCACAAGACTCTGTGGCACCCATTCCATCCCCCTCACCGACCATGTCATCACTCTCACCCGCCTCCCAACTCCAAATTACATGTCCCCAATTTGCATAGCAAGTCCTGAAGCCTGGGGCAGTAACCATCAAGGCCTTACCCCTACCTTGATGTACAGGTAACTTCCGGTTGGTCAACTCCAAAGGTGCCATCCACCCTTCAAAATCCCAAAAAATTATCCCATTGGGCCTATCAAATTTCACCAAATTTTTCGTTTCTCCCTACTATGAATGAATGATCGTTTTTAAGGCCATTTTCCCCTCAAGAGCGGGGGTTAGCCTTTCGGGCCCCATGACAATCATGGTTCCCTGTTTGAGGCAATGTTTTTATGGCCGGATGCCCATTCCTGACGCCAACCCTTGGTCGCCTCTTACGATGCGCAGGGATACGGTGTACCTATTCTAAACCGGGGTACACACCGGGAAAACACCGGGGTCCACACACTATACTGGCAGGTATGTGGGTCCGCATCCAACGGTAATTATCACTACACAACTACATGTGGCTACGACAGCTCCGCACCTCTACCGTGCAAGGGTCATCGGGACAAGCCGAGCAGTCAAAACGCCAACATGGCCCTTGAGTGTCCATAAGCGTGCGACCCACCATCCATCCTTCGGCCTCCCTGCGAGGAACACAGCTGCACCAGCCTCAGCTGGCCAATGTGGTGAGCACCTGCTGCCAACAAACACTACCGCACGCACAACCTCGGCCCTGGGGGAGACGGTCGCAGTGCGTGGCATTCCCCTCACGTAACCTACGCCGCGCTCATCCCCCAGTCCACAGAACTGCATCCCCCCAGTGCCCACCCACACTTGACCACACCAAGGTCCAGTCGACAGCCATGCTCCACCAGGAGACCCACCCAGAAGACATGGTCCACACACCTCGGACACCCAAAGCACCACGTTGACCCCCAGACCCCCAACTCCATCCCCATGATCCCGCGTCCCAAATATCAGCACAGTCGCCCCCGCAACCAGTTGAAAGCTGTGTCCTGCTACCCTATCAATTTTTTCACAGCCTCCAACACTTTGGTCTACATACCTGGATCAATAATGGTGTCACAAAACAGTGTCCACCTTTGCTCTTCACAAAATTCACCCTTAAATTTACATCTAACCCACAGATTACCCATGCCAAACATTTTTCACATTTTACTAAACTCACCAAAGAAAGATGCTTTGCCATACACATGCCAGCCGAGCTTGGCCCATATACTTGGCACGTTACACATTCCCGATTCACATTCCCATGGCTCTCTTCCCAAACCGAGAGTCCACAAATCATAACAAGACATCTGTGGAAGATCATTCTCACCATCATGTTCCACAGATGCCCCAATGGTTGTCCGGCAGGCTATCTCCATCCCTGCCCATTCGGTTCGACCCGCGTCCATCAACCAGCACGGCATGGCAGGTAACCACATGCCGGCTGTCCCAGAGTCTCAGGGAGAGGGTGCCATGCCGCATGCCCGGGTGGTCACTACATCAGGCCCAAGTTGACTGTCCGCGGTGCCTCCACCAAAGCGCGACCCACAACACCTCCCCCTAGTGGTCCTCAATAAATGCCATCCCAGGCTTGAGAAACCACCTCGGACAACCCTGGAGGTCTTAACCCCCACCAGGGTCCGGTGACCCTGTCGGCCCGAGCCGCCCGCTTGGGCGGTGCCCCAACGGACAAGGGACGCCACATTCCACCAGACCCCCCCATGGGGCCCAGGTCGTACCATGACACCCATTGCTGGACCCCACGTCCAAATCTCGCCAGCACAGCCCCCCAGCTGGCTGGCATACCCAAATTTTCCCCGAGGCCATCACCAATGACCTGTCCTGGTCCAAATCCCACAGCTCGGGGACCAACTCCAACCAAGGCTGCTCCACATCATATTCCCATTTAAATGTAAATTTATTTTTTCCTTTCAAAATTTTCACCACCTGTGCCAAACCGCAGCTGCAGGTAACAACTCCTTCGGGTTGTTCTGCCCCTCCCTGCAGCTGTTCCAAATTCCCTTCGGGGACCAAATCGGTGGAGGCCCGATCTCCCGACTCCCCAAGGTCCAAATCCAGCCCGGAGTCAACACACTCCCCCAACTGGTTATGTAATTTCAGAGCCTCTGTTACCCAATCGGTGGGCACGGTGAGGGTCTCATCGGCCATTCCAACCTCCTCCTCGGACCGACTCACCTCATCCCCCAAGCTTATTTGGGCCTGATCAAACCCTACCTCCATGGGACTGTCCCAGGTCCCCAGCCGCTGGATCAAATCATTCTCATCATCCCCATCATCATCACAAATTATTTTTGGCCCCGACAGGCCTTCCCCAATAAATACCCGGTCCGGCTCAATTACTCGGACCCCCAATAATGTTACCCTATCTTGCTCTGAACCACCGCCCTGGTGCTGCAAGGATTCAAATTCATTTCCCTGTTGAGGTGTTGTGACATCCACCCGGCCCCTATAAACCTCCAGGCCAGCAGGTGGGAAACATCCCCCATTACCATTTCCACATTCCAAACTTCCTTCCCCATTCACCTGTGGGCACTCCACGCTCACCTGTTGGCGTTCCCCATCTACTTCCATTGCCATTCCCAGTGCAATTCCCAATTTGGCTTCCCCCCGTTCCGATTCAATTTCTGCCACCCTTGGCTTCTCCTGAGCCCCATCGGCACCATTCTTTCATTCCTCCTTCAACTCTCTCGTACATTCATCAATTTTATTTTCCAACCGGTCACTGCTATCGTTTAGTGCCTTCATGCTGTCATTAATTTGCTTAATCAATTGCATTATGGTCTGGTTGTCTACGGGGGCCGTCTGCGGCGGGGGAAGTTCCACCACTACGCTCCACCCCAGCTACGTCCGACTCACCCCCAATGCTTCCCACATCTTCCATCCTTCCTTCCTCCATATTGCGTACCTCTTCCATCTGTGAAGAAGAGCTAGCTTCCCCGCGCGGGTCTTACAAGGAATAAAATTTAAATTTTAACTGACGCGCTGTTCGCGTCCCGCGCATCGATCGACGATGCCAATTTGTCGCCTCAGACTACGAAAAATTTTGCGTCCAAATTCTCCACACTCCTTGACACCAAATTTACTCGGGATTCAATCCCACTCCTGACACCAGTTGTCGCGCGAACCCTGTAGTGAAATCGTATCCGTACTGAACCCGGGTGGGGATGCTCGCTGCTCGCTGTCATTGTTGTCACCGCTAGGGGCGTGACTATAAGACCCGTTGCTGTGTCAGTGCTCCGAGACTTCTCCCTTGTGACATGTTACATCGGTAGCCTCGTTAATGGTACGCCTTTATAGAATATCTAGCTTGCTTGCATTGACTGATATGAATGGCTTTATGAGATGTCGCATCGTATGCTTATTGTGTATTTCTACTTACAGGAATGATGTGATGATCTAAATGCAATTAAACCAAACCGTTGGACTTAAGTTGTGCGGACCTGAATGGTTTTTCACAACACTTAATTGCATTTAAGATCTGCTGACATGGCTGGCAACAAGGCGCTGACGGTGTCCATTTTCAGCGCCGACCCACAAGCCACGGACGGAGGCTTGCAACTCAAGCACTGGCTCCGACAACTGGAGCATCTCTTTGATGAGCCTGAGACCGCTCCGACGCCTGCCGCAAAGCTGGCGATATTACACTCGAAAATCGACTACCGGGTCTACCACGCGATCGCTCAATGCACGACGTATGATCTTACCATCGCGGAGCTCAAGCGGCTTTACATAAAAGAAAAAAGCCCTGTGTATGCGCGTTATTTGCTGCAAACGCGACGGCAGCAGCCCAACGAGGCTATGGACCATTACGACCAGGAGCTCTGGCAGCTTTTGCTGGACAGCGTCAGGGAGCCACGGACTCCCGAGCAGGCTAAGGATGATCGTCTTTTAGATGCCTTCATAGCAGGGGTCTCCTCCCAGGAACTACGACTCAAACTCTTGGAGAAGACCGACCTGACCTTCGCTACGGCGGTTGAGCAAGCGACAGCGTATACTGAAGCGCGGATGCAATCGAACGCCTATGATCGCACGTGCCTTCTGGCGGGTACCTCACTACACGCCCGGCCGGAGAGTGCTACTGACGAGGACGTGGATCCGCCTGCTGAACTCCGGGATGCTCCGGAGGATGACCCTGCCCTGACAGCTGCCGTCTCGACCAGCAGACCCAAGGCCTTGCGCGGGGCCGCATGTTTTTTTTGTGGAGGGCCTCGTCATGCCCGAGTCGTGTGTCCGGCACGTGACGCTATTTGCCATTTGTGCTCGCTAAAGGGACATTACGTGAAAGTGTGCAAGAAAACGGCACGCGGCTCGCGGCCCTTCGACTCGCGCAGCCGCGGACGCGCGGGCGCAGCAACCTTGAACGGGCTCATAGCAGAGCCCACGAGCCCAGCGCCTTACCCGACTTCGAAGGGGAGGGCCCCTCTCTGCGGCCCGCTGGGCGCTCAGACGGCCTTGACTGGCGCCACCGGACAGCCACCACTGTCTCCTTCTCCATCGGGGACAAAGGCCGTGTCCTTGGCCAAACCTCAGGCCACGCAAGGGGCTTTGACACTTTGCCAAGCCCCTCGTACTCCTCGAGTCGTCCACGAGCTAATGGCGGCCCCCGCCACGTCAAAAGAGTTAAGGCAGCTTTCGAATACTACGGAAGCCTTTTGTCAAAGCGACCAAAAACGTAAAAAGGCGATTTCGAATACTACGGAAGCCTTTTGTCAAAGCGACCAAAAATGTCAAAAGGCGATTTCGGATACTACGGAAGCCTTTATCTGCCAGGAGTGTCAAAAGGCGATGACAAATACTACGGAGGCCTTTTCTCGTCGGATTTTGAATCGCGAAACACCGGAATGCTGGGGAAAGCCCTCTGATGACGATAATGGATTCCCCATGGTCAACGCAGACTCCGGCCACGATCGCAAAACTGCTGCTGGTGTAGGATCCACCCGCGAGGCTGGTCCGACCCATTCGGGGGGCTCAGTCCCGCTCCCAGCTGCCTCGTCTGGCCTAGCTCAAGCCCTTATTCCCCTTATGGTTGAGGGCCATTGTGTTCAGGCCTTGGTGGATACCGGATCTACGGATAGTTTTATCGACCAGCGACTTGTGCTCAGGCATGGATGGCGGATCGGGCGGTCTACGAGACGGATCTTCATGGCTTCCCAGGGACTTCGGCTCAGCACAAAAGGGGAATGCCGATTGAAACTCGTGCTAAAGGGACGGGTTTTCCCTGATGTACACCTTATGGTTTTACCCGCATTATGTGCTGATATTCTGCTAGGACACGATTTTCTTAAGCTGCATGGACGTCTGGTAATGGAGTTCGGTGGGCCTGACACTCTTGTTGTGGGGGCGGACGACGCGCTAACGGTGTGCGCCCTAGCGCAAATGGACGTCCGGCCGCTTTCGCTGTTCCCCAATCTAACCTCCGACTGTACCCCTGTCGCGGTAAAATCGCGACGCTACTCTCACGCGGACATGCAATTCATTGCGGACGAAACGGCTCAGCTCTTGAAAGACGGCATCATAGAACCTAGTAGGTCGCCTTGGCGCGCCCAGGTCTTAGTGGTGCGCAGCGAGGCCCATCGCAAACGCATGGTAATCGACTATTCCCAAACGATTAACCGCTTTACACAGCTGGATGCCTACCCCCTTCCGGGGATGGACGCGCTAGTGCAACAGGTGTCCCAGTATTCGGTCTATAGTACTCTCGATCTCCGTAGTGCGTACCACCAGATCCCTATCTCTAGGTGGATCGTATCTATACCGCTTTCGAGTCGGGGCAGCGGTTGTACCAATTTACACGATTGCCTTTTGGGGTAACGAACGGGGTCGCTTGTTTCCAGAGGGCAATGGATGACCTCGTTGCGCGGGAGCACTTAACCGATGTTTTCGTCTACCTCGATAACCTTACGGTTTGTGGATATGACCAAGAGCACCATGATGCTAATCTGAAGCGCTTCCTTGAGGTCGCGCAACGGTATCACTTAACTATGAACGAGGATAAGTGCCAATACTCCCTACGCACCATAGATCTTCTGGGGTACACCGTGACCCATGGCTCTGTCTCTCCGGATAAGGAGCGTCTGCGACCTTTGCTCGACATGGCCCCTCCCTGCGATCGGGCATCCCTGAAACGCGTCCTTGGGCTGTTCGCCCATTACTCCAAATGGGTGCAAAATTTCTCCGCGAAACTTCGCCCCCTTGTGGCCTGCGACACTTTTCCCCTGAGTTCGGCCGCATTGACGGCCTTTGAAGGTCTTAAGACCGACATCGCCCGAGCCGCCGTAGCGACCATCGACGAGAGCGGCTCGTTCGTCCTCGAAAGTGACGCCTCGGATCAGGCCATCGCGGCGACCCTCTCCCAAGGGGGACGTCCCGTGGCTTTCTTTTCACGGACTCTTACCTCCGCTGAGCGGAGGCACTCGTCCGTTGAAAAGGAAGCGTATGCGATCGTCGAGTCTATTCGGCGATGGCGCCCGTACCTACTCGGGCGGAGCTTCCAAATCATCACGGACCAGCAAAGCGTTGCGTTCATGTACGACACCTTACACGCCCAGCGCATTAAGAACGAGAAAATCACTCGCTGGCGTATCGAACTCGCCGAATTCTGTTACACCATCAAATATCGCCCAGGGAAGGATAACCAGGCCGCCGATGCCTTATCACGCCCGAATACATGTGCTGGTATCACCTCGTTGGAGGGCCTACGGGTGCTGCATGCCACTGCGGGCCATCCCGGCGTAACGCGTTTCGCTCATTTCGTGCGGAGTGGGAATCTCCCTTACTCGATTGACGATATCCGCCGTATCTGTCGCGACTGCGCTATCTGCGCGGAAATCAAACCGCGTTTCTATAACCCCCCTATGGGGACTCTGGTGAAGGCTACACGCCCGTGGGAACGCTTGGCGATGGATTTCAAGGGCCCTTTGCCGGTGTCGAGCGGCTCTCGCTATCTGCTCACTATCGTTGATGAGTACTCACGATTCCCCTTTGCTTATATTTGCGCGGACATGACTGCTGCCATGGTGATGCGATGCTTACAGAACTTGTTCTCAATGTTCGGTTACCCGGCCTATGTCCATACCGACCGGGGTGCAGTCTTCTTGTCTCAGGAGGTGCGCGGCTATCTGCTCCAAAACAACATTGCGTCTAGTTACACCACGCCGTACAGACCCCAGGCTAATGGGCAGATCGAACGCTTCAACGGGATTATCTGGAGGGCCGTCATGCTCCATCTCCGGACCCACGGCCGGGGCCTCGATAAATGGGCTTGGTCGCTACCTGCGGCGTTGAACTCAATCCGGGCACTCCTGAGTACGGCAACTAACCAAACTCCCCACGAGCGACTTTTCCACCACCCCAGGAGCTCAGGGTGTATACGGTCTTTGCCCAGTTGGCTCGCTGGGCCCGGGCCGGCCTACCTTAAACGGGCGGTTCGCGCGAGCAAGTACGACCCCCTTGTGGACAAAGTGCAGATTCTCCAGGCTAATCCTGAGCATGCTCGTGTGATGACGTCTGATGGTCGTGAGACTACTGTCTCCGTTCGTCATCTTGCCCCTTGCGGGGTCGACGACCTTAGTAGGGAATCAGACGAACCGGTCGAACCCATCTATGAGACTATGGCCTCTCCCGACGCTCCCATCGCCGACAGTCCACCGACCCTCCCCCCGTCGAGACTGCCCGGGTCCGACGACTTGGCGTTACCCCCTTCATCACCCGACCCTGTTGACGCCTCTGACACCGGGGATACAGGGTTACGAGATGCCGTACCCGGGGAATTTCGAACGCGTGCTGGCAGAGAAATTCGCCGCCCGGCCCGATACGGTTGGGCCGACTGATACTCCGCACCCTATTCATGCTGACGCTCACTCGCTTTTAGCCACGCGGCCGTATAATTCTGACGGGGGGGTGAATGTAGTGAAATCGTATCCGTACTGAACCCGGGTGGGGATGCTCGCTGCTCGCTGTCATTGTTGTCACCGCTAGGGGCGTGACTATAAGACCCGTTGCTGTGTCAGTGCTCCGAGACTTCTCCCTTGTGACATGTTACATCGGTAGCCTCGTTAATGGTACGCCTTTATAGAATATCTAGCTTGCTTGCATTGACTGATATGAATGGCTTTATGAGATGTCGCATCGTATGCTTATTGTGTATTTCTACTTACAGGAATGATGTGATGATCTAAATGCAATTAAACCAAACCGTTGGACTTAAGTTGTGCGGACCTGAATGGTTTTTCACAACAAACCCTACCGGTTAATACCAGGGACTGCGGAAGACCAGAACGGCTTTAATGGAGGCGACGACCAACTCGGATTCGGCTATAAAACGCGGGAGGAAGAAGGAAAGTGGAAGCTGTGGTAAAAGCGCGTACCTGTGGAAGGCGAACAAACTCAAGCAGATCCAGATTTATCGTACAAAAATAGAGATTTATTCACGGATCCGATAACGAACGCGACGGTAATGAAATAACTAACTCCTATATTGGGATTCCACACACCTCACTTCGGAAACAAGACACAGGAATGAATTAAAGGAAAAGAATTGTCTCGTCGTGTAATGTAAATGTGGTGCGTCTTAACTGTCCCTCGTCTTGTCTTGTCTGCCGTCCAGCATGGCTCCGTTCGGCCCCGGTGCACCCATGAGGTCCCTCGCTCCAGCACCGAGCACTGCTCCAAGCACCATGCAGATGGCGAGCCAATGACCACCGGGGACCTCCCAAGACCAAGCAGGGAAGCGCAGAGAGCACAAGACAGCCAGGGAAGGACGTGCTGCAAGAGGGTTCGAGCTGCACGAGGAAGCTGCGCAAGCAAGAAACGACGTGCTGCGCAAGACGAAGAGCTCGATGTGCAAGACCAAACTGCTGAAATGCAAGAGCCGCAAGACGGAAAATGTCGTTCGGCGCGCCCCTATATAGCGTTGCGGCGGTGACGTCAGCCTTGGCACGCCACCAAATCAGTGCCCTCCACCGAATCACAGGCCTGTAGCATGGTCATAGCGCGTGCTACTCGAGGCCTGCCGGAGGTGTAGCTGGCAGCGGCCATCATCGGCGGTGTCCTGGCCTGGTTTCCTTGCCTGTTCCTTCCGAAGTCACTGTCAGGGAAGGGAATTATTTAATGTTGCGCTAAGGGCCTGTCTAAATGTCTATGTTGGTGTGCATTGCCATAAGGGACAAAGGTTTGATTACCAGGTTTAACACACAGGGGCAGTTATCTTTAATCCCTAACTACCTAGCACACGAACATCCTTGTATGTTCACAGGTATACATCTTAACCCGACAAACCGGACTAACACACAACTTATTACAAGTAGATTCCCTATCACCACAGTCGAAGCATGTTACCTATTCAGATCTACCTGGCTCTAGATATTCCTTTACCCTACCGACATAACAATATCATCGGGTAGTTATGCTGTGGACAGACAGACACACAGACACACACCCATGACAAATATAGTGGTCACTCTGTTTGATAACTCGTGAACCAAAAAAGTCATACGTTCACCATTCTGGTAAGCCTAACCCATCTTCGGAAGTGTTATATTCACAATCGCCATGCCCTCCCTGTACTTTTTCTGTTCAGTGTGAAACATCCAAAGCGACTGTTAAAAGGATCGCCAAATATCGAAAGGTTGGAACCCATATGTCATCGGTCTGGTGAAGGCGACAGTATGTGTCGGCCTCAGTCTTCATATCAGGCCTTAGGCTTCAGGCCTGTGATCTCCGCCTATTGAAATTATTGGAACATAATCAGTGCAATTGTAATTATCCAAGCTATATAACCACAATGTATTTCTATATGCATACAAGCAGGAGGCATTATTTACCTGCGACGTGTTGCAGGTCTACAAGAGCTCTGTGTGGTTGTTGTTGCTGTTGTGATTCTTGTTGGGGGTCAATTTTTGAAATGTGCATCAATTGGACAGACAGCTGCCAGACCCCACCTATATGTTGATGTTGCTTGACTCCACCCAACATGACACCCAGACAAAATAATATGGCTGCTATATTGGTTTTCTGGTGGGCCTAAGACATCAGGCTTGTATGTCTCTGGTGATTATACACTGCCCGGGTTTTGGTGCATCTCATTTCCATTGGCTTTGTTTGGGTCGAGTGTTACCTACAATGAGAGACCCCCAAAAAATCATCATATGTCGAATAAAAATTATTAGCAAGGTTAAATCAAGCTCATCAGCACATATGGTATGCGCCTCCCTGAAAACATAGCGTTATTGTAATTTTTGAACGGCCCCATATTGTGGTTAAACAATCATTGACCATGTGAGGAATCAGCTCATTCTGATTATAACCGTGGCGAGGGTGACATGGATAAGAGGCGTCGAGTTAATTTTTTAAATAGTGCATTAAATGTGTGTTTCCTAATTGCACTGTTCATCCTTTTACATAAGAATGCTTTAAATGCGTGTTTCCCATTCGGCCCGTTTCTGGATCTTGTCACAGGTTGTGATTACAGTGCGGTCTTTCTTGTTGCTTAATGTACGTAACCAGTGTTATTTCTGTTGTCTGGAACGAT
Organism: Myxine glutinosa; assembly: GCF_964187855.1. Taxonomy (NCBI): domain Eukaryota; kingdom Metazoa; phylum Chordata; class Myxini; order Myxiniformes; family Myxinidae; genus Myxine; species Myxine glutinosa. Next base: position 93,862,384 of record NC_136273.1, on the reverse strand, counting down.
CGAGGCAGCAGTCAGTTGCCTATGCACCACCCAATTAAAGGGATGTGTCAGAAGAACATGTTGCATGCTTGGAACAAGATTGCCCGTAGGTGAGGCACTCTACAGATGGAAATAATGAAAACACAGAATATGCACAAATGAGTAAATATAACTGAGAAATTGATAAAATACATATGCAGCGCAAAATTGCAGAAATGTACAAAAACAAAATGAATACTTTGCACAGTGCATTCATATATGGTATGTGAATATTTTGATTTATAGAGAGCATGACATGTTGTTATCATGCTACTATGTTTATCAATGTATGACAGTGGAATGTTCCCCAACGCTTAGATTGCGCAGCAAATTTGATATGTCGTGAAGGCGTAAAATGGCGTGATATTTTGTCCAATTACTGCAAAATTAAAGGTTTTTGGAAGTGACAACAAAGCGCTCAACAGTGTTCAAGTTTGTAACTAAATTGAAATAAAATGATTTTAAAAGCTGTCGATTTTTATATGATTAAAAATATAAAAATAAAATGATTTAAAAAACAACTTTTTTTTTGGAAGTTTACCGCCGACCCATTAATGCAGCATCTTTTACACCACCTTATTTAACACGTTACATTAGTTATTCGTGCTTGTTGTTTGTGTCCTTTATACAACAACAACAGGCATTTTAAGGCCATTTTCCCTGCTAGAGCGGGGGTTAGCCTTGCGGGCCCCATGACAATCTTCTCCATTTTGCCATATTTTCTGCATCTCCCCTTGTTAACCCCCTTGCCCGCATTTCTTCTTCCACCATCTTTAGCCAAGTCTTTCTCGGTCTTCCCCGTCTTCTACTTCCTTCTACATTCATTTCCATCACTCTTCTCAACCAGTCACTTTCATCCTTCCTCAACACATGACCAAACCATCTCAACCTGTTTCTCTTCACAGCATCCGCCGGTCCTTTATGACCTCCCTAAAACAGTAAGTTTCCTGTTTGGAATAACTTTCAATTTTGATTGACTGCCAGACAGACAGACAGACAAACAGACTAAAAAAAAAAAGAGTTATCTCACTCCACTCTTCTCATGCGTGCTCAGGACGAGATGCCGTACAATTTGCCAAATTCAGAGCCAAAGTTCTGCGCTAGACTGTAGATTTGTGTTCCGATTTGTGTTCAAAATGAAACATTCATTCGAAATGAAGTCGTTCCTTGATCATAAATTGACGTTTGTAGGCAGACAGACAGACAGTATGAACCCATTGCATAACCCTGCTTTTTTCTTCGTGTGTGCAGGGTTTAAAAAAACAGTTTATTTCAGATGTGTTCAATGTATTGGCAAAGTGCGTATCTGAAAATGTACCTTTAACACTCATACCAAGCATCTGCAGTGTTGAACAGATAGAGTTTGCACCAAGGCATCGGTGAACACACAGTGGGCCCAAGAGGGTCACATCCCTGGTGAATTAGTGAGTTATGTGTCATACAACTCTCATCACTGGTAAGAGATGAGACTGCCTATTGGGTTCATAAGATTGTTGTATGAATATACAGCATGATTTCAGATGAATGAGAATTCTTAATATGCTTATTACACATTGTCTCCCCTGCTAAGTCTATCCAGATTATCCGGCAATCATTTCTATTATTATCTGCTGCTTGTACGAGATGGAATATTGGTTTACGAGTTATCAAGTGACCACTATATTCGTCATGTGTGTGCGTCTGTCTGTGTGTGTGTGTGTCTGTGTCTGTGTGTCCGCAGCATAACTACCCGATGATATCATCCGATCTTGATGAAGCTTGGGTGGGAGGTTGATATCATGATCTGGGTGTGTCCTGCCTAGAGTGGGCGTATTGCGCCCATTGTGGGCGGAGCCACGCCCGAAAAAGATTCTTTTTAGGGGGTAATCGAGTTCAAGCTACATCTTCTCCGAGTGGTTTGGTGGAATCCGACAGGGGTTTCGATATTTGGTTAGGCCAATGTCATGTGTCTAGCCCCACGGAGCTCGATTTTTAATTTTTCCTTTTTTTTTTTTTCTTTTTTTTTGTCATATCATTTTTCACAGAATTTTCGGTATTGTGTAGCTAACTAACCTCATCTCATAACTGATTATACATTATTTTCTATCTCATTTCAAGGTCAGTAACCTTCGTTTTGACATTTCAAGGTCACAAAGGTCAAATTTTCAAAGTTGTCGGAATCGAACCGAATTTTCGGTATGTGTAGCTAACTAGTCTCATAACAGATAATACATTCCTATTTATATATTTTCAATGTCGGTTTGACCTTTGTCATTGAATACCGCTCGCTCGTGAACCATCGTCGTCTCCTGACCTGTTTCCACTATGTTTGAAGCGCAAGCAAAAACATCCATTGTCACCTTTCTGAATTGAGATGCATCATTCGACAAAATAAATAAATACTAAGGCTCCTGAGCAGGGAGGGAGCCATGAACTGAAACCGACATTCCTCTGCTTTATTTACTTTTTCAGTTTGAGTAAAAGTTAATACAGACAACCAATGGCCCTATAATGTATTTCAGAACACGGTGTGAAAAATATTGGAGATAAGACATTTTCCTGATGCTTATCACATATACAGTCGCTGCTGTCTGCCCTGCGAATTAAAGGAATCGAGAGATAATTCGGAAGATATGGTGGTGGCAAAATAACATTATTTATATGCAAGCCAAATTTTGCTCCGTTGATAGCTGAGCACTGTCGTGATGCAATTTAGTTCAACAGCGTGTTCGCTTCTTCATCTTCAAAAGGCTGCTGTGTTACCTGCAGATGGCACACGTCGACCTGTCGTGCCGCAGAGCTAATTGGTTTTGATATCGTTCTTGCTGGAGGCGAACCATACTGACGACACATCGGCGTGTATGAGCATGTCAAGCTCCAGCAGGAATGGTCTTCACTCGCGGAGAGACGTCGCAGCTTTCAAATCATTTCATTACAGGATCGGATAAATTATTCCCTGTGATTCGTATGAAAGACATTTTAACGCACAATAAGCCTTAACGCGTTGTTTTGTTTAAAAAAAAAAAAAACATGAAATGGAAAGGAACTTTACAGTTAATCATTGTCGTCCTGGACGAAGGACTTGGATGAACACTCATGAAGGCGATCTGAGCATTCATCGGATAGTGATAATATGACTGGCTAGAAGTTCATTCTTTGTAATAATGGTGAAGGATTACATCATTTAGCAAGAAATAGCAATCATATTGCAGACCCTTGCCAGGACGTGTTTTAGTGGTTTTTAAGGCTTTTGTGTTAAAACAAATATGGCGACCGAAGCACGTGACCAATGACGTCATCATTTTTTTTTTGTCTCCTCAAATTTATCCATAGATGACACTCAATAAATTTGATCTTGATCGGATGAAGTTTTGTACTTGTCGAATTATGACGTCATAAAGCAGACACCTATGAGATCATCATTCACATATGGTATTCTGCATGGAGAGAGAGAGCTCTTTACAATGAGCCATGTCACAATTTTTTTGATGCAGCGCTTTGGGAGAAAAAGAGGTGCAAATTTTTTCGTTTTTTTCAAGATGGCCACTGTACCACATGACCTATGACTTCATAATTATCATTAACAAATTCCACAGGAGCAGGCGCACCGATGGTGAAAATTTCCTATCAATCGGACCAACGGTTTTTTTTTGTTTGTTTGTTTTTTTATTCAAGATCGAGGCTCGTGTAAGAGCTAACATTAATCACAAAAATCATAAACGGACACATAAAACATGATAAATGTTTTAAGGTACCAATGACATGATAAAGGGAGCGGGAGACAAGATTGGGAGGGAGAGGGAAGCACACAAGCACAACAACCGTAGAGAACAAGGACATTGGGAGATCTGCGGGAGGGGGAGAGCTTGGGGGGAGGAGGGGGATCAGGATGTAACAGACAAAATGTTATTTTTGGATCGGTGACAATCTGAGATAATGGTGATCAGCTGTCTTGAAGATCTGGAGGGAGGAATTGGATTGAAGGAAATGTGGAACTTGTTTCCAAAGATGGGAAAAAGAGGTAAAAAATAAGTGGAGGTGAGTAGTGATTCTGGATTCACGTCGTTTCACCAGAAAGGGGTTAATGGTGGACAGTGTGAGCCCTGCAGAAACCTGAGTGGTACAAAGCATGGAAAGAGCAGACGGTGCATGATCAGAAGAAAGGAGATGGTAGAAGATAGAGACCACCAACCTTTCTGCGATGGCAAAGCGACAGGCCTATATAATCAGCTTAATCGTGGGAGACACGAACAAGAAATATGTCGTGCATAGCACGATATTCGTGAAACCCCTAAAATAAGTCGTTGGCCTAAGTTGACCTTTTAGCCTATGTTGACCTCAAAACTACTTGGTGGTTGAATTCCGTGACCAGATATGCAAATCCTCTTAAAATTTCAAGTTAATTGGATGAAAATTGACAATTTTATAAATTTTGGCCTATGTTGACCTTTTGGTAAATGTTAACCTCAAAAATAGTTGGTGGTTGAATTAAATGACGTGATATGCAAATCCTCTTAAAATTTCAAGTCAATCGGATGAAAATTGAGGATTTTAGAAAGTTGGCCGACGTTGACCTTTTGGCCTATGTTGATCTTTTGGCCTATGTTTACCTCTTGGCCTATGTTTACCTCTTGGCCTATGTTGACCTTTTGGCCTATGTTGACCTCAAAAATAGTTGGTGGTTGACTTCAGTGACCAGATATGCAAATCCTCTTCAAATGTCAAGTCAATCGGATGAAAATTGAGGATTTTAGAAACTTGACCTATGTTGACCTTTTGGCCTATGTTGACCATCTTGGCCTTTGTTGACCATTTGGCCACGTTGACCTCAAAAATAGTTGGTGGTTGAATTGAGTGACCATATATGCAAATCCTCTTCGGATTTCAAGTCAATCGGATGAAAATTGAAGATTTTAGAAATTTGACAAAGTTGGTGACCTTTGACCTATGTTGATTTATTGACCCTTTGACCCCAAAATCAATAGGCTTCTTCCTTATGACCAAGTCTGCCATTTGTTTAAGTTTCGTGAAGATCGGTTGAAAATTGTGACCTGCAGGCGACTGATATACTGACTGACGGACGAACAGACAGAATAACGCACAATACCAGCCAATATACTTGAAAAATCTTCGATTTTCGCTAGTAACAAACGGACTTGAATGCAATACCCTCTCCTTTGGCGAGGGTAACTTGAACAGAACTCGGTAGTGAGCATACCTCTGCCAGGCTGAAAAGTTTACTGTTTCTAGTCCCTTGATATGACGGATCTGGATTTGGACCTGAACTAAAATTTAATCGGCTTGTACTTATCACCGAAGCAACTCATCCACCACAGGTTTTCTTACTAGTCATCCTTCACATTTTGAAATATCCCTCTGTATACCGTTTTTGTTCCCATCTCTCAATGATTAAGAATCACATCGGAAGCTAGATGGTATTCTTGGAATACTTACTATACGCAGTCAACTTGATGCGATCCAACTCTTCTGTTTTTGAAGGTTTTTTTTTTCTTTCTTTCATCCAATATGGCTGCCAGACTACGTGAGCGATTACATCATAAATTTATATTCTCTAATAAAATTGTTGCATAGATCACACTCAATAAATTTCAAACTGATCAGACTAAGCGTTGTCCCTGTCAAGTTATGATATCATAATTACGGACACCAATGACGTCATCATTAACAACACCTATTCCCCATGCGGAGTTCTTTACAATGAGACACATTTAAATTTTTTCCATGGAGCGGTTTTGGAGATATAGAGGTGTAGCGTTTTTCAGTTTTTCCAAGATGCCGCCTGTACCACATGACCTATGATGTCATAATTATCATTAAAATATTCTACAGGAGGAGGCGCTCCTATGGTGAAAATTTCGTGTTCATCAGACCAATAGTGGCAGAGAACAAAAATTCATCTTGATCGGATGAAGCGTTATACTTGACGTCATCACGAATAACTGATGACATCAGCAAAGAGATCATCAACATGTCTTATTCCCCATGGTGAGTACTTGACAATGAGCCATGTTTCAATTTTTTCCCATTGAGTGGTTTCAGAGATATAGAGGTTTTTTTTGTGTGTGCAAGATCAAGGCTGTGTAAGAGCGAACATTAATCACAAAAAAAAAAATGGACACATAAAACAGATAATAAAGGGAGCGGGAGACAGGATGGGGAGAGAGAGGGAAGCACACAAGTACAACAGAAGAGAACAGGGACATTGAGTGTTCTATGGGAGGGAGAGGGCTTGGGGGGGCGGAGGTATGGGAAGGGGGTGGGGGGTGGGAGAGGTATAAAACACATGGACACTGCTAGGACTTCCAGTAAAGCAGTTGGGATTTCAAAAAAGTGGATCTGGGGTGAATTAACTGGGGTAGAAAAGATCAAGGTTTTGGATGGGGGAAGATAAGAGATGGTGGTGAACAGCTGTTTAAAAGACCTGGAGGGAGGAGTGGGATTGAAGAGAGTGAGGGAGTTTGTGTCAGAGGCGGGAGAAAAGAGGAATGAAAGAGTGAAGGTGAGCAGAGAGTCTTGATTTTGGCAGTTTCGCCATAAGAGGGTTACAGGCAGATATTGTGCTACCTGCAGGAATATTTGGGGGACAGAGCACAGACAGAGCTGTGGGAGTTAGGCCGGAGAGGAGTCGGTAGAAGACAGACCACATACCTGCCTGTGGTGAGTGAGTGAAAGGCCCTCAGTGTGAGCTTCATCGCGGGAGATTCCAATGATTCTGAAAGCTTTGGTTTCAACAGCGTGAAGCCTAGCTAGGTGTGAGACAGGAGTACCAGCCCAGAGGGGGAGAGCAGTATTCCATTGAGCTGCGGATGAAAGCCTTGTATGGGAGGAGCTCAGGCGTGCCAAGAAAGGACTTCACACGACAGAGGATGCCCAGTCGGCGACTGTCTTTGGAGGCCAGCTTGGCTATGTGGTTTTCCCAGGAAAGATCATGGCAGATAGTGAGACCCAAAAGCTTGAGTGACAGAACTTCTTGGAGAGGATTGTTGAGAAAGTAGATGGGAGGGTTTTCCAGTCGGTCTTTTCGGAGAGACATAGTGAGAGTGTGAGATTTGTCAGGATTGAAAGATATGTTCCACTTGTTTGACCAGTCTGTGATTTTGTCCAGGTCTGCAGAGAGTGAGGAGGCTGCAGACTGCCGATCTGAGGGATGAGGTATGGAGCAGCAGAGAGTGGCGTCATCAGCAAAGAGATAGAGAGGATTTTCCAGAGAGTCGGAGAGATCAATGATGAAGACCAGAAAAAGCACAGGGCCCAGAACACTGTCTTGGGGAACTCCAGCCTGAACAAGAAGGGGAGATGAGAGAAATCCATTCAGGGCCACACGTTGACTACGACCAGAGAGGAAGTCCGCAAGCCATGTGTGGAGATTTCCATGGACACCACAGGAGGAGAGTTTGTTGAGCAGAGCGGGGTGCCAGACCGTTTCAAAGGCACGTGATATGTCAAGTGAGACAGCTCTGATTTCCGGTTTGGCATTGAGGACCTCCATCCATTGTTGAGAGAGCAGAAGCAACATGTCCAGAGTAGAGTGACCTGGTCTGAAACCAAATTGATGATCAGAGATCAAGCCATTGGAGAAGAGGAAGAATTTGATATCCGAAGCAATGATGGAGTCCATGACCTTGCTGATAATTGGGAGCAGGCTGATTGGTCTGTTGTTTCAAGGATCTGTTTTTGCACCTTTTTGTGTCATGTGGTAATGTTGGTTGATTGCAAAGCTGAAGGCAGATGACCATGAGCAAAAGAGAGGGTGAAGAGAACAGAGAGGGTGTGAAAGAGCGGCAGAACAGGATTTTAGGACCCGTGGGCCGATGCCGTCTGGTCCAGTTGCAGAATCAGAGTCTATGTTTGGCAGAAACTTATCCACCTTGTCAGGAGAGAAGGACACAGAGTCCAGGAGCAGCTGGGTGTCACTGGGTAAGGTGGGTACAGAAAGAGACGGGTTTGGGACACAAGATTTTGAGGCAAACATAGAGTTGAGGCATCCCGCTTTTTCACGTGTGGAGTCAGCCGTGTGGCCATTTGAGGTGAGGGAGGGGATGTATGGGGAACAAACAGCAGAACCAGATTTGACCAAACGCCACCAGGATTTGGAAGAGGGAGACGGGTTTGAGAGGTCACTCTTGAGAGTAGAGAGATTGTGTTTCTTGGCTCTCCTGAGGATAGACACACACTTGTTCTGGGCTTTGTGAAAGGAAATCAGATTGCCTTTTGTTGGATTTGCCTTTCTGGAGGCAAAGGCAAGTTGTTTCAGGGCAACTGCCTCACCACAAGATTCCGTATACCATGGATAGGAGGAAGGATATGACAACTGAAGACGAGATGGGATAAATATGTGCATGAGAGAGAGCAATTTACTTTGGAAGAATTCCAAGGATGAGTTAATGTCAGAGGCAGTGGAGATGGGAGACGAGTCCAGATGATTGATGGCTGCTTGAAGACCATGCCAGTCAGCCTGAGTGAAATGCCAGACTCGTCGACGCTGAGGAGGTACCTTGAAGTTTTTTCCAAGATGGCGACTGCACAACATGACCTATGACGTCATAATTATTAAAATATTCCACAGAAGGAGATGCTCCTATGGTGAAAATGTTGTGTCAATTGCCGGCTTGTGTCAACAAGCTAGCCGGCTGGCATAAATATGGCATCATCATTAATATCTTATTCCCCATGGGGAGTTCTTCACAATGAGCCATATTTCAATTTTTCCCCTGGAGCAGTTTCAAAGATTATGGAGGTGCAACATTTTTAGATTTTTCCAAGATGGCGTCTGTACCACGTGTCATATGACGTCATAATTATCGTTAGAATATTCTACAAGAGGAAGCGCTCCTATGGTACAAATTTCGTGTCCATCGGACTAACAGTTGCAGAGGGAATTTTTTTCATACTGATCAGATCAAGCGTTGTACTTGTCGAATTATGACGTCATAATGAAGGCACTGATGAAGTCATCATCATATCTTATTTCCCATGGTGAGTACTTGACAATGAGCGATGTTTCAACTTTTTCCATTGAGCGGTTTGGGAGATGTAGAGGTGTAACGTTTCCCCAAGATGGCGTCCGTAACACGTGATCTATGACGTCATAATTGTGAATAAAAAATTATACATGCGGCGGTGCTCCTATGTTAAAATTTCGTGTGAACCGGACTAACGGTTGCCAAGTAAATGAATTTTTAAAATGTAGACATGCACGTACTCACCGAATGCTTAACCCTGCTTCTCGCTTCGAGAGCGCAGGGTAATTAAAAAATATTTTTTCATCCTGTTCCGTATTTGAATCTTCCCCAAAATCTAATCAATTCGTCTTGTCACACAACCAACCTGTCCACTAAGTTTCGTCCAAATCCGTCCATAACTTTGAGATATCTGTGCTGTATATACTGTATCATGTTTGGCCCCATCTCCCAATGGCGAAGAATCACTGAAAAGTCTCAGATCCAGATCTGGATCTTCCCCAAAAACTATAATTTCGTCCTTTTCACATATCAAACCTGTCCACCAAATTTCTTCCGAATCCGTCCACAACCTTTTGAGATATTGTGTTAACAGACAGACAGATGGGTGTTAAAACATAACCTCTGTCCATCTTCTGTGGCGGAGGTAAAGACTATTGCTAAAGTTTTACCTTTTTTTGTCCCCTCTCCCCTCTCCCCTCTGACAATGTCAGACAAGGAAATTCTGATAAGGCCGGACAAGGTCAGAGACAAGGAAATTAGAATGAGCTCCGTCAGATTTACCAACCGATCATCCGTCCATGTACTTTTGTATACGCCATATTTCAAAAACCGTTGAATATTTAGCTTTCATATTGAAAACAATTATATTCCTAATGACATTATCTCAACCTGAATATATCACGGCTGTGATTGGCTGAATTATGTTGCCATGGCGACCATCTCCGGTAACTTGGCTTGTGTACGCGATATTTAAGAAACCGTTAAATATTTAGCTTTCATATTGCAGATATATATTCCTCATGACATTATCTCAACCTGAATAGATCACGGATGTGATTGGCTTAAATATGTTGCCATGGCGACCATGTAACTTGGCTTGTGTATGCGATATTTAAGAAACCGTTAAATATTTAGCTTTCATCTTGCAGATATATATTCCTCATACCACCCAAAAGGCAGGGGGCCTAGAGTGTCAGCTCCTTGTTCTGATTTATTTATTTCAATTTTGAAATAGTCCAGATGAAATATTGAAATTAGTGTTTTATATATATATATATATAGTTTGTTGTGCTTTGATCTGCGGTCTTTCCTCGGAATTTCGACTTTGTGTTCATTCCACTGCACACCCACACCTGCAATGAATCACCATGGTGCATTTCTCCGATTCGGTCCATGCACTCGTGGTTGTGCGCTGCATTCCAAGTTACCTGACAGGTGCAAGATGGGCCTCGTATCTGAGCTACGATCTGGTACCTAAAAACAATTTTGCTCATATCGGAACCAAGTCTCACTATGGCTGTAAGAATAAGGGGATATTGATTCACTGAAAAGTTATTCCAGGCCCACATAATAATTGTGTTTAGATTCGGTATGCTCGGTAATGTCTGATTGACACCTACTGATAGAGGTTTAATATTCCAGTTGTATATAAGTGAACTGGAAGGAGCTGGAAGGAGCTCAGACTTTGAGATATGTGAATTCTCCTTTGAGCTGTCCAGCCTGGGGTTCGAATTTCGACCCAGCTATAAACCCTCAACCTGGTGTTTCACACATAAGATTCCTTGGAATGACATGAGGCCGGAGGACCTGTTTGCTTGCAAAGACACAGTGCGATCTTCGTGTTAAAGATTTCCGAGTATCTTTGCAAAGAGTAATTTTATTTCTGGCACTGTGAGCAAATTACAAAATCTGGCCACAGTCAGGCCTGGCCAGCTGTTTCCAGAAACACTTGGGAAAGAATCCCTTGTGAAAAACCCCACAAAATTGTGGAAATAATTTGGCCATTTAAGAAGATGAAGAATCAAACATACCTGTATATGTATATGTTTAGAGAAGCTAATATCTCTCATATTATATGATGAACCTTTTGGATAACATCTTCATTTTCTGTTGAAGTGGAAGGAAGAATTGCACAAACTCTGTAATGTCTTCAGAGGTCTTGTGAATAAATACACAGATCTTGGAACGACTGTATTGACAGCAGTTGAGGAGTCATGGACATGTTGGTGGGAGTGGTGTTGTTTTGGGAGAAAAAAAAATAGTAGAAGAGAGAATAATTAAGGAAGAAAAGCTTCGGAAGGAGAAAGTGAGGAGATGGGAGTAAAGACGTAGGAGGTTGTGAGGTGCGCGGAAGGATACGAGAGACACATCCACAAATGGGTGCGGTTCAGGTTGAAAATATAATTGCCATGTTTGTGTACATAATACAGTATCGAGATGGTTTCTTGTGAAAGACTTGTTGAGTGACAAGTTGAGATTCTTTTTAATGAAGTAAGGTGTTCTGGCTGTAAAACCAGTCTCTTCGCCATGAGAGGACTTGGGCCCAGTTACATAAAGCATCCTAAAGGAAAGATTTGTGGATTTACTGAAATATTTCCTCAAGTTTCCCCTTAAGGACCCCCTTAATTTGAGGATCGTTGCATATATAAATATTCCTGAATTTTTTTCCTTAAAGCCTTCCTTAAACTCAAGGAAATCTATTGATTTCCCTTAAGGAAACCCTTAGCTAAGGCATCACAGTGTACCTTAAGGTAAATCTTTCCTTAAGGATAAGGGAGTTTTATGCAACCGGGCCTAAAGTTGTAACCAGACTCATTGGTGTAATGGTTAAGGAATCCGCTCCCTCTCCGTGTCTGCGAGGTCGGCGGTTTGCACCCTGGCTGACTCATACGAAAGCCTTTGAAAATGTTAAATGCTGCTTCCTTGCTTGACGTTCACAATTTGAAAGGTTTTCCAGAGAATGGCCAATCCACATAGGCTGGCATCCATGTTGAGGAGGAAATTCCCTGCTGAGTACGGAGAAGAAAGTGGCACCATTGTTGTGATGGTAATGGTATCCAGAGTGCCCCAGGAAGTTAAGGCACTTCTGCCAAGGTCAGTGGCTATGTTTATCTCATCTAAGTCGTGTGTGTGTGTGTGTGTGTGTGTGTGTGTGTGTGTGTGTGTGTGTGTGTGTGTGTAAGTAAGTAGGTGTAAGTAGGGAGAGGGGGTATGAGGGTAGCTCCACTCCAAGCTCTAAATCAGTGGTTCTCAAACTTTTTTGGGCCACCGCCCCCTTCTGCCCTCTAGGACCGGCCCAATGCCCCCCTTGTCCTATCTTTCGTGGTCGGACACCCATAATTTATGTATATAGGAAGCAAAAATAACAGAAGCCAAATATTTTCTGAATAATATTTTACTTTACTTTTTATTTTATTTTGCACGACCTACAATGTTTCAGCAGAACAGGTCCAGGTGAGGCAAATTGGGAATCTGTTATCACAGGCCCAAATACCGTTAGTGTGAAGGGTGGGCCTGGTGACTCGCTGCGAGATTACGAACGTCTGGCTCCATCTCAGTGAGGTAGAGACGCAGATCGCCCCTCTTGGTAATGTCAAGGCGGTTTCGATACTTGGTCAGCAGCACCATCACGGCACTGAACCCTCTTTCAACGAGGTATGATGTGGGGAACGCCATCAGCAGCAGTTCTGCCTCTGTACACATTGCGGGGTATTTGCCCCGCTCCAGAATCCAGAATTTGCCGTATTCATGCTGCGAGAATCTTGCCTTTGCCTCATCATCATTGTGGAGGTTGATAATTTCGTCCTGTAATTCGCACTTCACATCTTGAATGTCACATTTGAATGGGTTGACCACCCATGCTGGTACCGACGGTTCTAGCATGTCTCTGAAATGCTGCTCCATATCTCCACGAATCTTCTCAAGGTGATTGCAATAAACGAGCAGCTCTTCATCAGAAACAGCAGTTTCCTTTGCCAACTGGGGAAAGTGGTACACATCTCTGCGGCCGAGGGTTTCCCTGTGCAGAGTCGCCTTGGTTACGAACGCGCCGATCACTTTCTTTGCTTTAATCAGCGTCATATGGTCACCCTGGAGTTGTTTGTTGACATCATTCAGTATACTGAATATGTCCGTGAGGTAAGCCACATCATGCTCGATCGCATTCACTTTCTCCGATAGCTCCGTATCAATTTCCGACAGAAACTCGACCACTGTTGAGGAAACGGGTCAAACAAGCACCTTTGGACAACCATCGAACTTCGGTATGCAACAGGAGCCGCTCGAATGCCTCATCGTTCTCCTGGCAAAGCTGACGAAACAGCCGATCGTGCAGAGACGACACCTTGATTTTATTCACTGCTGTGATTACTGTTTGGAGTGATGTATGAAGTCTGGTGCTGAGAGCTTTTGCTACAAGATGCTGGCGGTGCACGACACAGTGAATGGCGAACACGGACTGTACCTGGTTCTTCAGAAGCGCAATAAGACCACGCTGGCGGCCAACCATCGCTGGTGCCCCGTCCGTCGCGCAAGCGAGAATGTTCTCCATCGGTATGTTATCAGTAAAGTACTTCTCCAACGTTTGGAAGATGGAAGAACCCTTCGTATCGGTGGGGAGAGAGCGGGCAAACAACATTTCTTCCACCATTTCCTGATCACGGATGAAGCGAACGTAGCAGAGTAACAGAGCTTCACTGTCACGCAAAGTGGACTCATCCAGCTGGATGGTGAAGTGTGTGCTTCTCAGCTCACCACACAGCTTATCTTCTACATCCGATGACATTTCATCAATCCGCCTGGCCACGGAATCATTGCTGAGCGCAATCGACGAGAGAACTGGATTCGGATCCTGGCCCATAACGGTTTTTATCACTTCCCCAACAGCTGGTTTGATCAACTGTTCGCCGATTGAATACGGTTTTCCAGATCTGGCGATGAGCAACGACGGCTTATACGACGCTTCCAGTCCTTTATCCACGAGCTTTTCGCTGGCTTTGAACATCGTCGTCACCGTGGATCGCTTCTCAAATTTCTCTTTCAGCGATTGGAAATGGCGGACCTCTGCGCGAGCCACATCACTGTGCTTTTTACTCAGGTGCTCGCTCAGTCGAGATGGTTTCATTGCTTCATTGGACAGCGTGATACCACACAACAAACACATCGGTAACTGTTTGTTCGTCGGAGATGGAATGAATCCATACTTGATGTATTCAACGGAATACTGACGACACTTTTTCTTTGAGGCCGACATCTTGAAGCCGACCGGACGTGAAGCTTTTTTGAATGACGAAATCAACACGCCAAAATGTCGAAAGACTAACATCAGCGCTAACACTGACTGTTCATACCTTGCCCAATGTCTGCACTGGGCCACTGGCCAGGCTGTAAAGTTGAACCAGGCACGTTGAATAGTCCAGCACGAATAGAGTGTATTATATCCCACATAAAAAGATTCTTGCAAGCCGATTGGTTGAAATGGCACCACCTGACAAAAATTAGTGTTGCCGCATTGGCGGCCAATAGTTTTTACTATTGTTTGTTTTTTGCATTTATAATTTTTTTGCATAATAGTTTTTTGTTTTACAATAAAAAAAAAAGTTTTTACTATTGGCCGTCATCATGGAAGCGGCCAATAGTATTTCGCTGGTGTCATACACTATCATGTTTGTTGCGTGAGCATGTGTGGACAAGAAAATACCTACACGACATCAGCGAATATGTGATCATAAAAACCATGCGAAGGGGGAAAGAATGTGGTCGTTGATTGGATGGCCAATTTGCCGAATGGCGCCGTGTAACCTGTTCAGACTGCAGGAAGCCCAATGAGCGCTCCAAATCACCGCTGCTCCTCTAAATCGCCAGTGCCCCCAAATCATTGCCAGCGCCCCCCTACCGCCCGTGGACTCTGGAGCGCCCCCTGAAAGTTCCCAGCACCCACTGGGGGGCGGTAGGGACCACTTTGAGAACCGATACTCTAAATGATGTATTTTTTTTAAAAGAAGCTAATAAATAATAATTTGATGATGGTATATTGAATTATGTGTGAAGTAAATACCATGTAGATTCCGTAACAAGAGCACATAAACAGGACATTAAATAAACGATTATTCGCCCCTACCAGCCTCAAACGAGTATTGAATTCAAGTTTTAACCTTGCAAACTGTGTTCAAAACCATCATGAAAAACACCTTCCATTACAGGAATTTGTCTTTAAAATACTGGAAGCGGTAAAGCAAATTTACCTTCAATATTAATTGGGAATGTTTACACTTTTCTTTTCAGGTGACATTTGTACAACATGGATGACTAAGTTATAAAGGGTGAACACACCCTCCATCATAAAATACAACCAAAACGGTATTAATATTTCAGTTGCCATTATGTGTTTCATGGTAGGATGCTCCATCGAGAAATGACTAAACAGATGGGGAAGCGAAGGATGAAATCAATAAAAATGAATATACATGATAGAATGACGACGGTTATGTAAATTGATAAAAGTTGGGCCTTTGTCACGTGGAATGGAATCAAAGATTGTAGTTCTGAGGATTTAGAATTTGCGAAATTAGTCGAACCAGAGACTGGAAAACGCAAGAGTAAAACAACCTTAAGGATTTACCAGAAAAAGAGGTTTTAAAGGTCCATTTGTTTCAGCCATAGCTTGGCCTTCAACCTCATCAATGTCCCAAATTATTTACAGAGTGTGCTGACGTTTATACCATGTATTTATACTGTTTTTTTTCTTTTCAGATAATGCAAAGAATACATTAAACCAAGATGGCAGACACAGTGGAAGAGAGGCTGGTAGCGGTGGTGTACCATGACAGGCCGGTACCACGAGAGGAGAAACACAAACTAGACGATGAAACAGGTGCAACAAGACTTTGTTGAGCGTTATGGAAAGCCAGCACTATCAAAATCAAATCTTCATCTTTGGGAAAAAGGTATTTCAGACTGGTAGTGTACTCGATAGCAAGCGCAGTGGACAAAATCCCAAAAAATCATAAAGGAAACGTTCTGCAGAGTTGGGTGTTTCATATTCATTGTTACATCACACAACAAAAGAAGATCTTCACATGAAACCAAAGAAACCAACTGTCATTTGTGAATTGTCAGATGCAGATCATGAAAACAGGTTGACAGTTCGTGACGGACTGCTGTGCAGCACTTCAATGTAATTCTTAAAATATCAAAGGTTATGTATTATTGTTGTTATTATTGTATTGTTGTATAACTGTAATGTTATTATTACTCCTGTTATTATATATTACTGTTATAACCTCTGGGGCTTATGGCTCACCCGAGGAAAATACAGGAAAGACGAAGGTGATGGCAAGTGGTAAAGCATGTGGTGAGGTGGAAAGAACTGGGAAGTGGCCATGTGCTGTGTGCAGTAAGGGTGTCGGAGTGAACTCCATTCAATGTACAATGTGCGCTGAGTGGGTTCATCAAACATGTAGTGGTCTGAGAGGGTCATTAACCAGTGTGGCAGCTACATTCAAATGTAAGGTGTGCACAGAGGGAGCTGCACATGGAGGAAATGTTGAGTTGGATCTTGGAGACGGCATGAAGCTGGAAGGTGTGAAAACATTTTGCTACCTCGGAGACATGCTGAATGGAGAAGGTGGATCAGACTCGGCAATGGTTGCTAGAGTGAGATGTGCATGGAAGAAGTTTCGGGAATTGAGTGGCGTGCTGATGAGGAGGAGAGTCATTGAAGCTGAAGGGAAAGGTGTATGCTGCATGTGTGAGAAGTGTTATGATTTATGGGAGCGAGACATGGGTAATGAACGTAGAGCAGCAATGAAGGCTGGAAAGGGTGGAAATGCGAATGGTTCGGTGGATGTGCAGAGTATCATTGAGAGAGAGGAAGACAAATGATGATTTGCGAAAGATGATGGGAATAGAGCCTGTGATGGATGCTGTGAAGAGGAACAGGTTGAGATGGTTTGGTCATGTGTTGAGGAAGGATGAAAGTGACTGGTTGAGAAGAGTGATGGAAATGAATGTAGAAGGAAGTAGAGGACGGGGAAGACCGAGAAAGACTTGGCTTAAGATGGTGGAAGAAGAAATGCGGGCAAGGGGGTTAACAAGGAGAGATGCAGAAAATAGGGCAAAATGGAGAAGATTGTCATGGGGACCGCAAGGCTAACCCCCGCTCTAGCAGGGAACATGGCCTTAAAATGCATGTTGTTGCTTATGGTTCACCCTGGTAGATGGTATAAACAAATCTTGTATAAGCATCTAAAATCGTGTCCTGGGACTTATGACTCACCCTCTAGGTAATAATGCCACACTTCCATAAAAAGTATTTCAGGAATCCCTGAGGATTTTTTTGATATCCAGATTATTCAACCCCTGTGTCTTCCACCCTCCTCCCATTACTCTCTCATTGAAAACTATTGGGGAGCCTTTTCATGGTGGTAGTACGCTGCGGATAATGCAAGTCAGGGGCCAAATCTTCCGCATCCTTCTTTCGCAGCACATTCACAGTCAGATTGCTGACCCGCCCTTTCCCTCTTACCTCTCTCTTTCATACGTGCGTGTCTACACCATCCTGGATGTGGGGGATCTTTGGGTCTCTCCTGGGAGATTAATCGGCTGTCTCCGTGTAGTGAGCTTGTTCAAGAGGACTGTCTAGGGTTATGCAACAACTACTTACAAATCCTGCCAAAATCACGTTAGTCAGACGAATCCATCCTGTTCGTGAAAGACTTGGGTCAAACGTTTTTCCTGTTTGATCACACAATAATGTGTTGCTAATTATGATTGTAGTAGTAGTAGTAGTCGAAGTAGTAATTTACTTTACATGGATAATATGTGACTTTCAAAATGACTTTTGGATGCTAAATGCGGCCTTTTGCGCATGCCTGTGTGTATATTTACACTGACTCGGTCCGGCTTGCCGGGCACTTTTAACCTGGCGATGCTGGCATAGAATCTGTGATTCAAATCGTCTTTTAAACATAATTTTCAGCATTTAGAAGAAAGAGCAATTTCAAAATGGTTTACCATAATTGTTCTGTTCCTGTGTGCAAATTGGACTCGTGAGAATATAGGAATACGAGCAATTTCCCTGAATGAGAGGCGTCGGGTTTGTTTTTTTGTTTGTTTTTTGTTTTTTGTATGATGGAAATTTGTATGATGGAAAATCTTGTATAATTTATCTTCTGGCTCCATAACCAAATAATGGCCCTCGCAGCTCCCTGATATCCCCCCCACCCCCCATACCCCAACATTATTAATGGTAACTATCATCATCTTAAACTTACCCTGTACATGTACAAGCTCCAGATATGTTCTTCCCATCAGTGTTCATCATCATCAGACACGTCATTACATTGGTAGCGATCCGTCTGAGGGTTTGGGTAGCACATGCCCATCCACTCGGGCCTTGCACCAACACACATGCTCAGGAGTTTGCAATTCAAACTGGTGTACATTTGGCTGATCAAGTGTCTTGTTTTGCAGAGGCACCACCCTTTCTTCCAGGTACTTTCCAAGTATTTTCAGCTTCTCTCAGAAGCTTGGTGAGCCATTTCAGGTAATAATCTTTATCCTGGACACACAATATGTTTTATTTCACCACAAACTCTTCAGCTTCCTGGAGTTTATGCGCAAAGAGCATTTTGGGGGCAGATTGCATCATTTTGAAAGTCGCGTATTATTCGCTCAGATCACTTGTTAACATTACTTTTTTCATAGAGACTTTGACAATACATGCTGTATGTTAACATTACTTTTTTCATAGAGACTTTTACAATGCATACTGTATTTCTTGAGTAACAATTCGTTGATATGATGGAAAAAAGCATGTTTACAATCTGTCGAATCAGCATTAAGTGGTTAAACAAGCGAGTCTTATCAGACAGTTTTCAGATTGTAAGTTTTAAATCTTGTAATCTAATAATGAAAAGATGACATTCAGGTTAGTGAGAGATCATCAGACAGAGTATTGAAAGAGAGCATGTTTCATACATTTTCACCGTATTTTCCACAGGCCATTATACAAATCAACAATTTGCTCAGTTTACACCTTCATTTAAATCTTGCCATTATTCCACATTGTTCACAACTCTGGTACTTCAGCTGAGATTGAAGTGTTGCTGTCTATAGTGAAAATACAAGAAACCCTGACTCGCTAATAATCAAGCTTCCCACAAAGTGAGGCATTAATCAAACATGCTCATTGTCTCAACCAAGAAAGATCCTCCTGAGGATCCTCCTGTCCACTTGACTCGCTGATGATCAAGCTTTCCACAAAGTGAGGCACCATACTAAAATACGCCATTTGGTGTCTGTCTGTTTGTCTGATGATTTTTTGACCCCAATACATTCTGTAGTTATTTATCCAATCTCAACCAAACTTTACAGGATGATTATATACCACCTTTAGAGGCCATTTTTCCCCGCAAAGCGGGGGTTGGCCTTTTTCGGGAACCGTGGTTGTTGTTTTTTGGTCCCCTTTTTGAAGCAATGTTTTACGGCCGGATGCCCTTCCTGACGCCAACCCTTTTTGCCGCCTTTAACGACAAACAGGGAATTACCAGTGAACTGGTACTCAATTAGCCGACCTCGGAAGGATGACAGGCTGAGTCAACCCCCCTGGCGTTAATTCAGCGATCGACCGGGATTCGAACCCAGGATCCTAAGCCGGCACCCTAGCCGCTAGCCCAACACCAGGGACTCGGAAGGGTTACATAACGAAAGTTGTGGCGCATTCATTTGCCCCCCCCCACCCCAAGGGGTTTTTCTCCTCCGAGCGGGGTTTCCCCACCATTTCCGTCAATGGGGTTGCATGTTGAGGTGTATATCCGTGTAAAGTTAGCTTTATTGTGGCGTTTTTCCAAGGCCGCTTCGAATAACAAAACTAACGATAATAGCATAATATTAATGTTATTACAAAACAATATTAATATCATTAATACCCCACCTCACCAAGGTATTTTTCCTCCATGAACAAACGTCGAGTCAACGTTTCAAGATAGCTTATCATGCTATTTGCTTACCGAAGTAAAAATATTATAAACCACAAACACGCATGATTCGCTTTTTAAACAGTCGCTAATGCTATTTATAACACTAAATAAAGAAACTTGGAGGAATCCCGACATCAGTGACGTAAGTTTTACTTGCAGAACTGAGTGAAGATCTACTGTACTGTGGCGGGCACAAGGGACAATAATTCCGCGCGCCAGTGGGTGGCGCGAGCGTCCAGGCGGGGAACTGAAATACATGCCCCGCCTTTCGGCCGATCGGCCACGCCCGGGGGTAAGGCGTGGCCTCGGGACATATATGCGGGCTCTAGGTTCGAGCCCGCCCAGTGCTGCTATGCGAGCTCTTAATAAAGACTTGTTTGTATCCACGCGTTGTGGCCTACCTCTCTGGCAATCGAGTCGTGTGTGCACAGCACCACACTGGTGACCCCAATTGGTTCAGCTGTTGCTGACCCCCGAACGCGCCATGGCTACCAACACCGTCGCAATCAAACTCCCGGAGTTTTGGGAAGCGCAAGCCGACGTTTGGTTTGTGCAAGCCGAAGCTCAATTCCAACTCCGGGGCATCACGGCGGACGAGACCCAGTACTACCACGTGGTCGCCACCCTCGGGCCCGGCACTGCCGCCCGCGCCGTGTCCATCCTTCGGCGCCCGCCGGGCGACCACAAGTACGAGGCGCTCAAACGTCTCCTCCTCGCTACGTTCGGGCTCACGGAGGTCGAACGTGCCGACCGCCTCCTGGACCTTCCCGCCCTCGGCGACACACGACCATCCGTCCGGATGGATTTCATGCTGTCCCTGCTTGGAGACCAGCGCCCGGATTTCTTGTTCCGTGTACTTTTCCTCCGCCAGGTACCTGTACAGGTGCGCCTCGCGCTGGCCAGTTCCAACATCACGGAACCCGCGCCCTGGCCGGAGAGGCCGACAAATTTTTTGCGGCCTGCGACACGCGGTCGGTTTATGGTGCTGCCGTGGTGGATCCCGGTGCAGAGGCTACAGCGCCCCCCGCTTCCCTCGTGGCCGCTGCTGCGCCCCGCCCACCACCGCCGCCGACGCGGCTGCCACCGCCGCAAACCTGGTGCTACTACCATGCCAGGTTCGGCCGCAAGGCTAAAATGTGCCGTCCGCCGTGTTCTTTTGACGGGTCGGGAAACTACCGGGCCGGCGCTCACTTGCGGCCATGAGCGTCGGCCATTCTGGCAGCCTCCTGTACATCACGGACACCTCGTCCGGGCACCGTTTTCTTTGCGACACGGGAGCGCAGGTAAGCGTCCTCCCTGCCTCCGTGTCCGACAAGCAAGCTGCGGGCCGGGGCCCCGCTTTGCTTGCCGCCAACGGTACACCCATCCGCACATTCGGGAAGCGTTGCCTCTCACTGCGGTTCGGAGGGCAGCGCTTTCAATGGTCGTTCGTCACCGCCAGCGTGCCAATGGCCCTGCTCGGCGCGGACTTCCTATGTGCGCATGGGCTGTTGGTCGACGTTAAGCGCAGACGTCTCGTCCAGGCCGAAACCTTCAGCTCGCTCCCATTGTTCGCTGAGCGGCTCACCAAGCGGCTTGCCAAGCGGCTTGCTGAAAGGTTCCGTCCCGGCGAGGTTAGTCTGTACGCTTCCGGCAGCGGACGAGTTTACCCGCCTCCTCGCCAGTTTCCCGGCCCTCACACGGCCCACCTTCTCAGCGGTGGCCGTCAAACACGGGGTGGAGCACCATATCCTCACGGTCGGCCCACCGGTCTACGCCCGGGCGCGCCGCCTCGTCCCCACGAAGCTCGCCGTGGCGAAAGCGGAGTTCGCCACGCTGGAATGGCTGGGTATCGTACGGTGCTCCAACAGCGCTTGGGCCTCTCCTCTGCACATTGTGCCGAAGCCCGGCGGCGGATGGCGGCCGTGCGGTGACTACCGCCGGCTCAATGATGCCACCACCCCCGACCGTTACCCGGTCCCGCATATCCAAGACTTTTCCGCCCGGTTGGCAAACACGACCGTGTTCTCCAAGGTGGACCTCATCCGGGGCTAACACCAGGTCCCCGTACACCCGGACGATGTCCCAAAGACGGCCGTCATCACCCCGTTCGGCCTCTTTGAGTTCCTGCGGATGCCTTTTGGGTTGAAGAATGCGGCCCAGGCGTTCCAGCGGCTCATGGACAGCGTCTTGCATGACTTACCTTTCATCTATGTCTACCTGGACGACATCCTAGTCGCGAGCACGTCCCGGGAGGAGCACCTGCTCCACGTCCGCACGCTTTTCGAACGCCTGGGCCAGCATGGCCTGATCATCAACCCCGCAAAGTGCCGTTTCGGCATCACCGCCATCGACTTATTGGGGCACCGCATCACCAGGCACGGGGCCGTCCCTTTACCGGCCAAGGTGGAGGCGGTCAGGGGTTTCCCGCGCCCCCGCACGATCAAGGGGCTCCAGGAATTCCTGGGCATGGTAAATTTTTACCACCGCTTCGTGCCCCCACGTCGCCCAGCTCCTCCGCCCCCTGCACGAGGCCCTCTGGGCCAAGCCGGGCAAAGGTGACCGCCTGGTCGGAGCCGATGGCCACGGCGTTTGCGGGCGCAAAGCTGGCCCTGGCCAACACCAACATGCTGGCGCACCCGGCGCCTGATGCACCGATCGCCCTCACCACCGACGCGTCGGACTACGCGGTGGGCGCGGTGCACGAGCAGTGGGTGTGTGGTGCTTGGCAGCCGCTGGCGTTTTTTAACCGGCAGCTTCGCCCGCACGAACGCCGCTACAGCACTTTCGACCGCGAGCTGCTCGGGCTCCACCTGGCGGTCCGACACTTCCGCCATCTGCTAGAGGGCCGCCCGTTCACGGCTTTCGTAGACCACAATCCCCTTGTGTTCGCGATGGCCAAGGTCGCCGAGCCATGGTCGGCCCGGCAGCAACGTCACCTCTCTGCCGTGTCCGAGTACACGACGGACATCCGTCACGTCGCGGGTAAAGACAACCCGGTGGCGGATTGCCTTTCCCGTTCCGTCGCGCATGCGGTCCACCTCAGGATCGACTATGCCCGGATGGCGGAGGACCAGACCGCCGACCCCGGCATCCAGGCCTTGCGAACAGCCGTCACGGGCCTCCACGTCACCGAGGTGCCGTTCGACGTCGTGGGCGCGGCCCTCCTGTGCGACGTCTCCCTCGGCCGGCCTCGCCCCATCGTGCCCACTGGCTGGCAGCGCCCGGTTATCGACGCCATCCGCGGCCTGTCCCTCCCGGGCACGAAGGCCTCCCAGAAGCTCGTCGCGGCGAAGTTCGTCTGGCATGGCCTCAGGAACGCGACTGGGCCAGGACGTGCCTCGCGTGCCAGCGCGCAACGGTCCACCACCACACCCAGGCCCCGTTGTCCACGTCGACTTGGTGGGACCTCTGCCCCCCTCGCGGGGGTTCACCCACCTCCTCACCATGGTGGACCACACCACACGGTGGCCGGAGGCCGTGCCATTGGTGGCGACGCCTGCGGCTGATGTGGCGCAAGCCTTCATCGCCACTTGGGTTGCCCAGTTCGGTGCCCCCTCGGACATCTCGTCCGACCGCGGCCCCCAGTTCACCTCGGAGCTCTTGGGCATGGTGGCGCAAGGGTTCGGTGTCAAACTGCACCGCACCACGGCCTACCACCCCCAGGCCAACGGCCTGTGCGAGCGCTTTCATCGCTCGATGAAGGCCGCGCTCCGGGCCAGCCTCCGCGATGGCTGCTGGACCGACAGGCTCCCCTGGGTCCTGCTGGGCCTCAGGACGGCGCCCAAGGACGACCTGCGCACGTCCTCGGCGGAGCTGGTCTTCAGACAACCGCTGCGGGTACCGGGCGAATTTATCCCCGACTCCACGGCTCCTTGGTCCGCGGCGCAACAGCGCTCCACCCTGCAGGAGACCGCCCGGAGGTTCGCCCCGGTGCCGACGGCACACCACGGTTCCCCTCCTCCCACGTAGCCCTGGTGCTTCGCACGGCGGAGCACGTTTTCGTCCGGCACGACGCCCACCGGGCACCGCTGCGGCTCCCGTACGACGGGCCCTTCCGCGTGCTGGAGACCGGGGACAAACATTTCACCGTGGACATCCGCGGTGCCCCGGATCGTATCTCCGTGGACCGCCTCAACCCGGCCCACCTCGATCTGGACCACCCCACACAAGCAGCTCTGCCTCCACGTCGAGGCCGCCCCCCGGCGGTCAGACCCCCGGCACCCCCCAGCCCCGCCGTCCCGCTACCCCCCAGCCCTGCACGCATCGCCACGGGGCGTTTCGGCCTGGTCATCCGGCTTCTCTGCAAGCTCACCCCTCAGGTGCGCGGGAATTCTGGGGGGGGGCGCGTGTGGCGGGCACAAGGGTCAATAATTCCGCGCACCAGTGGGTGGCGCGAGCGTCCAGGTGGGGAACTGAAATACATGCCCCGCCTTTCGGCCGATCGGCCACGCCCGGGGGCAAGGCGTGGCCTCGGGACATATATGCGGACTCTAAGCTCGAGCCCGCCCAGTGTTGATACGCGAGCTCTTAATAAAGACTTGTTTGTATCCATGCGTTGTGGCCTACCTCTCTGGCAATCGAGTCGTGTGTGCACAGCACCACAGTACTCTATATACCCCACAAGGGTTGGGTTAATAACATGACCCTGCAGCTGAAGTAGCGTTTTGAAACTCGCTCCTGCTGTTTAACACAAAACTGAAAGGGGGAAGCCCGGGTTGTGGTCATTTACCAAGCAGCTTGCCAAGCCAGCCGTTCCTTAACGGTTTTGAATGGAGTGCTTGCTCGAATGCTTTAACCACGTGGCGATCTCTCCACAAGAAACTTGGTAAATGAACACACACCCAATGTTCTTGAGACCCGACCATAGATCGACTCTAATCTATATACCCCAAAGAGGAATGACACTTCCTGCCGCTCCCGTAGTGAGCGGGTGTACTAGTTAATCAAACATGATCATTGCCTCATCCAAGAAAGATCCTCCTGTCCACCTGACTCGCTGATGATCAAGCTTCCCACAAAGTGAGGCATTTATCAAACATATTCTTTGTCTCAACCAAGAAAGGTCCTCCTGTCAAACCAAGGAACCTTGATGTGTTTTTTGTAACGTTGGGTCAGAGCGATGTGACTGCCTGACTGAACCAAACCCAGCACTTCATGATCGTTTTATGGAGATACAAAATATGGGGGTGGGGGTTCCGCAATTAGTTGGCTTCAAACTGTCTGGTCTGTTTTAATCAGTCTAATCATATTACTCTGAACAATAATGTAGTTGATACAATACTGTATCAATTGCAAACTCAATGGTCCCCCACTCTAAGGCCTCTCTTAATCCAAATAATTTGTAGAATTACAGAGCAGTCTTTCTTCTCTTTCCATCCATTATTTTAAAACACTCTATCAAAGCTCAAGTCTCAGGTTTTTGTGGATCAGTTGTTCATCTTGGAACCATTTTGACCTTGTTTGTAATGGCATAGTTCAGAAATAGCTTTTCTTTATTCAACCAATGCCTGTGGCATGATGTTCATGGGTTGTTAGCTCACCTGGAATGTAGTTCCGGGGAGCTTATGGGATGGCGCATCATCCGTCTGTCTGTCAGTCCATAAGCACTTGCATCTTTTTCTCCACAACTGCTGATGGGACTGTGACCATGAGTGGTTTGCCCCCCCCCCCCCCCAAAATCGTTTTTTTCGGTTTGTATAAAGTCCTATGATCAGTATGATTCTACATGCTGACCTGTCTTCTAGTAACTATTGAAATTGGTTTTAAATACCTTCATACTGATCAAAATACCTTTAGTCGGTGTAGTATACTGCTTTAATCTACCAGGTGAGTGAGTGCCCATGGGTTTTGCCCCTATTTTCTCTATTCTGCCTGTGCTATTGATGCAAGTCATCCCAATCTAATTTACTCACGTATAATGGTCATGGCCTTGGTGGTTCAGCTTGGTTTAGTTCCGACCAGACTGAGTCTGTCCATGCTGTGGTTGTCCATTGTCAAACCTCTCAATATATTACTCTTTCTGGCAGTGTTACTTATGATTCTGTCTGGAGTGCCAATATGTATCAGTATTCTTCCTATTTGGCACACAATGTACCAATTCAACTTTTTCCTTTGCTAATGTCACCTCCATATTCCCTCAAATACTCCAAATCCCATAGGCCCTCAAACTCTTCTTGTTTAACCAAAATCAGGTCCAAGATGTCAGCTGCATTGGAACCTCTGAATTGAAGCTCAATAATAACAGCAAAACCGAGATGAGGGTTACCTACTCATCTTCGCTACCTATCCAGGAACCTCTTTTCATCCAGGAACCTTATCCAGAACCTCTTTTAACTCTTCCACGAGCCTCGATCTTGTATACAAAAAAAAAAAAAAATCATGGTATTTGAGAATGACCAACTCATTTCTTCTCTTTCAATTCGCATTAATGGCATTATCATTGAACCTTCACTTTTGAGGTCTACATCAAAGGCACCTGCAAGTCAGTATTTTACAATCGTCGCAACATTGTTGTTTTTGGATTTAAAAGTCGAGGCTCGTGGAAGAGAAGAACATTGGTAAGGGGGAAACACACCAACAGCATGGTAAAGGGACACAACAAAGGGACACTTGGATGAAGTGTGGGTGAGGTTAATAATGAGAGAGTTGTTGTTGTTGTATAGCCCAGACAGTTCTCTCGAACATGCCCGCGACACGGAGACAGCCGATCGATCTCGTAGGAGTGACGCAAAGATCCTCCACATCCAGGATGGTGTAGTGGTGTACCCTGCCTTCATGAAGTCAGGGCCATGACTGAGTTAGAGAGAGAAGAGGGAAAGGGCCTGTCCATGGGGACCGATCGGCAATCTGACTGTGTACACGCTGCCCTGACCAATTCGGGCAGCAGTGAAGAGTGCGGAAGATTTGGTCCCCGACGTGCATTGGGGGGGGGGGGGGGTGGGGGGTACAACCACCACGGAGAGGCGTCCCCAATAGTTTGCAATGAGAGAGTAATAGGAGGAGGTGGAACACAGGGGTTGAACAATCTGGATACAAGTTCAACACAACAAGAAGTGGGCTGAAAGAACAATACGGGAAAACTGAATGAAAGAGCATTAAAACAAAAAACTAAGATGAGGGAGATAGGGGAGAGGGATGGAAACACACTAACCTGGAAAGGAAGGGGTGTGCTTGGAGAGGGTTAATGAGGATCGAAAATATGAATGGGGGATAACCTGAGAAGGAGGTGAGCAGCCATCTTGGAGTCCTTGCGGAAAGAATGAGATACGATGATTCGTTATCGTCTAAATAGGAAGGTTATTTTGAACACCTGGTGCATGCACTATAATCTGTTGGTCACTGCAACTCAATTTTACAGTATCAACAACTTTTGGTTAACTTCAACTCGCACAGGATGCGTAGGACAAAACCATTTTCTGAATAATGATCACGAAACTCCAGTTTTTTCCCCACTCCACTGGCTTTACATCCATCAATTAATAGATTTTAAAACTCTGATGAATCCATTGATCGCCTCACCCTGAGTTGTTTGCTGTTCTTAAGTCAATTTATGAATCATCTTGTTCTTCTTGCATCTAACCTCAGGTTTCTTTAAATTCCCATAATCAGAAGCAAAATATTTGACGGCCATGTTTTTGTTTTTTTTTGGAAAATATCGCCCGTCGATTTTGGAAATACCTTCCACAATTCCAATTCTTCTTTTAAATTCGTTCTTAAATTGTTTTTTTCGTTTTTCTCCTTTTAAATTCGCTCTTAAAACCTATTTCCCCCCACCCCCCCTGCAAAGCCGTTGATGAATTCCATTTGCTTTCCATCCTTAACCCGCTTTGGGGTGGTTGGTTTCCATTAAAGGTGTTTTATATAAAGTCGATATGATTCATGTTCAGACAATTCACTTATTTTTGAGACAAACAAAATCTCAATGTGAGCATTATTATAACACTGATAATTTTGTACATCCATGGGGACACCATCCTCTCACAGTGGCCAATGTCCATTTAATCATATTACGGAGGTGTTGAAATGTTCCTCGACAGATTCACAGAGACCACTAATTATATCAAAGGTCTTATACTGATGACTCAGTAGACTACGGATTTTTATGTTAAGAAAATAGGCCTTTTATGTTTTGTAAAGCGGAATTTTTTTTTTTTTATGTGAAAAAATCCCGAAATATTTTTTTCCCCCGTTTTATTCATTTTTTTTATTATTACCAAGTTTTTCAGAAATCAGTCAAAAAAAGAACAAAAAATGGTAAGCTTTTTCCTGCACAACATTAAGCACTCTGGGCTAGTAAACAGGTAAAAAATGACGTTCAGGTACCTTTATTGCAACCGCATTGTTTGATAAGTAGAGGACTAGAAGAAATTGACAAGACCCTTTTAGGAACGGTTAAAGTAGGTGTTTGAAGTCATTATCTTGGTAATGTTCTCCTTGGTGAGGCGGTGTCGGCGGTCGGTGAGGACGTTTCTGTAGACGGAGAAGGACCTTTCCACGTCGACGCTGACGATGGGGCAGTACCTCAAGAGGGGGATGTCAGCAAGCTTGACTCCAGCCGGCACACCAACCTCAGATCCGTGCTGATCTCCATCCAGGATCAAAGCCACTGTCCTCAGCACACCAATGTCGGGATTGCGCTGCAGCACCGCCTTGAACTTGGTGAGCAGGATCTCCTTACGGCAGCCTCGGATCTTTTCGAGCTCCTCCTTGGCCTGATCAAGGAGCTGGAAGGCCTTGGCCAGCTCCACGCCGGCCTCCTCCAGCTGCTTAAGGATCTTCGGGATGAACGACACGTGGGCATTTAAGAAGACCAAATTGAGCTTGATGTCCGCCTTTCCGAACAGGTCCTTGGCACTCCGGATTGCCATCGCGTCGTCATCGTTCAGCTGGTCCACAATGTCCTTGACGGCCTCGAAGTGCTCGGCGTAAAATACCGCGGCGTCGAACTAACGTCCCCCAACGAGTCAGAATGGGCTCCGGGGGGAGAGAAAGATTGGGCTGCTGCTCCTTCCAAAAGACAACACGCGACGGGGCTTTGACGAACACCTTCTTCGTCGTGGCAATCAGGTCGTTGACGTCCTTGAAGATTTCTCGGACTGTCTCACAGACACGGTGGAGCGCGTGGGCAACGCAAGTCACATGCAGCAAGTCCGGGAAGAGTTCCTTCAGGGCATGGCCGGCCTTGATCATATAGGCCGCGGCGTCGCTGACGAGGACCTTGAGGCACTCCGGCTTGAAATCAGGCCAAAGATAGCGCAGCGTGTCATTGACTGCACGCACGATCTCCCCGGAGTTGGTCTTCTCCAGAAACATGCACTGGACGAGGTGGGGACGAAAGTACCCCTCCTTGGACAAGCGTCCCGCGATGATGTTGGCCACATATCGACCTGCCGAATCGGTCGTCTCGTCGACGGACAGCTAGATGGGCTGCTGTCCGAGGTCGGCACGGATCCCCGCCAAGGCCTCGTCGTAGCACTTGTCGAGGTAGTGCTTTCGAATCCAGCTTTCATCGGGGATCTGGAGAGTGATGTGCTTCTCCAGGAACGACCGGAGGGCAGGGTTTTCCAATTTCGACCATGGGATGCCAGTGGCCAGCATGGCCTGGCACAGCTCCTGATCCACGACGTCGCACTTGTGCCTCTTTCCGCCACCAAAGTCCTCCATGGTGGCTTGCGTGACCGTCCTCTTCTTCTTCAAGGCCAAGTTGCTCTTGTGGCGGTCTCCTCGGACATGTTGGGCCAGCTCAGACTTCTGCTTCACCCGGAAAGTCTTTTCACAAGCTCGACAGAAAGCCGTGTCACTCGACATGTACTTGAAGGTGGCCCCATCGCCGCCAGCGTTGAATTCCTTCAGTCACTTGTCACGAAGAGCAGCACTCATCTTGATAGGAGACTTGTTCACACTTTGTGTACACTCTCTCACTGTAGTACACCGCCTCACTGCTGTACACGCTGGGGACGCAACGCACGCAACGTTTTGTTTTTGAGATCGATCGCAGTTAAAAATTTCGATCGCAGTTAAAAATTTCGAAAAATTCCCTATTTTTTTTTAGCATTGCCAGACATTTTCGACCAAAAAGGGCATTTTTTTTTATTTTTCCCGAAAAAGGGCGAAATTCTTTTTTTCTCCGAAAATAGCAAAATAATTTTTTTGCGCGCAAAAAAGCCGTTTTATGTGAAAAAATATTTTTCATTTTTTCACATAAAAATCCGATGTGCACTGATGAGTAACATAATTAGTCATCTACATTCCTCGTTTTTACCTGTGAAGCGAAAAGGTGTGTGCAAGCGAAAAGTGGGGGGAAGAAGTTGGTTCACTTTGTCTGTTTGTCTACATGCTTCAGCCTATGATCGAGGAACTACTTAATTTTAATTGAGTGTTATATTTTGAACACTAGAACAAGATCCGGAACCTGAATTGGAACTCGAAATTTAGCAGTACTTTGGCTCTGAATTTGGCAAATTGTGCGGAATCTTGTCCCGATCACACATGCACACAGAGGAGTAAGATATTTTTTACGGCGTAGCCGATTGGTCAAAGCCGTCTAGAACAGTGTTTGTCCATCCGTATGTATGTATGTATGTATGTATGTATGTATGCATGTCCCCTCAAACGTATACCAATCAGAGCTGAGAATATGGTCACACATGGCAGGGTGATGTGATTATGTCTGATGTCATTACGGCGGTTCGTCTGCTGACTCTCTACACACCGCCATTTTGATTTATATGCCGTTCATGCCAAACATATCGTCGAACCTGTCATATATCACAATCGCCATGCTCTACCTTTTACGTTTTTCATTCTGTGTGAAACACAAACAAACCGATTGTTAAAATGACCATCAAATATCGAAAGCATCGGCGTTATGTCTTGTGGAGGATATGCAAATGATCAAGGGCCCCTCCAAGAAGAATTCCGTTCAAGAAGTTTAATGGAGAACTTCTACTTAGTACTGTAGAGATACACATCAAAGAAAGATCAAGACACACCAAATACACCAGCATACACAGTACTGACAGCCAAGCGAAGTTCTGAATTCTGTTGTCAAGGCAATTCCTTTATACTGGCTAGAAACAAAATAAATGAAATTGGGAGGGGCAAGTAGTGGGAGGAGCAAAGATGGGATTGGTCGAATATGGAGTGAGGAAGGGGGAGAGCAGTGGGATTGGTCGAGTATAGAGTGAGGTGGGGGGAGAGAACAGTGTGATTGGTCAAGTGAAGTATGGAGTGGGAGGGATGCAAAAATTGAGGGATGCAGTGTGATTGGTCGAGTGTGGAGTGAGTGGGGAGGGGGGAGAGAGATCGGGGGCCGAGAGAAAAAGATAAGACCTGCATATGTGTTTTATTAAATGAGGCACATCTGTTTTTCCATTGTCCACATCAGACTATGCGGTGACCGAACTCTTTAATTATGCTTGAAGACTCGAGGGACATAGGAAGGTCAAGCTTCATTTACCATATCTCAATATACTGCATTTTTTTAAATTTATTTGTACACCTCTCAAGTAATAAGTGGACATATCTTTACTCATTACTTTAGAACTACCTAAAGTAGGTAGTTCTAAAGCATCATTGAAACACTCACAGCGTGTCCAAGTATGACACTCCTGCTGGACCTCCACTCGTCCGAGTGTGGGCTGCCTCACAAGCCTGCCTCTTTAAAACACTTGAAACGTGTTCGAGTGTCCAGGCTATTCCCCAAACCTCCTGGAAACAGTCACAAGTGCTCGGGCCCCAAGCCACTTGAATCTTACCCCCTTATCTCGAACAAATCTCTGCACACAGTCCGTTCCCTTTACCTTTTCATTCCGATACATGCTGGAGATCGGGCCAAGACAGAATCCTCCACTCAATGGCGGCAAGATACCGATTTACCGAGAAAGTTCTCACCTTTTTACTGGGCCCCCGGAAACCTTGCCACCACCAAGCCGCATATTCCTCTCCCCCCTCCGGATGCTTCCCATCCTCGTCGCCAATTTGTCGAAGGCACCAGACTCCCCACCAGGAATAAGTACCTTGACGATCGGACAATTGCAAGAGATTTATTATGGACACATGCATGGAAGAAGTTGATTGTCGTGTAAGCGAGTAACACCAATGTGACAACAAAGTAACATCAATGTCCTTCACAGCAACCCATACAACTTCTCAAAGAGCCACAACCAACCATTTCTTGTATACTTTCTCAAAGCACAAAGGAATTCTGAACAACAATCTGTGCTTTGCCTCAAAAGGGAACAACTCTGAGTCAAATCTAAGTTATTTCTGTCTCCTACACAAAAGTAGACAAGCCAAGATAACATTCAGTCAAACCTCTGCATTAATGGACTTTGCCAAGTTAAATGGTAAAAGTAGTGTGTGTGGTGGAACTAATGGGCCTAACTAATGTCTATGGTGCATTGCCATACAGGACAATGGGATGATCACAGGTCTCACACACAGGGGAATTAGCATAATCCCTACTCTATTTAACACAAGGCCATCCTTGTATGACCACAAATATACACTTAATCCGACATCCATGCTTATGTACATCGAGATGGTTCTTCTTCTTCACGACAGTCGGTCTACCTGGTCTATATACGACTCTACCCCAAAATTCATAACAATATTATAGTAAATCTAATCATAACACTAATCCCTTCGTAGTACTGGAAGTTAAAATATATCAGTTTTTACATCATTACGTCTATGATGTCATTATTATGGCTGACTGCACCGACTGACATTTGAATTTACAAGTATACCCGCTCACTACGGGAGTGGCAGGAAGGGCCATTCATCTTTGGGGTTTATAGATTACAGTCGATCTATGGTCGGGTATCAAGAACATTGGGTGTGTGTTCATTTACCAAGGCTCTTGTAGGGAGATCGCCACGTGGTTTAAGCATTCGAGCAAGCACTCCATTCAAAACCCTAAAGGAACTAAGCGCTAGCTAGCTGCTTGGTAAATGAGCATACCTCCAACCCTTGTGGGGTATATAGATTACAGTAGATCTTCGCTCAGTTCTGCAAGTTAAACTTGCCTCACGGATGTCGGGATTCCTCCAAATTTCTTTGTTTAATGTTATAAGCAGCATTAGTGACTGTTGGAAAAGCTAATCATGTGTGTTTGTGGTTTATCATATTTTGCCAGCCCGGCTACGCTGATGTTAGACTTTTGGTCTTGTTTTCCTCTGTCTGGCAGTCACACAAAATTAAAAATCATTCCAAACGGGGAAACTTACTGTTTTTAGTGACATAAAGGACACAAGCAACATGCATGAATACCTAATTTAACGTGTGAAATAAGGTGGTGTAAAAGACGACGGTGCATCAACGGCGGTGAACTTGGGGGAAAAAAGTTTTTTCCCTTATGGCCTTTAAAATCATTATTTTATTTGAATTGAATATTTCATTGAACATTGTAGAATACAAATCGCTTTGTTGGCACTTCCAAAAATCCCAAGTTTTGCAGTACTTGGATAAAATATTACGCCATTTTACGCCATCTCGACCAATCATATTTTCCGCTCGAGCTATCCGGAATATCGTGATTCAGACAAAATTGTGGCCCGTATGAAATATAGATTGTGCTTGCAAACGCAAAAATACCCTTTCCATGTCCTTTTTCTCAAGACTGCGGGTTAGGTTTTCGCCGAACAACATACACCAGCAGTCAAAAGTTTAGTTACACATAATCTTAATATGACCCTACTGCAAAGCCGCAATAAGCCGGCGAAGCCAAAGCCTCTTGCCACTATTTCCGTCTCAACTTGGGATATTTCCGGCCGTGAAAAACTATTCCCTACGGCCGCGAGATTTCTAAAAAATAATTCTTCGTCAATTTTGGAATATTTGATGCGGTTTTCAGCCTCCGAAATGCGGTAATAAGCTTTTTTGAAATATTTTTTCAAATGCTCGAATCTCATTGGTTCCGGTGTTTGGTGACGATTTTCGTTGAAGATAACCAGGGCCCTTGCGGGCCCGGGGAACGAGGTTGGTCTTAAAGTATTTTAATTACAAATTAGAGGTGCATTAGATTGTGAATCAAACAAAGATGGGTGAAACAAACTCCGATTGAACTTTTTCTCAATTTGTTATGCATACTTCCACATCCGCAAGATGGCGGCCTCCATGGAGCGATTTGGTGCGTCAAAGCTTCGAAATTCTCAAAGGATCCAGAAAAATCTCGCTTTTCAACATAATACGTATGCGTTCATTCACAACACCGGCTTCGCCGGCTATTATAATAGAGCATACGTATATGGTTATGTCGTTATGTCGCTATGTTTGTCGCTATGGTTATATGCGACGAAAACGTCTTCTTTCTTCTTCAAATAAAATTACCATCCTCTTAATTAACCCTCTTAATTGCGTTAAGACTGCTGAGATCCCTCAGACCTTTGACGGGTTTTTAATTCCCCAAGACCCTTCAGACCCCTGAAGACCCAAAATACCCTGAAGACCCCCAAAGGCTCAAGAAGACCCTGAATACCCAAAAACCCAAATGACCCCGGAGACTGAAAAAGACCCCGGAGACCCAAAACACCCCGGAGACCCAAAACACCCCGGAGACCCAAAACACCCCGGAGACCCAAAACACCCCGGAGACCCAAAACACCCCGGAGACCCAAAACACCCCGGAGACCCAAAACACCCCGGAGACCCAAAACACCCCGGAGACCCAAAACACCCCGGAGACCCAAAACACCCCGGAGACCCAAAACACCCCGGAGACCCAAAACACCCCGGAGACCCAAAACACCCCGGAGACCCAAAACACCCCGGATACCCAAAACATCCCAAAGACCCAAAACACCCAAAACACCCTGTGGAAGTATAGATAAATATATGTCATATTTGTTAGGGTCGGTGAGTTGTGCGGGTAGTTGGATTGTACTGCAATGTAAAAGGATTCTCAAATCATGAAAGGAGGGTGTGCGTGGAACTCGGAGCAAGCAGTCGACCATCTGTGGAATGACCCAGTGACCTCCAGGGATGCGGACGCGGATTTTTTTTTTTTTTTTGTATACTAAATCGAGGCTCGTGAAAGAGCTAACATTTATTTCACAAACAAATCAACCAGACCCAAAAGCCTCTGAAGACACAAAAGACCCTGAGGACCCAAAACACCTCAAAGACCCAAAATACCCTTAAAGGCCCAGAGGATCCAGAATACCCAAATGGCCCTGAAGACCCAAAACACCTTGAAGACCCAAAAGACACCGAAATGGTGAAAGATGCCTACCCCTCTGAAACGACATGTGGTGAGGCGCGTGGAGCGTCGAGTCACGCTAGTGTGTTTAATGTGCAAAGTGAACATTAAATGTGAACAAAACTCTTACCAAAGATATATCTGCTTATCTACTGATAATATATTGTGCTTCAATGCATCTTTCTTTTGCGAAACGTAGGTTTAAAGCAATTTTTGGGAATAGGTCGAAAAGTGCAATAATACGAAATCCAAACTGAAACGCGAAGTTAATGTTATTAACGTTTCATCTCAAGAGCAAAAACTGTTTACAAATACTCTGCTCTGTGTGGAATGAATGTTTGTGCTTAGTTTCTTCATCACGTGCAATGTTTATTATTGTCAGGCGTTGAAAAAAATGTTTACTGAAAGGGCAGCCATTCAATGTAATGAGTTTTTTGTGTTTGAGATTGCATGAACATGGGTGCCAAAGCTCAGCTAACACTCGAGGGATCTCCCGAGATCTTGTCGGGGAGGTCACGGTTTTTCGAAGCTGTCCACGATCTTCACGCACGCTCGAAGTTAAGTAATTGTTCACAATTGTATTTTTGTCGAAACTGTATTTATCTTACGTGTGTGTACCGAAAGTGTGTCCCTATGAAGATTCTCGGTGTTATTCTTTCATACCTGTATAAAATGAGTCGAGTATTTCGTGCCGCGTTATTTGCGGCCTAGTTCTTTAATCTTCCTACCTGGAGGCTTTGTTTTCTCTCAGCGGTCGATTGTGGTCCAACTACTCTCGTTCTCTCACTTTTTTCCCCAGTCTTTTCACCCCATACTTTCTTGTTTAAAATCTTAACAAAAAAAAAACAAAAAAAACAAAAACCTTTCCTTCTTTGTTCTTTTCATTCGTTCATTCGTTCTTTGACCACGTGTTTCTCCCCCAATTTCACCCCATTCCCCAGATCGTTTTCACTGTTCAATTTTAAAATGTATAAACTTTCCCTGAAGTGCTGTATTCTGTCATATATAAAACACTTTTTTCTTCTTATTATTTAAAAGGGTGCTTTCGACTTGCTCACCAAATCTATTCATTCCAAAAAAAAAATTCCATCTCCTACAGCTCCTCGTTTCTACATTCCCGAAACTCACCTGCACCCCCCCCCCCCCCCCCCAGCATTCCTACACGTATCTCTGACTCGAAGGTCACAAGAGACTCATTTTGCAATAAATGTTCGTTTCCCATTAATCGTTCAACACTTTCGAAGATCCAAACTCACCCCTCCCCTCATAAACTTCCCCCTCGCCCCTCCCCTTATAATCTCCCCACCCTCATTTTTTCTCAATTTCCCCCCCCCTCTCACCCTCCTCCTCAAAGTGTGCGACCCGCTTCTTCCCCCTTCCAACTCTCACCTCCATCTCCCCCAACCTTCTGCCTCGCTCTTCCCCCTCCCCTCATATAACACCTCACTGTGCCTCACCCAATCTCCATCAAACCTTTTGTCCACCCCATCCTTCCCTTTCTCCGAGCTATTCTGAAATCTCTGGCACACTTTCAACAGCTCTCCCTACCTCTTCCTCCTCTTCCACATCTTACCCTACTCCTACCCTCCCCTATTCTATATCCGATGCTCCCCCTTCCTCTTCCTTAACGGTATGGACCTCAAACAACCGGGGCCTTAGCTCAAACTTGACTGATCTCTCCATACAGGTTGCTTCTCACAAACCAGACTTTATCTGCTTAACAGAAACTTTCCTCCTTCAGGATGTCTCTGATTCCTTAATATCTCTCCCGGGTTACTCCGACCTCCGGTATGATAGACCTGAGCCTTGTTCTGGAGGTGGGGTTGCTATCTTTATCAAAAACTCTCTTCCTCACTCGCCCTGCACTGCCCTCTCTCCACCTCACCCCCAGGAGTACCTCTGTCTACGGCTTTCACTTCGCTCCCACCTTTTGTTCATATGTGTGTTGTACCGTCCACCAAACAGTGATGACTCCATCTACATCTCGCTGTCTGATAATATGGACCAACTTCTATCTACTCATCCCAACTCTCTCTTCCTCATATGTGGTGATTTCAATTGTCACCACGCCAGTTGGCTGGGTGTGGGTACCTCTCTCACCAGCCATGGCTCCTCAGCAAAGGACTTCTGCGACTCACTGGGACTGACACAATCTGTCAATTTCCCGACCCGGATCTCAGTCAATCTTCTCTTCTAGACTTGGTTATGACTAACTTCCCTGCAAACGTCTGCTGCTCTTCTTCTGCTCCAATCAGCTCATCTGATCATGTGCTTGTTAAAATGGACATCTGTCTGACCATTCTCAGAGAGCCTCCTCAGCATCGACGAGTCTGGCATTTCACTGAGGCCAACTGGCACGGTCTTCAAGCAGCCATCAATCATCTGGACTGGTCTCCCATCTCTACCGCCTCTGACGTCAACTCATCCTGGGAATTCTTCCAAAGTAAATTGCTCTCTCTCATGCACAGATTTATCCCATCTCGTCTTCAATTGTCATACCCTTCCCTCCCGTCCATGGTACACGGAATCTTGTGGTGAGGCTGTTGCCCAGAAACAACTTGCCTTCGTCTCCTGGAAAGCAAATCCAACAGAAGGAAATATCATTTCCTTTCACAAAGCCCGAAACAAGTGTGTGTCCACCCTCAGGAGAGCCAGGAAACAATATCTCTCCTCTCTCAAGACTGAACTCTCAAACCTGTCTCCCTCTTCCAAATCCTTGTGGCATCTGGTCAAATCTGTTCCTGGTGTTTGTTCCCCCTCCATCCCCGCCCTTACCTCAAACGGCTACACAGCTGACTCCGCTCGTGAAAAAGCTGAATGCCTCAACTCTGTGTTTGCCTCTAAATCTTGTGTCCCAAACCCATCCCTCTCTGTAACCACCATCCCCAGTCGTACCCAGCTGGTCCTGGCTCCTGGACTGTCCTTTTCTCCTGACAAGGTGAAGAAGTTTCTGTCAATCCTTGACTCTGATTCTGCAACTGGACCTGACGGCATCAGCCCACGGGTCCTAAAATCCTGCTATGCGCTCTTTCACTTCCTCTCTCTGTTTTCTTCACCCACTCATTTGCTCAAGGTCATCTGCCATCAGTTTTGAAATCAGCCAACATCACCGCTTTACACAAAAAATGTGCAAAAACAGATCCTTGCAACGACAGACCAATCAGCCATCTCCCAATTATCAGCAAAATCATGGAATCCATCATTGCTACAGATATCAAATCTTTTCTCTGCTCCAATGGCTTGATCTCTGACCATCAATTTGGTTTCAGACCAGGTCACTCTACTCTGGACATGCTGCTTCTGCTGTCTCAACAATGGATGGAGGTCCTCAATGCCAAACAGGAAATTCGAGCTGTCTCCCTTGACATATCACATGCCTTCGATACGGTCTGGTACCCCAGCTCTGCTCACCAAACTCTCCTCCTATGGTACCCAGGGAAATCTCCACGCTTGGCTTGTGGACTTCCTCTCTAGTCGTCGTCAACGTGTGGCCC
This sequence comes from Myxine glutinosa, assembly GCF_964187855.1. Taxonomy (NCBI): domain Eukaryota; kingdom Metazoa; phylum Chordata; class Myxini; order Myxiniformes; family Myxinidae; genus Myxine; species Myxine glutinosa. The sequence continues at coordinate 93,823,749 of NC_136273.1, read as the reverse complement.
TGAATGGGTTTCTCTCATCTCCCCTTCCTGTTCAGGCTGGAGTTCCCCAAGGCAGTGTTCTGGGCCCTGTGCTTTTTCTGGTCTTCATCAATGATCTCTCTGACTCTCTTGAAAATCATCTCTACCTCTTTGCTGATGATGCCACTCTCTGCCGCTCCATTCTTCATCCCTCAGATCGGCAGTCTGCAGCCTCCTCACTCTCTGAAGACCTGGACAAAATCACAGACTGGTCAAACAAGTGGAACATGTCTTTCAAACCTGACAAATCCCACACTCTTACTATGTCTCTCGGAAAAGACCGACTGGACAACCCTCCCATCTACTTTCTGAATAATCCTCTCCAAGAAGATCTGTCACTCAAGCTTTTGGGTTTCACTATGTGCCATGATCTTTCCTGGGAAAACCACATTTCCAATCTGGCCTCCAAAGCCAGTTGCCGACTGGGCATCCTCCGTCGTGCGAAGTCCTTCCTTGGCACACCTGAGCTCCTCACCACATGCAAGGCTTTCATCCGCAGCTCAATGGAATACTGTACTCCCCTCTGGGCCGGTGCTCCTGCCTCACACCTAGCTCAGCTTCTCGCTGTTGAAAGTGAAGCTTTCAGAATCATTGGAATCTCCCGCAATGAAGCTATCTCCGAGGGCCTGTCACTTACTCACCGCAGACAGGTTGGTGGTCTTTCTGTCTTCTACCGAATCCTCTCTGGCCTTGCTCCCCCAGCTCTCTCTGGGCTCTGTCCCCCAAATATTCCTCCAGGTCGCACAAGATCTCCCTGCAACCCTCTTATGGTTAAACTGCCAAAATCAAGACTCTCTGCTCACCTTCACTCCTTCATTCCTCTTTTCTCCCGCCTCTGGAACAAACTCCCTCACTCTCTTCAATCCCACTCCTCCCTCCAGGTCTTTAAAACAGCTGTTCACCACCATCTCTTATCTTTCCCCATTCAAAACCTTGATCTTTTCTACCCCCGCTAATTTCACCCCAGATCCACTTTTTTGAAATGCCAACTTCTTTCCTGGAAGTCCCAGCTGTGTCCATGTCTTTTATACTTCTCCCACCCCTACCGACCCCCTTCCCATGCCTCATCCTCCCAACCCAAGCCCTCTCCCTCCCACAGATCTCCCGATGTCCCTGCTCTCAAATGTTGTGCTTGTGTGCTTCCCCTTCTCTCCCCATCTTGTCTACCGCTCCCCTTATTATATGTTTTGTGTGTCTCTTTGATTTTTTTTGTGTGATAAATGTTAACTCTTTCACGAGCCTCGATCCTGCATACAAAAAAACAACACAACCCCCCCCCCCCCCAAAAAAAAACAGGCAATTGTAACTTTGAGAATGGAAGTCCTTGAAATCGTTGCAATGCTGGGGCCGTTTAGCTGGGCTCTAATTTTCGGTGCTGTAAGATATCTGCTGCGCAGACTGGTGACTCGGATTACTTGTCCTGCGATTCTGTTGTGATTCATGGTCGACTAGAACATTTTCTATCCTCATTTTTACCAGTTTCGTAATGTTGTTTAATGGCACAAGCAGCTGCATTTACTGACACTTCGAATTTTGTTGCAATTTATCTCAAGGATTGGCCTTCTTTTCTCAAAGTTACAATTGCCTGTCTTTTTTCTGGCATTAGCTGAGCTTTGGCACCCATGTTCATGCAATCTGAAACACAAAAACACTCATTTTATTGTATGGCTGGTCTTTCTGTAAACATTAAACAGTAAAATATTAAAAATGTTGGGTGTACCTAAACTTTTGACTGTTGTGTATCTATTTTATTAAGCATTTTGTTTTTCTTAACTTGGGAGATCCGATACTGAATCATCTTGTATAATTTTCCGTCACTCATCATCAGTTATCATAGACAAAAGGAAAAATGAACATATGTCACCCACAGGGTGAACCGTATCTTGCCAAAATGTGAAAATTCCGTTTTTTCGTCATGACGTCATCAAATGACGTCATAGCGTCAAACTGTTTACAGATCTGGGAAGCACTCATCAAGGGCATTCATATGAGGTATTACTCGATATGGTACCTACGATTTCAAAATTTGACCTTGGGGTCAATAATTTTCGACCTCCAGCGCTAACCATGAAGGTCAAGGCCGATCGCCACCAAAAACTAATCAGCTGAGCGCCGGACCATATACTAGATTCCCATGAAGTTTGGAGACGATCCGATCAAAGTTACTCAAAAAATTAGTGTTTCGTCGACCTCCATGATTGACCACAAAGTGACCTTGACCTTTGACCTTGACCTTCAAAATTTTGTGTGCTGAAGGGTATCTCTATAGGACTCTGATATGCGAAGTTACAGGAGTTTCCAATAATAACTGTGGTCTACAGGGTGATCTAAACGTGAAAAAAAAATGATTAACCACAAACAAAAAAACAAACAAACATACAAGCTGACTAATACATCTTGCAAAAACTTCGTTTTGGCAAGATAAAAACAAACAAACAAACATACAAGCTGACTAATACATCTTGCAAAAACTTCGTTTTGGCAAGATAAAAAAAAACAAACAAACATACAAGCTGACTAATACATCTTGCAAAAACTTCGTTTTGGCAAGATAATAAGCAACAACAGATGAAGTATTCAGTATTCTGCAAGAACACTCGTTATATCGGGACATTTAAATGTGATGTATTCAAATGCATATTTACCTCCGCCACTGAAGGTGGATGGAGGTTGTTTATTCACCCCTTTCTATTTGTCTGTCTCTTTGTCTGTGAGCAGGATATCTCAAAAAGTAAGGACGTATTGGAAGGAAACTTGGTGGACAGGTTGGGTGTGTGACAATGACGAACTGTTTCGATTTTGGTGAAGATCCTTATTCAAGTATGCTATATTTTCAAGTGATCCTTTCACCATTGAGTGATAGGGCCAAAAACAATATATAGCATGATATTTCAAAAAGTTGTGAACGGATTATGACAAAACTTGGTAGATGAGTTGGGTGGGTGACAAGAACAAGCCGATTAGATTTTGGTTCAGGTCCGGATGTAGATCTGGCCAGTCAGTGGGAATTTGTGATTTGGCCATCATGGCGCCGGTGAATGGTCGCCTATCTATTAACTGAGGACACCGTGGGGTCTTTAACGTCCACCAATGAATACTGTCAGATGGGACACCAAATTTAACGTCTATTCTAAGGACATTGATAGATCTCCCTGCCTGTGGAACACCACAATGCCAGTTTATTGCTGGGTCGGGGTTCAAACCCAGGCGAGACAAGCTGGAGGCAATTGTACGTACTTCTCGGCCATCCTTCCAGTCCTGTTTTCCCCCAATACCACATCAATAAATAAATCAGGAGTGTTAAGATTATAAATATTCCTGTGAGCATATGGACATTGGCCCAAGGTTCCATCCCTTGCCAAAGTTAGGCCAAACAAGTAACAAACTACCGCATGCTTCTGTTACGCTTCATAAATCTACTTCACAAGTGAAAGCTACTCTTCGGCATCTTGCCATACAACCTATGAAGTACATAATTCACTTGTTTTGATGTTAAAACATTGCTTCAATATGATTGTTCAATGATGTAGATTATAAATATATTGTGTTTGCTTGTCCATGTGTGTCTTGGTGATCATTGTGGCAAAAGTGAAGAAAAACAAGTTTTGGGGGTTTTATGGAAGCTTCTAGAATATAGACATTAAATGTAAACCTGATTTGAAGATATTTTAAGGATCGTATTGTAATGAGATATCTGTCTATTACATGTGCAAAAATTGTGGAAAATTGACCCCCAATCCTGACCCTTCATCATTTGGTGATTTCATCCATTACTCTTCTTTTTATCTACTTATGGAGGAGTTACTTTTCTTCCCTCTTTTGTTTTCTTTGCTTTCAAATCAAACCTTTCTATTCCTCTTTGTATTTTTCTTCTACCTTCTATCCTCCCCCCCCCCCCCCCAACCCCTTCTCCTCTATACTGCTTCCTCATGTTCCTTTTTTCAATCTTCCTCCCCATTGCATACAGAATATGCCCCTTGGGAAATATATATACAAACATAGGCACACAATAAGGCACCTTGACCCAAGCAATGATCTCCACATTAACAACAAGATTTGTTTCTACTACAATAGAACACAGCACATGCTTCTGATGACAAATACACTTACACAGTAATCACACACACACACACACACACACACACACACACACACACACACACACACACACACACACACACACACACCAAACAAGAAAGACATCATGCAGAGCACGATCAACAGCAGCTAACTCCCTTCTCCTCAGTTTAAAGTTTTCCTTCCTGAAATCTGAAAGCCTTACCTTACTATTCTGAACTCTGCATCTCAACAATATATTTGCACACAATATGTTGTGGTCACTTGTCCGCAGATGTTCTCCTACCTTCACATCCTCCACCATATTGGGATCATTCCTTAAAAAGAGATCACTCCTCCTCTTGGGCTTTTCTCCAAACCAGTTCAAAAAGCAATCCTGGACTAGATTTGGAAAATCCTCGATTCTGCTTCTTCTCTCCTGGATCCAATGTGTGCAATGCAGAATTAGTGTAATTTATGACATATTTTAGACGTTGAGAGTATAAGGGGTTAAGGAAAAGGTTAAAACAAGTGCAGGCCCCTTAAGCAATAGCATATCGGAGTTGGTGGATGATGATGGAGAGGTAAAGGGCAGGATTATTTTTTGAAATTGCTTCGACATTTACACAAAAAAGTAAAGGGGAACGTCCGATAGCTGAGAGTATTACCTCGGAGGTGAGGAAGGGCTTCTTGAGCATATCCAGGTGAGAGTGGGGGAAGTAAAGAAGCAGCTGAAAAAACCAAGGGGTGATAAAGTTCCGGTGCAAGATAATATGCACCCGTGTGCAGTCTTTGGATTTATCAGTCTTCAGTTGGCTTTGGGGGGTGGGGGAGCGCTTTGCTCTATGGTCATTCCAAGAAAGGACTTGGCTGAGAGACCTGGAAGTTCAAGAGACTAAACTTATTCCAGTGGCTGATCATGGAAATAGATAAGTGAGTTCACTTGACAATCCTTCTCGAATGATCAACTGTGGGAATTTCCAGGATTGAAGGACATCTTTCATTTATCAGACGAGCAACTAATAAATTCCACTTGAGTAGAGAGTGATGCACCTGCTGTCTGCCAATCAATAAGTTGGGGAACTCATCTCCAAAAAGGAAGAAAGGATTTACCCAAGAATTGGGGAGGTCGTTTATGTAGACGAGGGGAAACGCTAGGCCAAAGACACTGCCTTGGGCACTACATCCTCCACTGGGAGAAGACAGATGAGGGGTCCCTGGTTAGCAACATGTTGAATGCACTCGTGGAGGAATTTTAAAATCAAGGAATGAAGATGGCCTTGTATGTCACGGTGATCGAGCTTGGTAAGAGTATTGAGGGAGGTGGCAGAATAGATAATGTGGTGTTGGCGGATATGTGTAACAAACAATTGGAGTCAGGACAGGTAGCATAGGATTAGAGAGTGTAGAGGTAACACCGTTGTTTAATAAAGAATTCAGAGAGGAATTGGAGAATTATATATATATATGTTAGTTTGACTTCCGTTGCTGGGAAGGTGTTGTAGTTGTTAATTAAGGGATGATAGGAAACCATTAAAATAAATTAAAACGAATTAAAGGTAATATCGTCATTCCATGAAAGGTGCTTTACAACCATTTCTCTCCATGTCTTTTTAGTTGTAGATCTTTCCCCTTATTACACTTTTCAAAGTGAACACAACCCTTGTTGGTCTCTGTTGTTATGTTTCCAGAATTTTACTCCACACTTCCTTGTGTTGTCATGTTTCCTGAATTTTACTCCACACTTCCTTGTGTTGTCATGTTTCCTGAATTTTACTCCACACTTCCTTGTGTTATGTTTCCTGAATTTTACTCCACACTTCCTTTTGTTGTCGTGTTTCCAGAATTTTACGCCACACTTCCTCGTATTGTCATATTTCCAGAATTTTACTCCACACTTCCTTGTGTTGTCATGTTTCCTGAATTTTACTCCACACTTCCTTGTGTTGTCATATTTCCAGAATTTTACTCCACACTTCCTTGTGTTGTCATGTTTCCAGAATTTTACTCCACACTTCCTTGTGTTGTCATGTTTCCAGAATTTTCCACCACACTTCCTTGTGTTGTCATATTTCCAGAATTTTACTCCACACTTCCTTGTGTTGTCATATTTCCAGAATTTTACTCCACACTTCCTTGTGTTGTCATATTTCCAGAATTTTACTCCACACTTCTTTGTGTTGTCATATTTCCAGAATTTTACTCAACACTTCCTTGTGTTGTCATGTTTCCAGAATTTTACTCCACACTTCCTTGTGTTGTCATATTTCCAGAATTTTACTCCACATTTCCTTGTGTTGTCATGTTTCCAGAATTTTACTCCACACTTCCTTGTGTTGTCATATTTCCAGAATTTTACTCCACATTTCCTTGTGTTGTCATGTTTCCAGAATTTTACTCCACATTTCCTTGTGTTGTCATGTTTTCTCCATATTGATCATTTCTACCCCTTTTCTATCAAACATAATTTTTATTAAATTCTTTTTTTACGGCGTAGCCCATTGGGCAGAGCCGTCTAGAACAGTGTTTCTCCATCCCTATGTATCAATGTATGTCCCCCTCAAACGTATACCAATCAGAGCTGAGAATCTGGTCACATGACAGGGTGATGTGATTACGTATGATGTCATTACGCGCAGATCGGTGGAGTGTTGCAGTGATGGTTGTCCTTCTGGAAGTTTCTCCCATCTCCACACAGGATCTCTGGAGCTCAGCCAGAGTGACCATCTGGTTCTTGGTCACCTCTCTTACCAAGGCCCTTCTCCTCCGATTGCTCAGTTTGGCCGGGTGGCCAGCTCTAGGAAGAGTCCTGGTTGTTCCAAACCTCTTCCATTTAAGAATTATGGAGGCCACTGCGCTCTTGGGAACCTTCAATGCAGCAGAATTTTTTTCGTACGCTTCCCCAGATCTGTGCCTCGACACAATCCTGTCTCTGAGCTCTGCAGGCAGTTCCTTCGACCTCATGGCTTGGTTTTTGCTCTGATACGCATTGTCAGCTGTGAGACCTTATATAGACAGGTGTGTGCCTGTCCAAATCATGTCCAATCAATTGAATTTACCACAGGTGGACTCCAATCAAGGTGTAGAAACATCTCAAAGATGATCAAGATAAATGGGAGGCACCTTTCAAGTGTCATAGCAAATGGTCTGAATACTTATGTCAATGTGATATTTCAGTTTTTTCTTTAAATAAATTTGCAAAACTTTATAAAATCCTGTTTTCTCTTTGTCATTATGGGGTATTGAGTGTAGATTGATGAGGGAAAAAATGAATTTAAACGATTTCAGCAAAAGGCTGCAACATAACAAAATGTGAAAAACGTGAAGGGGTCTGAATACTTTCTGAATGCACTGGATGAAGACATTTCCCAGAAACCCAAGAGTAAAATATATTTTACTCGGTAATAAAAACCCAAGTAATTGTCAAAACTTGAAATATGAAACAACTCAAAATAGCATTTTTTCAGGTAGGGTGTTGCATCACAAAGGGCACTATACCCCTCAAATGGATATTATGCCAGGTGTCCTGTCTAGCTTGCTTTGTACTCCAGTGGCCTGTCTTGTAGCATGAGATGGTGAATGTTAAAAATCCGGCAGTGTCCTTCCTGAAGAGTAGGCATTGCCACCTTGGGATCGTAGAGTGGCCAGGAGTTCGTACGCTTTAAACCAATTCACCCACCCAGGTGTTGCCACGTCACATGTGAACGGCCATCGGCGGCTCGGAAGTTCGACCACAACAACTAACAAATGTAGTAGGTCTAATAAATCAGAGATAGTCAAAAATGTTTGTGATGCTCTTCCATATCAATTGCGTTAAAGAGCTCCAGAAGGAATGAACCCCAAAAATGATGCGATGGTTTCGTTTTATTGACGAACATAACTTCATTTGATTGTGAACTTGGGTAGCTCGGGTCATTATAGTAACTTTTATCTCAGTCGAATTGTTCGCATTATCTCTGATGAGATTGATCAATGTAATCTGCAGTATTATAACGATCTCTGAAACGCCTATAACCATTGTCATCATTTAAGACCATTTGGCACGAGTAATGAAAATGCCATGAAAACACAGTAAAGGCGTTTTACACACTTTCAAGGTTCTCTAGTATTCGGTCAAATGCATTTTTATTGCACAGATGTAGAATGACCAGAAATCTTTTTATTTTTTTTATTTTTTTTGTATACAAGATCGAGGCTCGTGTAAGAGCGAACATCAATCACAAAAAAATCAAACGGACACACAAAACACAATAAAGGGAGCGGGAGACAAGATGGGGAAAGAGAGCGAAGCACACGAGTATAACAGCAGAGAACAAGGACATCACGAGATCTGTGGGAGGGAGAGGGCTTGGGGAGAGCAGGCATGGGAAGGTTGGGGGAGAGGTATAAAACACAAGGACACTGCAAGGACTTCCAGAAAAGAAGTTTGTATTTCAAAAAAGTGGATCTGGGGTGATCAAGGTTTTGGATGGTGGAAGATAAGAGATGGTGATGAACAGCTGTTTCAAAAACCTGGAGGGAGGAGTGGGATTGAAGAGAATGTGGGAGTTTGTTCCAGAGGCGGGAGAAAAGAGGAATGAAGGAGTGAAGGTGAGCAGAGAGTCTTGATTTTGGCAATTTCACCAGAAGAGGGTTGCTGGCAGATTTTGTGCGACCTGGAGGAATATTTGGGGGACAGAGCACAGAGAGAGTTGGGGGAGTTAGGCCGGTTCGGAGTCGGTAGAAGACAGAAAGACCACCAACCTGCCTGCGGTGAGTGAGTGAAAGGCCCTCGGAGGTAGCTTCATCGCGGGAGATTCCAATGATTCTGAAAGCTGTGATTTCAACAGCATGAAGCCGAGTTAGGTGTGAGGCAGGAGCACCAGCCCAGAGGGGAGAGCAGTATTCCATTGAGCTGTGGATGAAAGCCTTGTATATGGTTAGGAGCTCAGGTGTGCCAATATTTGTAAATCTTCACAGACGTTGCTTGCACAAAATGATGGGAGGTGTTTGCAAAATTGAATCGATTGCTTTATTAGAACCATTTTGCCAAATGCTTATAGCCTTTTCTTACATTAGACGTTGCGATCTACGATTGATTTTATTGAAGTAATGGCATGCTATACTTCCCACATGTATCGTTTGTGCAAAAATGGCTCCAAATGCAAAACACACAGAAACACGGTGCGTGCAGACGATGCTCTCGAGCAAACACAGTGGAATTTGCTTTGTTGCAACCATTGTGTGACAGAGGAATGAAAGGCAAATAACAAATGAACATCCTAAATTAGAGGCTTCCCATGAAGCAACAAAAAGCATGGAGTACTCTGATGGATGCTAAATAAATACAAGGCCTTGAATTAATGAGGCAGCAGCTGAAGGTACTCTTCACTGTTGGTGGTTAGCTTTCAGCCTGGCAGGTAGGTCTAGTGCTCGGTGGAATCATGGATAAGTGGATGTTAGACGTGTAATTCATCGCAATTCCCTGAGTCAGGGTTAGGCTCCGGAGGTTCTTAATTGAACCCTTTTTAAGATCCTTTTTGTTGTGGCTGAACAACAATTGCCTGTGTTTCATGCTGTTTTGTAAATGAAACCACTTAATGAAGGTAAACTTCAAATATGTCACTTATGGGAAAGACGCAATCGCAAGTGTGCTTTGCAAGTCCCCTTATATTTTTTGTTTTTGTTCACTCATTTGCAAATGTATTCATTCATACAAATGTGACTCTAACATTGTCCATATAATATGTTTGCAATATCCTGAAATTATTTTCAGCAAAAAAATTTGAGAATCTATTGTTACGATTCTGCTTTCTCAGTGGAGGTGGGGGTAATGACTCTCATAGTATAACTCTAGCTATCTCGTAGTATTTTGTTTGGTTAAGCGTCTGATGTTTGTTTAAGCAGATATGCGTTGCGAGACTCAGCGTAGAACGCCTTCACCAGTTGTTGCCTTATAGCCTGGAATTTAAATGCGTTAAATCAGACTTTTTTCCACCTTTATTTACACTTTGTAACCCACAACTTCCAAGTGAAAAACAAATTCAAGAAATTGCAGAAAATTAATGAAAAATACAAAACTGGATTATCCTGGTTGGATAAGTGTTCACCCCCCTTATAATCGCAATTGTAAATGATCTCAGGTGTAACCAATCACTTTCAAAATTACACACCAAGTTAATTGGCCTCCACCTGTGTTAATACTTTGTGGAAGCACCTTTGACAGCAATTACAGCTGTGAGTTTGTTGGGATAGGTCTCTACCATCTTTGTACACCTTAATTGGGCACTATTTGCCCATTCGTCCAAACAAAACTGTTCAAGCTCAGTCAAGTTGCGTGGGGAGCGAGATGGACAGCAATCTTCAAGCCATGCCACAGATTTTCCATTGGATTTAGGTCGGGGCTCTGACTCGGCCACTCAAGGATTTTTTTTTTTTTTTGTTCCTTAGCTACTCCAGTGTAGCTTTGGCTGTGTGCTTCAGGTCGTTGTAATGTTGAAAGGTGAACTTCCATCCCAATTTCATCTTTCTTTCAGAGGGCAGCAGGTTTTCCTTTAGGATTTTTCTGTGTTTTACTCCATACATTTTCCCTTCTATCCTGACAAATGCCCCTGTCCCTGCTGATGAGAAACATCCCCATAACATGATGCTGCCACCACCATACTTCACAGTAGGGATGGTGTTCTTTGGGTGATGTGCTTTGTGTTTGGTTTGCACCAAATGTAACGTTTTCCATTTGAGCCAAAAAGTTCCATCTTGGTTTTGTCAGATCTCAAAACCTTTTGTCACATGGCTTCAGAATCTCCAGAGTGGTTTTATGCATACCTTAAATGGGACTCAAGGTGGGATTTTTGAATAACGACTTCTTTCTTGCCACACTACTGTACAGGCCAGACTTGTGGAGTGCATGGGATATTGTTGTCACATGCACACAGTGACTAGTCTTTGCTATGAAGGCCTGTAGCTCTTTAAAAGTTGCCATTGGCCTCTTGGTGGCCTCTTTAATCAGTCTCCTCCTTGCTTGATCATCCAGTTTGGAGGGACGGCCTGATCTAGGCAGGGTCTTGGTGGTACCATATGCCTTCCTCTTCTTAATGATTGTCTTGACTCTGCTCCAAGGGATATTCAAGGCCTTTGGAATATTTTTATGCACATCCCCTGATCTGTGCCTTTCCACAACTTTATCCCGAAGGTCTTTTGGTGAATTCCTTGGTGCTCATGGTTTGAGTCTTTGCTATGAAATGCATTACGCAGCAGAGGAAACCTACAGGAACAGCTGATTTTATTCTGAAATAATCACAATCATTATAATTTAACACGTGTGTCGGCCAATTAACTTGGTATGTGATTTTGAATATGATTGGTTACACCTGAGCTAATTTACCATTGCTGTTATAAGGGGGGGTGGACACTTGTCCAACCAAGATATTCTAGTTTTGTATTTTTAATTAATTTTCTGACATTTGTAGAATTTGTTTTTCACTTGGAAGTTGTGGGTTATGATGTGTAAATAAAGGTGAAAAAACCTTATAAATTCATTTTAATTCCAGGTTATAAGGGGAGAAAAGGTGAAAAATTTGAAAGGGGGTGTAGACTTTCTATAGGCACTGCATTTCTGTTTTATTTCCCTCGCAGTATTCATCAATGCCAGAGCCTTTGATTATTTGAACAAGAATAATTTAAACTTTTTTTTTGTCGTGTTAATCTCCATTCACAATGCCTCATATAAAAAATTTTTAAAGGCTCCATTATAGATGCCCCCACTATGACAGCTGACTGTTCCAAAAGGCCAATTGATCACGTACCCAACGTGACCGACAATGAGCACGTTGTACTGTCGACATTTTGTTGCAATTCTGCAGTGGGATAAAATATCTCATCTTGCTTTCGGAATATTAGCGAATGATGTATATTTATGAAACGAGGAAAGATGGACAAGGAAATTGAAATTTTATCTTTATTCTGATTTATACCTATAAAATGTATAATTACCTCCACCCCCAAAGGTGGATGGAGGTTGTGTTTTCACCTCTGTCTGTCTGTCTGTTTGTGAACAGGATATCTCAAAAAGTGGTGGACGGATGATTTGGATTAAATGTGATTCTGTGTTGTGATTTTCTGGTCTACTCTGGGATACAAAACGTAAACTGTTCACCTGGCGGAGGTATGCTCTCTACCGAGTGCCGTTCCAGTTAAATAATGTTGCTATCATAGCCTGGTGTTTCTGCAATTTACCTTACCATAAATATATGAATACAATAATTACACAAATATCTTGTGGAAATACATTGCTTGTCATCAAGAAGCGGTGTTGTGGTTCAGTCTGCGCTCTGGATCTGCTACTCCGGCGGTTCGTACCATGGCCGGACCAAAGACTTTATAAATGGTACGCTCCGCTAACTTGTTTGATGTTCAGCATTTAGAGGATAGAGCACAGGAAAACCGTCTGTTGTGGCATCCCATGGAAGTGGGGGAGGGAGGAGATTCCTCCTCCGTCATCGGTCTGTCACCAGACATTCCCAGGTGAAATTAATTGTATCAAAAAGGAAGAGTGATCGATGTTCCGGACTATGGAGCATTCATCTTTACAGGCACAGTACAGGTTTTTGTATAGCAAGGTGAACCGATTAATCATTGGAATACTAATCTCTGCGAAGAATGTAGATGTACATGATCAACTTTTATTTGATAAGATCCACTGTGGAACCAATAGTCAGTTTTTAATAGTGGACGTATGAATACAGAGTTTACTATTACCAGCAAATTGCCCATGCCAGCAAGGGATTCTAAATGGGGTAGGGATGGGGGTGGCAAAAATACAAATGGCGCCTTCTTTCATCAAACACTTCTTGCCGCATATGATGCAATTAAAATGCTCTAATGGCGGCGAGGTGCTCCATATGAAACTGTTTGTTCGATATATCTGTCTTTTTGATACTTAGAGTCCGTAATAAAAAAAATTCCCAAATTGATGACCAACGCCAGAGGCCTACACCTTTCTCAAAAATATAACTGCTTTGTTTGACCATATAGAATGGATGATCTGTTCTGTTCCATCACTATGTGAATGCATAAAACACTTTACTGAGAAACTGTGACTGCAGAAGCTTCTAGGTGTGCGTACCTCCATGGGTGTACGTTTTTTTGCGAACACGGTCAAGTGAAGGTCCTCAAGGTGACCAAATGATTGTGTTTGACTCGAGGGTAAACTACAGCTGTCGGCCTAACTATTGCACCCTGGGACCTAAGGTTTGATGGCAGGTGTAGCAGCATGCTAAGCACACCTCGCTGTTTTCTCACCTCGGTTCTCTCTTTACTGTTTCCAAGCATCGCCAGGTTATTTGGCTGGCTAATGGGTTTCACTACAACAATGCGTCCAAGACTGATGATGATAGACCAATAGGCGGTATTGGCCATGGATGGTATCGATTGAAAAGAGAAGGCCATTGAATACAAGTACTCCTGGTTAAGAGAGCCAAATTTTCTCCCTGACCTACAGGAGAACTGTGTCCAGAAATGACGCAACCAGCTGCACATGAGTGAATGGACAACGATACCAGGCACATTGATACTTACTGTCCATCCATGATCAGCACCAGTGAATATTTTTCTGTGTACATAGTCGAGGCTCGTGGAAGAGCTAGAACACAGACCGGATCAGGACGCAACGTAGCTGAGAAAGGGTAAACGCCAACAGCAGGCCCGAGGTAGGAAATACATGGAGACGGACAAACAAGGGATGTCGGTAACGACGAGGGTTAAGGGAGGATGCAAGGGGTGGACTACATGGATACAGAAGGAAAATTTTGGGAGGGATTGGGGATGGTTTAACCGATGTAGAACAGATCATGATTTTGTATGGGGGATGATTTGAGATGGTGCTGAACAACTGTCTTGAAGACCTGGAGTGCAGGGAAGGATGAGATTGAAGAGGATGTGGAATTTGATTCCATCGGTAGTAAAAAAAGTGGAATAAATGAGTGGAGGTGAGCAATGGTTCTGGATTTAGGGAGTTTCACTGGGAGGTGGTTGCTGGTGCATCCTGCAGATACCTCGGAGGGTGGTGGGGTGCGGGCACAAGCACAGAGAGGACAAAGGGTGCAAGATCAGAAATGAGGTGTGTTACGTGTTCCTCCCCGACCTCCTGGTCTTGGTATACCTCCGAACCCCGAGAGGAGCCACGGCAGAAAAATATATTATTCCGTGTCGAAATCAATATTGAAACCACACCAATGATTATCCACAAACCAAATAATGTATTAAAAAGCACACAGGAAGAACCATACAACAATGATAGCAATCAACCATATAATCAATCTTAAGATGGTACCATCTTATCTAGTAACTTAACTCAAACTCACGCCACTCCCAGGGAATGGAACCGAGCACTCCTCAATGTCTCTATAACTCTCCAAGGCGAAGTTGATTCTCTCCAGCGATCGTTGGAACAATGTCCGATCAAGATCAATTGAGGCGTAGGCGGTCGAAGCGACACAGCAGTCACGTGGTCCAACACCCAGCAAACTCACGGTAGAATGGAAAATCCCCAAAGATGGGTGCCGACGTACACGTTCGCCATTCAATCAGCGAACCGCCGTGTCATCTTCAAACGCCGCTTTAGTGCACAGCCCTCCCCGGCAGACCACCGGAGGGTAAGACCAGCCGACGCGACAAAAACCTTTTCCGATGAACGCAGGGCGTGGGGCAAAATGGCGGACGGCTCTCACTCGAGCCGGAGCCTCTAGGCAAGGATTCTCCGGAACCTCAATGCCGATACCTGACTACGCAGGTTCCTCAATACTCCGGCGATAACACCTATCGCACGAACTTCCTTTCAAGGTCTCAAAGTTCATTCGCAACGTTCGCTCGACCACGCCCGTTACGGAGCTTCGACACGCGACTTCCCCGACCTTTGCCTCACGACCTCTTCGCTCGACGTCTTCCAGTGCACAATCCAATTTCCTGTTTCATTTTTACCATGAGCGCTTTTAACCTTTTAATCACAATAACCATTTCCTTTAAACAACAATAATCGCCGTTTCCTTCCAACCCCGATAAGAATAATAATACCTAACCAGAAATGTTTCACGTGGATGAAAACCACCACCACGGAAGGGCCGAATCCGTAACAGGTGGAAGAAGATAAGAGAGACCACCAACCTGTAGGTGATAGCGAAGAGGCCTATAGACTCAGTTTCATCCCCAAATATTCCAATGATCTTGAAGGCCTTGGTTTCCATGGTGACAAACTGAGCAAGATGTGAGGCAGGGGAGCCAGCCCAGAGGGGAGAGCAGTACTCCATCAAGGTGATCACTATGTGAGGCAGGGGATCCAGCCCAGAGGGGAGAGCAGTACTCCATCAAGGTGATCACTATGTGAGGCAGGGGAGCCAGCTCAGAGGGGAGAGCAGTACTCCATCAAGCTGATCACTATGTGAGGCAGGGGAGCCAGCTCAGAGGGGAGAGCTGTACTCCAACAAGCTGATCACTATTTGAGGCAGGGGAGCTAGCCCAGAGTGGAGAGCAGTACTCCATCAAGCTGATCAGGATGTGAGGCAGGGGAGCTAGCCCAGAGGGGAGAGCAGTACTCCATCAAGGTGACCACTGTGTGAGGCAGGGGAGCCAGCCCAGAGTGGAGAGCAGTACTCCATCAAGCTGATCACTATGTGAGGCAGGGGAGCCAGCCCAGTGGGGAGAGCAGTACTCCATCAAGGTGATCACTGTGAGGCAGGGAGCCAGCCCAGAGGGGAGAGCAGTACTCCATCAAACTGATCAAGATGTGAGGGTTGTCGAATCACGAGCAAATCCAACCACAGCATGGAAGAGAAGGTGCTTATGGTCGTTATCAATAAAAGTGACTATAACAAGGTTGGTCAGGATTATTAAAAATAGGGAACGTATTTACCCTCAAACAAAAAGCAGCATCATTGTATTCACTACAACAACTACAGTAATTCAGTTATCATAGTTTTGAAATACTTAATCGTGGGCTTCAAACACCCAAACTCTTATCTCAGCACCGTGTATTGGGTGTTTTAAAAAAGGTGGACTATTTGAACGTTTCATTGTAGAAAAATTTCAAAAGTTAGCAAGTTCACTGATATGTTGATGGAAAGCATACACCAGGCCATTTTCAAATCACTCATTATTCTGCTTGTAATTGGCATTTCCAATGTGTGCTCCATCTCTGTTCAAACAGGCTTTGATCCTGACTCCGAAATTCTCCACAACTCGTCTGCAAGTGGCTGGAGTGGTAGCCTCCTGGTGGTCCTTCATCTCGTGCTTCAGGATAGCCAGGGTTCGAGGTTTGTTGGCGTAAACTTGACATTTGGCAGCACCCCAAAAGTAAAAATCCAAAGGATTCATATCCGGCCTGTGGGACGCCTACTCAAGGGCTGTGCCCAGGCTGATGACACGATTTCCAACAAGCTGATTGAGCAAGTCGATGGTTTCACCTGCCTTGTAAGGTGGGGGCACCGTCCTGCATGAACCATGCATGTCTGAGTTGGTTCAGATTCCACCCCCTTATTCCAATTAATGATTGAGTCATTGAGCGACAGCAGAGTGGAATTGGTGTAAGCCTATGTGGTACTGCTCGCTGTTGACCGCCACCGTCTTACCATTGGTGTCCTTGAACCAATGTGGTCCCAGCATACCCCATCTGGCATTCAATGTTCAGAAGCAAGTGGACTTGAGGTCCTTGAAAGAAATCCCAGACACCTCCTCAGGAGGCTCAGCACCCCATAAGATGTTGTTGTGATTGTTGGTAGGCCCATTCAAATGGAAGTGTGTTTCATCACTGAACCACCAGGAGTTGATCCAATTTGGGGACCTTTCTCTTCGGTCACTGAACCAATCACAAATTGTTACTCATCTTGCCATGCCATTCAGAGATAGTTTATGCCTTACAGATATGGTGGAGGTGTGCAGCTTGAGTTCACCAGTTCCCAGGATTGCCGACGGTGTGATTTCTTAGGACTTTCGAGCAGAATCTTTCACAAGATCAATGATCCCTTGGTCCTTGTTAACAATTGATGCATGACCACCGTTGCCTTTATTTGATTTTTCATGACTCCATGCGCCGGGAGTATTCCACAAACCGCTGAATGCTCCCATTGGAAGGTCCATTACAGGTGTGAACATTGTAATACTGACTATCGTCGGTGCACCTGCACGTCGAATTTTGTCTCAAATCACAAAGTCACGATTTTCACTTTTTGTTCCACTGTGAACACCATAGTTGAAATACCATAGTTGAACACCATACCTGGAAGGGTATACAACCACCTTTAGAGGCCATTTTTCCCCACAGCGCCCTGGTCCCCTTTTTTTGAAGCAATGTTTTATGGCCGGATGCCCTTCCTGCTGCAAACCCTATTAGTCGCCTCTTGCGACACACAGGGAATAACCAGTGAGCTGGTCCTCAATTTGCCGACCTCGGAAGGATGACAGGTTGAGTCAACCACCCTGGCGTTAAGTCAGCGATCGACCGGGATTCAGACCCAGGATCCGAGGATCCCAAGCCGACACCCTAGCCGCTAAGCCAACACCAGGCTGTAACTTACATCTGCATTGACTACAAGAAAAACACTTAAAAAAGAAAACCCACCCAGGTTTCCATCAACTTGATACTTTTATAAATCATGTCTTGCATTAATTCCCCTTCTCTCCCCATCTTGTCTTCCGCTCCCTCTTTTTATATATTTTGATTGCCTGGTTGATTTGTTTGTGAAATAAATGTTAGCTCTTTCACGAGCCTCGATTCAGTATACAAAAAAAGAAAAATCCATTGTGCATCCATCGATCCATGTTCTGGAAAAGCAGTTTTCCCAGGCTCAGAACCATCTCTGCCCAGGTTACTGGTTAGAGTAGACTTTTCCAAATGTGGCAATTTATTGCAACGATGACAGAATGGAATACAAGTCAGGAAGAAGATTTTGGGGATGAAGACAGAAGTGGCGCTTTAATGCGTGCTGTGGTGTCCCTGCGGACATGTGAATCCCAGGGTGGACAATTAGGAAAACATATGATGGGATGGAGACACACGGAATTCTACTTTGAAATGTTTATTCGTTTGGCTTGTATAAAAAAAACATTATATCATAAATAATTGTATTGAATAATTATTTTAAAAAATATATATATATTGAGGAAACCACCAACATCCCAACAAACCATGATCTCATTACACGTCAATACATCTCGAGCCATTATTGAACATCCATCCTGAAGGAACTTTCAACAAAATCCAAAGAGATCAAAGATCTTTCTAACCAGGGTGTTGCACCGAGTTCACCAATAGCAGAGAAGTGTGTGTCATGCCATGGCAGGTGTGGGTATGAGCAGGTGCGGAATGATTCGGATTTGCCCGAGCTTGCGGCTGTCACTTTCAAATAAATCCTCGGTTCTGCTCCATGAATCTTCTCAAGCACGCGAGGACATTCCTTTAGCTTATTCTGGAATCGTCCTGGGGTACTCTCGGTTGGAAAGTTTGTCGAACTGTAAACAATTCGTGTTTTTATGTCTGGATGTTCAAACCCCACCGGGGTGAATCTATTCCCAAATATGACTCGTTTTCTCGAGGACATCATGGACAGCGTCCTCATTTCCAGGAGATCAAAAGCAACACTTCCATTGCACTTATCAGGGACTTTCATTATAACACGTCCACAGAAAATGTTCTGCCACTTGTCATCCTTTCAAGTCCTTGCTTGTGGGTATTTAAGATACCATTGCACCTTTCAAAAAAAATTCTGTTTGGGTTTGCCTACCTGGTGTTTTCGGCTGAACCATTGGCTCCTGATGCTGCGAGCCCAGGTGCAAATCCCATTTATTATATGTATCTGTTCATTGTCGCCATTCTTTGTAAATCATGTTAAGAGGCCATGAGATTAAATAAATAAATAAATAAGTCGGTCATTGGTATTGTATGTGGGAGTGTTAATTAATTATTATTTGGATACCTACGCCACTGAAGGTGGATGTCGGTTATGTTTTCACCCATGTCTGTCTGTTTGTCTGTTTGTAAACAGGATGTCTCAAAAAGTTGTGGACAGATTCGGACGAAATTTGGTGAACAGGTTGGGTGTGACGAGGACGAATCAATTAGATTTTGGTGAAAATCCGAATGCGGATTTGGATACGTGTATTTTCTTAATTATTCCAAGTGATTCTTCACCATTGAGCGTTTGGGCCAAAAAACGCATGATGTTTCAAAAAATGTGGAAGAGTTATGACAAAACTCGGTCGAAGAGTTTGGGTAAGTGACAAGAACAAGCCGATTCGATTTTGGTTCGGGTCCGAATCCGGATCCGGCATATCAGAGTAGAAGACAGAACGTAAACTGGTCAGCCTGGCAGAGGTATGTGCTCTACCAAGTGCCATTGCAGTTATGTAATTAATCCCACTCCTCTTTGAGCTAAAGAAAGCTGCGTAATCCCCCATCCAAAACCTTGATCTTTTCTACCCCCGTTAATTCACCCCAGATCCACTTTTTTGAAATACCGACTTCTTTCCCTGAAGTCCTATCTGTGTCCATGTGTTTTATACCTCTCCCCCCGTCCCATGCCTGCTCCCCCCAAGCCCTCTACTTCCCACACAGATCTCCCGATGTCCTTGTTCTCTGCTTTTATACTTGTGTGCTTCCATTTCTCTCCCCATCTTGTCTCCCTCTCCCTTTATTGTATGTTTTGTGTGTCCGTTTGTTGTTTGTGTGATTAATGTTACCTCTTCCACGAGCCTCGATCTTGTATACAAAAAAATAAAATAAATGCAACCAAGAATAGCTGCACCAAAAAAGCCCTTTGCTGTTTCCAACCCTACCTGGGTTTCCCTACGGCTGCAGGCATTCACAAGAAGCACATACGTGAAAATGCCAATGCTGCACTACTAGTCAGGTTCACTATGTCAATAAGTTATATTTCGTTCAAAATCACGGTAGATTAGCAAACCTATACATTTTTGGAAAGGTTATAGCATAAGGAAACTAAAAATCAATGTTTACATTTGGAGAGATACCTGTATGGCGGCCATTTTGGATTTTCAAAATGGCCACTGTAAAATACATATTTTGTTCTATTTCTGCCTCTAATTACCCTAAAAACTTTTAAAAATATACTAAACCTATATTTTCAGGGACAAGGAATCCAATGAAAGTATCAAATTAGTGCTATGGGGAATGGTAAGACACGAATCAAAGGTTTTGAATTGCAAAATACTGTCTTTATATTCGCGATAAGTTGCATAATCAAATACATGTTATCATTTTGTACAGGCAGTTAATAACATCAAAATGTGTCACAATAATTCATATCACCAAACATACACAGGCAGTCAGCAAAATCATATATACACATGCAGTCGGTATAACTTCACATCTACACAGGCAGTCAATGACAAAATATACACAGGCAGTCAATGGCATCAAACATACACGATTACAGAATATGCCATTTAGAGTTCGTCATCACTGTCCTGTGTGTCGTATCCGACAATATAGTCCGCAACGTTTTCACAGTCCGTTCCACACAAGCAAAGGTCGGTCAAATCGATTGGCAAATCGAATTGGTCGAATTGGTCGAATGGTCCATGGAAGCGATTGGTCGAATTGGTCGAATCGAATTGGTCGAATGGTCGAATGGTCGATCGAAGCGATTGGTCGAATTGGTCGAATTGGTCGAATGGAATTGGTCGATTGGTCGAATTGGTCGAATTGGTCGAGTCGAATTGGTCGAATTGGTCGAATCGAATTGGTCGGAATTGGCAAATGTAAACATTGATTTTCAGATTTTCCATGTAATAACGTTTCCAAAAATGTATAGGTTTGCTAATCTACCATGATTTTGAACGAAAAAACATCGTGAACCTGACTATACCTGCCACATCAGCCACCTAACCTGTTTCATCACTTATTGGTGAGTCATCAACTGCAGCATAGACAAACATTATAATTGGAGGGGATTAATTGCATAAAGATCCTATCAACCTGGGGATAATTTATTAGCTGTAAACCGATTGGTTGTTCCCTCCAATTACTGGTGAGAGACGTGATTCCGATGTGACGAATACTATTGTCATTGCACGTGGTGCATTGGGAGCCTCGGTGTTGAGTGTTTGTCTGCACATTGAACTTTGAGAAACCGAATCTTCGTAGTTGGAGTTGTTACTTGTGGAATTAGTGAGTTATTTCGGTGGTCGTTCCAGAGAGACAGGATGAGAAAGTGATAATTGTGCGGAGGGATTAACTTTATACTGGTGATCGTCGACTTTATTTAATTTTAGTGTTGTTCACAAACCGTGAGTATCTTCTCTTAATGACAAAACAGTAACATATATCGATAAGTATTGTTTTTTTGAAAGAAAATCAAGATTAACAATCAATAAATATCAACAAGAAATCACACAAAACACATGGGGTGGGGAGATATTTACCAACAAGTCTTGTTCTGTGAATCGCTAAAGTAAGAAACATTTTGTTTAAAAACCCATTTTGTCGCAATTACTGCGCATTGTGTTTACGGGGAAAGTGTACCAAACATCATTCTCACCATTCGATGTGCATGGCATCACTTCGCTCGTAATGGCAGCAGAATGTGCATCGAGCGAAAAGAAGGCATTTTGGCCAAAGTTATTAAATCACTTTTATATGCCAATTAACAACTCCCTGGAACTTTAAATGGCAGAGGGAAATATTCGGATATACTGTGTGTGTGTATATACAGTGCATTCAGAAAGTATTCAGACCCCTTCACTTTTTTCACATTTTGTTATGTTGCAGCCTTTTGCTGAAATCGTTTAAATTCATTTTTTCCCTCATCAATCTACACTCAATACCCCATACCGACAAAGAGAAAACAGGATTTTAGAAAGTTTTGCAAATTTATTAAAAAGAAAAAACTGAAATATCACCGACATAAGTATTCAGACCCTTTGCTATGACACTTGAAAGGTGCCTCCCATTTCTCTTGATCATCTTTGAGATGTTTCTACACCTTGATTGGAGTCCACCTGTGGTAAATTCAATTGATTGGACATGATTTGGAAAGGCACACACCTGTCTATATGAGGTCTCACAGCTGACGATGCATATCAGAGCAAAAACCAAGCCAGGAGGTCGAAGGAACTGCCTGCAGAGCTCAGAGACAGGATTGTGTCGAGGCACAGATCTGGGGAAGCCTACAAAAAAAATTCTGCTGCATTTAAGGTTCCCAAGAGCACAGTGGCCTCGATAATTCTTAAATGGAAGAAGTTTGGAACAACCAGGACTCTTCCTAGAGCTGGCCACCCGGCCAAACTGAGCAATCGGGGGAGAAGGGCCTTGGTAAGAGAGGTGACCAAGAACCCGATGGTCACTCTGGCTGAGATCCTGAGATCCTGTGTGGAGATGGGAGAAACTTCCAGAAGGACAACCATCAGTGCAACACTCCACCGATCTGGGCTTCATGGCAGAGTGACCAGACGGAAGCCAAACAGTTCAATCTTTGTTTCATCAGACCACAGAATCTTGTTTCTCACAGTCTGAGAGTCCTTTAGGTGCTTTTTTGCAAACACCAAGCGGCTTTCATGTGTTTTTCACTGAGGAGAGGCTTCCGTCTGGCCACTCTGTAAACTGTAAACATAGTATATATATATATATATATACATGGTTATCTGTGACTGAAGCCCATTCTGCTGGTGGTTTGGCAGCGATGGCGTAATAACCACTTGGTGATGGCAGGTTATCCCTGAGTGCAGTGCGACTTTGTGAATTTAAAACTTTCTGTGTCACAGCGACGAGAGTTTCAATGGCTTCCTTGCTTGAATGTGCGACATAGAAATGTCTCTCATATCAGGATATCAACTGCTTAATGTGCCAAATAAGGTTCCTCATTATCTCTAAACTTCCTACGAAGCAGTAATTCTTCTTCACAAACCACCCACTCCTCCCTACCACTGTTTCCCCCCTTCACTTGAAGTTTCTGAGTTCATGTTTGCACATGTCCATTTGTTAGCATGCACTGACTGTTTACAGCTCTCATTAATGGCCGACTACAGACATCACTACTCCAACTTAGTAAGTTACCATCACGTGCTCATACTGTCATATTGATGAGATTACTGTTTGGTGAAAACGAGCTTTTCTTTTACAATCGCTCATAGTCATGACAATGAGTTTTTTATTTATTAATTTATTTATTTTAGATGACCTGATTTAGGATTCACGCTTCAGCTTGAACATTAATGGCGGATCAGGAATAGGTCCCTGACAACGGATCAAGGAGCTTCGTTGTGGCATAAATACCTTGCTGGTAACCTTGGTTTAATGTCATTTCACTGTTACATGAAGTACCATACTCTACCCTGCTAATGTGAATGGAAAAAGTGAATTTGCGAATTATCAGATCTGATCAAAACGAGATTTATGAGATCATTCTTTGTCCACATGGCATATTCCATATTCCCCATAATCCATATTCCATATTATATTCCATATTCCATATTCCCCATAATCCATATTCCATATTATATTCCATATTCCATATTCCCCTCCGATGCCATGACTCGTCATGCTAAGAACACATGTTAAAACCTCATCTCCTGTATATTTGTCCACTGTCTATGAATGCCCTCATAATTCATTTTGATCTACTCTGTTGTCTGTCTACAAACGTCTTTGTAGACTACCGTTGTTTACTGGTGCCATTTGGCCTGCACGCCTACACGTTCAAAAATGCTCATTGGATCAATGCAAATAAAATTGTTTTATCAATAGTATTAATAATGCATAAAATAATGAGAATAATTACACTTCACAACTTTACATGAAAAAAATGTGTCATGAAGCACCAAATATAACTCTAACGGTGGATTTCAAAGTAATTTATGTGGCGGCATCAACGCAATACCTTTGTGGGTCCGTGATTGGCTGGAAAACGTCACATGCTTTTCACAACAGACCCAGAACCTCGAGTGGCGATACAAAGTGTACGGATTGCCTTCAGATAATTAAATAGGACTATGGGTTTCATTTTTATTTCGAATTTATTATTTTTATTTTATGACTTGCAAAATTGAACATTTCTCATGTATATTGGTTGGTTGCGTTTGTTATTCTGTCTGTCTGTTTTTCTGTTTGTCACTCACCTACAGCTCACAATTCTAAACCGACCGTCATGAAACTTCACCGAGTTGTAGAGGTCGTCACAATTGAGAAGTCTATTGATTTTGAGGTCAAAGATCATCTGGAGGTCAAATTTCTAAAATTGCCATTTTTCATCCCATTGACTTGAAAATTGAACAGCATTTGTAAATAGATTCACCAAATTGGGAAACCAAATATTTTAGGTCAAAAGGTCAAAGGTCAACTCAAGGTCAAATTTCCAAAATCATCAATTTTCATCTGAAAAATCAGAGGTGTGGATGGGGGAGGTGTGGATTTTGCAAGTATTGTGCTCTGCATGACGTCTTCTTGTTTATTTTTATTTTTTATCTCTTTTATTTAGGACTGTTCGTAGCAGAGAAATGGGGGTTCTAAAACGCACCCGATTTTACATTGAAGTGAATGGGGAAAATCTGTAGGAACTTATGGGCCACCCACCAAAAACCCTAATAACCTCCGTCTATTTCTCCCTTTCCCATCCAAACCATTAACAAAGGTTAAATCCTCAATGGACCCCCAAACCCTTTGTCGATTCGAAAACACACCCAATTTTACATTGAAGTGAATGGGAAAAACGATTTCTAAAACACCCCCTTAACCCTTAAAAAGTCCTCCTATATCTCCGTGTTCCCCTGGCACACCAACGAATATTTATTCACAAGCCACGCCCACTTTTTCCATTATTCCATTGATCATACCCTAAAAAATCCATCTATTTCTTCCACTTTCAAATAAACCTATTATTAAATATTAAATCCTCAATTGACCTATTATTACAATCCACACCCACTATTTCCAAAACATAACTTAAACCCTTAAAATATTCGTAACCCATAACCCTTAAAATATTCGTCTATTTCTCTCTTTCTTATATAAGACATTAACAAAGGTCAAATCCTCGAAATACCCCCATATTTTCTTTGAACTCATATAGAGAGCCAACAAATATCGGACTATGTTTTATTTTAGGGAATAAATTAATTTTCTTATTGCACTCATCACCATCCAATATATTGATAAACTGTATGTTAGGATTTGGTTCATGTGTTAGGTATCTTTGTTGGGCAGAGATGAAATGTTAAACCTCTCTCAATGCTCTGGTTTGAGCCCCTCCTGAACCACATCATTTTTATGTTATAGTACACATTGTCTTGACAACCATTAACGTTTTCTGTCCATTCAAGGATGTTTATTTTCTTTACATCCTCTAACTTACTCGTATTTAAATTTATCCGCTTATTTGTTTTATCTACTTTGGTTTTATTTATTTGTTCAATAAGACTTATTTGATATTTCTCACATTCGTGATGTTTTCCATTTAAATACCAAGGTTGTTTTTTATTGCTAATTAAATAATTAAGCTGTATGTGGGGAATTGATTAACTTATCTGGGTGAGGGAAAATATGGATGTGTATATGGAAAATATGGATGTATATGGAAAATATGGAAAATATGGATGTGGAAAATATGGATGAAAATATGGATGTGGATGTAGGTGTGGTTTGTGGGTTGAGACAAACGGGGCAGGTGATATTTTTAATTATTTATTTTGTTTCTTCTTACTTGTTTCTTTGTCTTTTGTAATTCCTGTGAATAAAATGAACCTAAAATCTCTTCTCCTTTTAAATCATATAATTTGTAAGTCCAACGAATTGTATTTTTTACATCAACAATTTAAAAGAGTTCATTCGTCCATCTCTTTGTATAACCTTTCTCAAAATGGCTTTTCCATCTATATATCTATCTATAATTCCAGTAATCTCTGTGTGTATGTTTGTTTGTTTGTTTGTCTGTGACCGCTGTTTCTCGACAACTACCGGTCCGATATACTTGAAACTTGCCAGGTATATTGCTGGGGACCCGAGGATGTGCCTTTTCAAGGTTTTAAATTAATCGCAGAAGTAGTTACCGAGCTATGTCCAAAAAACGATTCAACCAATCAGAGAGCAGCAAGCTATCACGTGTGCCGAACGTGGCGAACACACTCTGCCTCGGATGGCACATTTGAGAGCGTATTCATTTATTTCCCGTCGGCAAACTATGTTGCCGTTAAACTATGTTTTAAAACTAATTATAAAACTAATTAAAACTAATTTGCGATTCATCGTAACTGCGATTTGCGACCTTCCGGACAGTGAGGACTGCACTTCCGGCATCCAATCACAGAACGCGTTATTGCGTAGGCGTGGCCGATGTGAGAGCGAGCAGCGAGCCGAGCCCAGCGCGTGCGCCATTACGGTACGTAATTCGATTTCTTCCGGAGAAAATAATAATTTCTCGATTTCTTATGCGCATTATTTCTCCCAATTCAGTCAGAGCGAAGGGCGGAAGCGAAGAGCGTTGTTTTTTTTGTTTACGGGCGTACGGGCGGGGTAGAGCGTACGGGTAGCGTTTTTTTTTTTTTTTGGCACATTTGAGAGCGTATTCATTTATTTCACGTTGGCAAACTATGTTGCCGCTATGTTGGCGTTAAACTATGTTTTAAAACTAATTAAAACTAATTTGCGATTCTTTCGCTTTCCTGCGCATTTGTGCACGCTATGGCGATTTCTTTACCAAACTCCGCTAGCCGTTAGCTTTGGACCAAACCATTTCATGTAAATAGAGGGGGGGGATTGTCACCGTACTCGCAAGCCGTTAGCTTTGGACCAAACCATTGCATGTAAATAGAGGGGGGGGGGGGGATATACTTTTAGATATATATATAGTACGGGCATGCCCTAGTTCTTACAATATCACCAACTTTGAACTTGGGCTTTCTCAGATTAATCTCCTTTTCATTTTCTAATTTTGTAAATGTTTCTGATGGTTTTGATTTTTGTTGATGAATGAACTGTATTATTGTAATTATCTGCAATGTCCTGAATTATAGATACCCATTGTTGAGAACTGAGTTGAGTGAATTTTTTATACAGTCTCTCTTTCAAAGTGCGATTAAAACACTCAATAACAACTGCCTTTCCTTCATTAAAGGTGCTGTATAATGTAATACCATTATCTCTATAAGAAATTTCATAAATATTTTGTTATAGAACTCTGTTCCCTCGTCAGTCCATAACTTCTTTGGTTTTATTTTGCTTTTACTAAATATTCCACTGAAAGCTAACATAAGAGGATTACCCCTTTTGTTTTTCAAAGGAACAACCCGTGCATATTTACTCCTCAGCATACGTTAAAGCATACTTGTATCCCTTATCATTATTTAGTTCAATTAAATCAGCGGACCAGATGTAATAAACCCCTTTGGAATAAACCTTCCTTCTTTTAAACTTTGTGATTTTAGGTTTATGTAATTCATTAGCTAATACTTTGCTCCTCAGTCTTGATGACATCATTAGCGCTGAATAGTTTTTTTTATATAACCAAGCCCAAGTCTCAATTTAGCACTTAATTTTTTCAGGATAAACCGATCAACTTTCTCTCTCAACATTGGATTTCGTATCAAAGACAAATTATACAACATTTATCTGTCGGCTTCATGTTTTTCATCCAACGTAGTGCTATTCCCATAATCAATATCGTGCTTCATATACACGTAATCAACCCTATTTAGATGTTTCGACCAAAGTTTAGAATTGTTAGCCTCATCTAATCTTTTATCCAGGTTTGTCCCTGGACCACAGAAAGAATACCCCGGTAGATGTAATTCCCCTGGAATTCCAGTTGTTGTAAATTTACTACCCAACAAAAACTTTGTATAGCGCCCCCACTTTTATGCTTCGAAATGAATTGACACTTTTTAGGGCCACACACTAAACATATTCCCTTTTGATGAACTCTATTATTTTTACTTTTAACATACGAGATTTGTTCATGAGAAAATTTCATACAGAGTGCGAAAACCTTTTTTGTTTCCAGCAAAATATTTGTCTTGATTTTTTAAACAAAGAATCCTTAGGAATGCCTTCACTTTCTCCTCCATTTATTTAGGGAAAATAATATATATGTAAAACTTTATAATTTATCAACTTTGAAACCTTTTCATTATTTAACATTTTAATTAAATCTACATTTTAAAGTTTATTAACATCAGTATAAAGCCAATCTTTTATTGAAAAACTCCCATTCTTATGTTGTATAACATATTTATTAAAATACCGAATACCCTTTTCTTGTGGGTATGCTTGGCTACAGAAATGATAATTTTCTTGAAGTCTTCTTGTTGTCATTTATGTATCAGAAATATATGAGAGATTAATATGATGACAGGTAAAACCTCCCCATCTTCTTGTTGTTAAATCAGTTAGTATTCCCTGGCTTACTATGTAAAATCCTGTTCTTTGTGTTTTTATTAAATAAACTATGGCGAAACTTCTTGATTTTAACTTTATTAAATTCCTTTGTTTGCTGTTTGCCAATAGCGCTTCCACATATCTCATCATCCTCACCAAGTGGATAATATTCTTCTTTATGTGATTAATTTAATTATTGTAGGTCTTGTAGGTTTATTGAAAAAGACCAGTTATACCCTAAATCAGACATATCATTCCCCCAATGTTCTATTCTCATAAAAAACTATACTTCCTTCTTTATGAAAGTTAATTTTAATTGGAACTGTAAATTGTGTATGACCTGGGGATGTATTCAACATTTCTACATCTTTTCAATATATAGCCATTTTATTTAAAGATATATATTGTGATAAATTTTCCTGTATTTTCTGTCCAGGTGTGCTGTTTGCCCCGCCCCCATTATCTCCTTGCCATCCACCGTTTGCCCTGTTCACGTGACTCGTGGTGGTCCCTCTCAGCTCTCCCCCCGTTGGTATTTTTGTGCATATAAGATTGTTCACAGTTCTGTTTAAATATTATTTAAATATGTTAAACCTTTCCCCTTCTGTGTTTTATTCAGTGGTATATTACAACACGCTGTTTTTCTTCCTATTTAAAAGGCTTTTCTCAATTTCCTCTCCAACTCATTCCACTTCAAAAAAAAGAAATTCAATATCTTATACGTCTCCCTCACTACATGGTCTAAATTCACATTCATTCCATCCCTCCTCCATCGTTCTGAATCGGATTGCTAACTTGAAAATCACAACAAACCCAATTTGTTATCAATGTTCGTCTTTCATTAATCATCCACTTTCTAAACTCCCCTCTTGCCCCTCCCATCAAAATCCCCCCCCTTGCACCTACACTCCTAAACTCCCCCCTTGCCCCTCCACTCTTAAACTCCCCCCTTGCCCCTCCACTCCTGAACTCCCCCCTTGCCCTTCCCCTCCGAAACTCCCCCCTTGCCCCTCCCCTCCTAATCCCCACCCTTGCCCCTCCACTCCTGAACTCCCCCCTTGCCCTTCCCCTCCTAAACTCCCCCCTTGCCCCTCCCCTCCAAATCCCCCCCCTTGCCCCTACACTCCTAAACTCCCCCCTTGCCCCTCCACTTCTAAACTTCCCCCTTGCCCCTTCCCTCCAAAACTCCCCCCTTGCCCCTCCCCTCCTAAACTCCCCCCTCACTCCTCCCCTTCAAAACTCCCCCCCAATCCCTCCCATTCAATTCTCCCCCCATACCATTCCTCTCCAATTCTCCCTCCTCCCCCCTCCTCCTCCAAGCTGCCTCCTCCCCACTTTGTCTCCCTTCTATCTCATACCTCCACCCCCCCAAACCTTCTACTTTCCTCTGCCCCCCTCAAACAACCCCGCACTGTGCCTCATCTCTTCACCATCAAACCTTTCATCCTCCTCATCCTTCCCTTTCTTGGAACTCTTCTGCAACATCTGACACACTATCAACTGCTCTCCCTACCTCCCCCTCTCATCCTTCATCTTACCCTACTCCTCCCCTCCCCTGTCCTGTACCCGATGCTCCCCCGCTCTCTTCATTAGCGGTATGGACCTCAAACATCCGGGGCCTTCGCTCAAACCTGACTGATCTCTCCATACAGGTTGCTTCTGACAATCCAGACTTGATCTGCTTAACAGAGACTTTCCTCCTTCAAGATGTCTCTGATTCCTTAATATCTCTTCCTGGTTACTCCCTCCTCCGGTATGATAGACCTGAGCCTCGGCCTGGTGGTGGGGTGGCTATCTTTATCAAAAACTCTCTTCCTCACTCTCCTTGCACTGCCCTCTCTCCTCCTCACCCCCAGGAGTACCTCTGGCTATGGCTTCCTCTCCGCTCCCACCTTTTGTTCATATGTGTTCTGTACCGTCCCCCAAACAGTGATGACTCCATCTACATTTCACTGTCTGACAACATGGACCAACTTCTATCCACTCATCCCAACTCTCTCTTCCTCATATGTGGTGACTTCAACTGTCATCATGCCACCTGGTTGGGTGTGGGTTCCTCTCTCACCAGTCATGGCACCTCAGCAAAGGACTTCTGTGACTCACTGGGATTGACACAATCTGTCAATTTCCCGACCCGGATCTCAGCCAATGGAGTATCTTCTCTTCTAGACTTGGTTATGACAAACTTCCCTGCTAATGTCTGCTGCTCTTCTTCTGCTCCAATCGGTTCTTCTGATCATGTGCTTGTCAAAGTGGACATCTCTCTGGCCATTCTCAGAGAGCCTCCTCAGCGTCGACGAGTCTGGCATTTCACTCAGGCCAACTGGGACGGTCTTCAAACAGCCATCAATCGTCTGGATTGGTCTCCCATCTCCACTGCCTCTGACATCAATTCTTCCTGGGAATTCTTCCAAAGCAAACTGATCTCTCTCATGCACAGATTTATCCCATCTCGCCTTCAGTTGTCTTACCCTTCCTCCCGTCCATGGTACACTGAATCTTGTGGTGAGGCAGTTGGCCTGAAACAACTTGCCTTTGCCTCTTGGAAGGCTAATCCAACTGAAGGCAATCTCAGTTCCTTCCACCAAGCTCGGAACAAGTGTGTGTCTACCCTCAGGAGTGCCAGGAAGCACTATCTCTCCTCACTCAAGAACGAACTCTCAAACCTGTCTCCTTCCTCCAAATCCTGGTGGCGTCTGGTCAAATCCGTTTCTGGTGTTTGTTCCCCCTCCATCCCCTCCCTTACCTCAAATGGCCACACAGTTGACATCGCACGCGACAAAGCCGAATGCCTCAACTCTGTGTTCGCCTCAAAATCCTTAGTCCCAAACCCATCTCTCTCTGTTCCCACCTTTCCCAGTCGAACCCAACTGCTCCTGGACTCTGTGTTCTTCTCTCCTGACAAGGTGAAGGAGTTTTTGTCAAACCTCGACTCTGATTCTGCAACTGGACCAGACCGCATCAGCCCACGGGTCCTAAAATCCTGCTCTGCCGCTCTATCTCACCCTCTCTCTGTTCTTTTCACCCTATCTTTTGCTCAAGGTCATCTGCCAGCATCCTGGAAATCAGCTAACATTACCGCTTTACACAAAAAAGGTGCAAAAACAGATCCTTGCAACTACAGACCAATCAGCCTGCTCCCAATTATCAGCAAAGTCATGGAATCCATCATTGCTTCGGATATGAAATCTTTCCTCTTCTCCAATGGCTTGATCTCTGATCATCAATTTGGTTTCAGACCAGGTCACTCTACTCTGGACATGCTGCTTCTGCTGTCTCAACAATGGATGGAGGTCCTCAATGCCAAACAGGAAATCAGAGCTGTCTCCCTTGACATATCACGGGCCTTTGATACGGTCTGGCACCCAGCTCTGCTCACCAAACTCTCCTCCTATGGTATCCATGGAAATCTCCATGCATGGCTTGCGGACTTCCTCTCTGGTCGTAGTCAACGTGTGGCCCTGAATGGATTTCTCTCATCTCCCCTTCCTGTTCAGGCTGGAGTTCCCCAAGGAAGTGTGCTGGGCCCTGTGCTTTTTCTGGTCTTTATCAATGATCTCTCCGACTCTTTGGAAAATCCTCTCTATCTCTTTGCTGATGACTCCACTCTCTGCCGCTCCATTCCTCTTCCCTCAAATCGGCAGTCTGCAGCCTCCTCATTCTCTGAAGACCTGGACAAAATCACAGACTGGTCAAACAAGTGGAACATGTCTTTCAATCCTGACAAATCTCACTCTCTTACTATGTCTCTCCGAAAAGATCGACTGGACAACCCTCCCATCTACTTTCTCAACAATCCTCTCCAAGAAGTTCTGTCGCTCAAGCTTTTGGGTCTCATTATCTGCCATGATATTTCTTGGGAAAACCACATTTCCAAGCTGGCCTCCAAAGCTAGTCGCCGACTGGGCATCGTCCGTCGTGCGAAGTCCTTCCTCGGCACACCTGAGCTCCTCACCACATACAAGGCTTTCATCCACAGCTCAATGGAATACTGTTCTCCCCTATGGGCTGGTGCTCCTGCCTCACACCTGGCTCGGCTTCACGCTGTTGAATCCAAAGCTTTCAAAATCATTGGAATCTCCCGCGATGAAGCTATCTCTGAGGGCCTTTCACTCACTCACCGCAGGCAGGTAGGTGGTCTTTCTGTCTTCTACCGACTCCTCTCCGGCCTTGCTCCCCCAGCTCTCTCTGTGCTCTGTCCCCCAAATATTCCTACAGGTCGCACAAGATCTGCCAGCAACCCTCTGATGGTTAAACTGCCGAAATCTCGGCTCTCTGCTCACCTTCACTCTTTCATTCCTCTTTTCTCCCGCCTCTGGAACAAACTCCCACACTCCCTTCAATCCCTCTCCTCCCTCCAGGTCTTTAAAACAGCTGTTCACCACCATCTCTTATCTTCCCCCATCCAAAACCTTGAACTTTTTTACCCCCACTAATTCACCCCAGATCCACCTTGTTCGAAATTCCAACTTCTTTCCTGGAAATCCTGGCAGTGTCCATATGTTTATACCTCTCCCACCCCCCCCCCCCCCTTCACATGCCTCCCCCCCAAAGCCCTCTCCCTCCCACAGATCTCTCGATGTCTCCATGTCTCTCGGTCCCTGCGCTCAAATGTTGTGTTTGTGTCCTTCCCCCTCTCTCCCCATCTTGTCTACCGCTCCCGATGTTATTTGTTTTATGTGTCTGTTTGTCTTTCTGTGTGATTAATGTTCGCTCTTTCACGAGCCTCGATCTTGTATACAAACAAAAAAATAAAAAATAAAAAAAAATAAAAAATCATTTACTCTAAGTCATTGGCATCTGTGGGGCTTGGATAATTGATTAATTTATAAGTATTTTTCATATTAATATTTTTTGTTTTATTATATTTTTGTCGTTCAGCCTGTGCCTTTGTATAATAATTTGTTAAATCAATATCCAACTCTTGGGATAATCCAAAGATAGAACCATCTTTTCCAACATGTCATTTATATTAGGCCGAGAAAAATATATTTCCGGTCTCTGGTCAGCGCGCGCATAAATTTTGATCCTGTGCGTCAACAATTCTTTTTTTTTCCAACGGTACCTACAACAGCGCGCGCCTGTTGTTGCCGGGCTGGCGCACTATCTCAGGAATTACGGGTCTGTGAGGGTCGCCATTGGCATATACGTTCGCGCACGGTTCTCCCCTACAAAACTACATTTAGTTTGTCCAAATCCAACCAGCCGTTCCAAAGATATGAGTAGTTTTACGTGCCGTGACGTCATGAATACAATCGGCTGGATATTGTCATTTATTGAACGGAAGACGTTCTTTGTCGGGTTCTTGTGAAGCAACCAGAAGGCCTAGAGAGCTGCGGGTGGACTCGTTAGTTAGGCCTGGATCCTATCTCGTTTGTCATGAAGTTGTAAGTGTCTGATAATCTGGGGACTGGGAGAAGAGATCGTGGGAGACCATCGGCCTGTTAGACCACTTGCGCATGCGCAGTGTTGACGCGATCGACGCATTGGAATGTTTGCCGGTACGGCGAGGCGATCTCGAGAACGAAATGGCAGTCTATAATATGCTTGAAGAACTTAATGATTTTCAGAATAAATACATTTTAAAATAACTTAAGCTTGTGTTCATTATTTACAAAAAAGGCCTACAAGTCCCATTGGCTGTCTTTAATTTATCTCTGGATGGCGCCACGGCAGATGAGGAGGACCACAAGGCATGAGGACACAAACCACTATATGTGCTGTGCAATCGATGCTTTTCAAAAAAACCAAAAAAAAATACCGCATCGCCGCATCAATTCTGCAACTTTGGTCTGACCAGAGACCAGCAATATATTTTTTTCGGCCTTAGCTTCAAAATTACATCATAAAATTTTTCATTATTGTTGAGTTGAAATAATACATATAAACATAATTGCACACAACATTTGGAATGAATGTATTGGACTTGAAATGTTTGATAAACACCATTCTGTAAGAATTTATTACTTCAAGAGGTGGTGGAAGACCATAACTATCAAAATATATTTTTTCCTGACTATTATAAATACAAACCCAATGAGAACCATTCCCATTATTATCTTCTAAATTCATAATAATATTTTTATTTTTGACAACTTTGTTAATTAATCTCTCATACAAATAACCACATTATCAATTTTTAGTTTTTTACAATACTTAGCAAGTTCTATATTTGATGTTGTATTCTTTCCAAATTGTTTAAACCATTTTTCCATTTATTTATGAGAAAGATACAATCCATTTCCCCTTTTAGTTAGTTTTACACCTGCCTATGCGATAGAAGAAAGCATTCTCCAACTAACAATCTCGCTTTATCAGGTAGGCTTTCAAGCTCTTCAGCAAAATCGACAATTGCACCACTTCCACTAATTTCTTTCTCCAACTCCTTGTTATGTCTTTCCAACTCTTTTTGAACCTGTATTTGAGCCTTCCTTTCATTAGCAGTTTTTACCGCTGCTGAAATACCACCCGTCAATGCTCCCCCCGCACTTTAACCAGAAAATAAAGGAATTATTAATGGAAGAAATCCTCCACTCGTTTCACTTATTGAATATTTATTTAACATAGGTTTTGTAGTTTTAATTTTGAGTGAGCCAGTATCATTGTGTTTTTCACCTGCTTTATTGTGAGCAAAACATCAATTCTTACTGCTCCTTTTCTTTGAATTGTATTAACATTAATAATACAAGTCTTTTGATTTTGAATACAAGATAATAGTTTATTAAGATTGATTTGATTATATACCCCAGTTGGTTCTTTACGATTCATTTATTTATGAGAAAAATCTATGTGATATTAATCATAACACCATTATCTGTATTAATCTGTAATTCTGTTTCTTCCAAAAGCAAACAATATGTATCAACTTCTTCATTCTCTCTTATTTCAATGTATTGGGAAGTATCCACTCTATTAGACTTTATACGTTTCCTTTTGAGGACTCGGGTCAATTGCATGAAGTTTTTTTTAAACGCAACCATATCCAAAAAGGGATCTTTATTACCGTTTCTTTCACATACCTTTTGGTAAGACTTGTAGGCTTCCGCATCATCATTTTTTTCCCAATCAATTTCCAAGCTATCTCGTGGGTAAAATGTTCCATCCAGAGAAACCAGAAGTTGTTTCACCTTAGCATTATCACTCAGCGCATTATTCTTATCAGTACAATCATCTCCATCTGGTTTCTTAAAAATGAGCCATAGGTATCATGGCTTTCCTTCCAGAACACCCAAATTCCACGTGTAGGTAGTTTGGTTCAGTTTAACGTGTTGGCATCTTATTTTAAGGTATGATACATTTTTATTTGTGGTTTCTTTGCATTAAGTCTTTTATTCAACTTCTCTTCCATTTTAAGATTAGGAGTATATTCGCTAATATACCAACACATCTCACTAATACCAAATTTATTATTGTCACCGAAAGCATTGGCAACACCAAAAAGCAATCTATTTACATTATCATTCCTTTGTAGTTGAAATCTAATTTAAAGTCCATACAGAACTTTATCATAACCACAAAATCGAACATACTTTTAAGGGGAACTGCTACGGCAAAATTATTTTCTGTTTTTGAAACGTTATACATTGACTTTCTTTGATGATAACCGGAGACTGCGTTTGTTCCCTTTGACATATCAGGAATAAAACCTTCGGCAGAACCCTTACCGATTCTATCTCTAAATGAATATAGCATAATTTTTTTCATTTCCAATGTAGCAAAGACATAATCAACTGCTTCAACTTCTTGAGTTCCAATATACAAACAAACACAATCAAACATTTTGCAGAATAAATCATTTACGAGTGGAGCATTTGTGTTCTTTGCAACCTTAGTGAATTTAAATTTACACAACAAGAAACTATGAGCTAGATTCAAGTAAGTTTGTTGATTATTTATTTCAAAACTTTTTGTTCCGTTTGAATTCCAGTCTGTTCCTGTTATAGCATTTATCTTAAAATAGTCTTCCTTTTTAGTAGAGTTTGAGATTATAATCGTGTCATCAAATCATAGATACTATCAATCGCTTCCATACTTGTATTTATTTAGCAAAAAAACAGTTGTTAAAACTTTTAAACCCCTGACCCAAGTATTTGAATTATTTTTTGCCATTCTTGTG
Organism: Myxine glutinosa; assembly: GCF_964187855.1. Lineage (NCBI taxonomy): Eukaryota > Metazoa > Chordata > Myxini > Myxiniformes > Myxinidae > Myxine > Myxine glutinosa. The sequence continues at coordinate 93,787,210 of NC_136273.1, read as the reverse complement.
GAGATGGTTGAGTTTTGCCTTTCTTAATTTCTTTGATTGCTTGTAATTTATGAGACTCCTTTTGAGCGTCTTTTATACTCTTTATAGCACCCGCTACATTTCCCACGGCAGAGGCGGTTGAACCAATTAGGTCTTTATGTTTAAGAATGGTTGAACCAATACCCATTACAGTATCAATTATCCCATCTCCTTTATTTCTAAATTGATGTCCTACACACCGTTGTCTCTTAGGTTTATAGTATTGTTGTGGAAAACCAATCAGGTCCACACAACTTTAGTCCAATGGGTGGTTTAATTCCATTTAGATCATAACATCATCCTGTAATGCAGGAAATACAATAAGTATACGATGTGACATCACATGGGACCATTCATAACATTCAATGCAAGCAAGCTGGATATTCTATGCTGGCGTACCGTTAGCGAGTCTACCAGATGTAACGTGTCACAGGAGAAGTCTCGGAGCACCGTCCGCAGCAGCGGGTCTTATAGTCACGCCCCTAGCGGTGTCAACGAGCAGCGAGCATCACCCCGGGTTCAGTACGAATACGATTTCACTACATTCTCCCCCCGTCAGAATTATACGGCAGTGCGGCTAAAAGCGAGTGAGCGTCAGCACGAACAGGGTGCGGAACATCAGTCGACCCAACCGTATCGGGCCGGGCGGCGAATTTCTCTGCCAGCACGCGTCCGAAATTCCCCGGGTACGGCATTACGTATCTCTGTGTCCCCGGCGTCGGAGGCGCCATCAGGGTCGGGTGACGAAGGGGGTAACTCCAAGTCGTCGGGCCCCGGTAGACTCGGTGAGGGGAGGGTCGGTAGACTTTCGGCGATGGGAGCGTCGGGAGAGGCCATAGTCTCATAGATGGGTTCGATCGGTTCGTCCGATTCCCTACTCAGGTCAGCGACCCCGCAAGGGGCAAGGTGACAGACGGAGACAGTAGTCTCACGGCCATCAGTCGTCATCACGCGAGCATGCTCAGGATTAGCCTGGAGGATCTGCACTTTGTCCACTAGGGGGTCGTACTTGCTCGTGCGAACCGCCCGTTTAAGGTAGGCCGGCCCGGGCCCAGCGAGCCAACTGGGCAAAGACCGTATACACCCCGTGCTCCTGGGGTGGTGGAAAAGTCGCTCGTGGGGAGTTTGGTTGGTTGCCGTACTCAGGAGAGCCCTGATCGAGTTCAACGCCGCAGGTAGCGACCAAGCCCATTTATCGAGGCCCCGGCCGAGGGTCTGGAGGTTGAGCATGACGGCCCTCCAGATAATCCCGTTGAAGCGTTCCATCTGCCCATTAGCCTGGGGTCTGTACGGCGTGGTGTAACTAGAAGCAATGTTATTTTGGAGCAGATAGCCGCGCACCTCCTGAGACAAAAAGACCGCACCCCGGTCGGTATGGACATAGGCCGGGTAACCAAACATTGAGAACAAGTTCTGTAAGCATTGCATCACCGTGGCAGCAGTCATGTCCGCGCACGTATAAGCAAAGGGGAATCGCGAGTACTCATCGACGATAGTGAGCAGATAGCGAGAGCCGCTCGACACCGGCAATGGGCCCTTGAAATCCATCGCCAAGCATTCCCACGGTCGCGTAGCCTTAACCAGAGTCCCCATGGGAGGGTTATAGAAACGCGGTTTGATTTCCGCGCAGATAACGCAGTCGCGACAGATATGGCGGATATCGTCAATCGAATATGGGAGATTGCCACACCGCACAAAATGAGCGAAACGCGTTATGCCGGGATGGCCCGCAGTGGCATGCAGCACCCGTAGGCCCTCCAAAGAGGTGATACCCGCGCATGTAGCCGGTCGTGATAAGGCATCGGCGGCCCGGTTATCCTTCCCCGGGCGATATTTGATGGTGTCACAGAAGTCGGCGAGTTCGATACGCCAGAGAGTGATTTTCTCATTCTTAATGCGCTGGGCGTGTAAGGTGTCGTACATGAACGCAACGCTTTGCTGGTCCGTGATGATTTGGAAGCTCCGCCCGAGCAAGTACGGGCGCCATCGCCGAATAGACTCGACGATCGCATACGCTTCCTTTTCAACGGACGAGTGTCTCCGCTCAGCGGTGGTAAGAGTCCGTGAAAAGAAAGCCACGGGACGCCCCCCTTGGGAGAGGGTCGCCGCGATGGCCTGATCCGAGGCGTCACTTTCGAGGACGAAAGAGCCGCTCTCGTCGATTGTCGCCACGGCGGCTCGGGCGATGTCGGCCTTAAGGCCTTCAAAGGCCGCCAATGCGGCCGGACTCAGTGGGAAGGTGGCGCAGGCCACGAGGGGGCGAAGTTTCGCGGAGAAACTTTGCACCCATTTGGAGTAATGGGCGAACAGCCCAAGGGCGTGCTTCAGGGACGCCCGATCACAGGGAGGGGCCATGTCGAGCAAAGGTCGCAGACGCTCCTTATCCGGAGTGACAGAGCCATGGGTCACGGTGTACCCCAGAAGATCTATTGTGCGTAGGGAGTATTGGCACTTATCCTCGTTCATAGTTAAGTGATACCTCTGCGCGACCTCAAGGAAGCGCTTCAGATTAGCATCATGGTGCCCTTGGTCATATCCACAAACAGTAAGATTATCGAGGTAGACGAAAACATCGGTTAAGTGCTCCCGCGCAACGAGGTCATCCATGGCCCTCTGGAAACAAGCGACCCCGTTCGTTACCCCAAAAGGCAATCGCGTAAATTGGTACAACCGCTGCCCCGACTCAAATGCGGTATAGATACGATCCGCCCTAGAGATAGGGATCTGGTGGTACGCACTACGGAGATCGAGAGTGCTATAGACCGAATACTGGGCCACCTGTTGCACCAGCGCGTCCATCCCCGGAAGGGGGTAGGCATCCAGCTGTGTAAAGCGGTTAATCGTTTGGGAATAGTCGATTACCATGCGTCTGCGATGGGCCTCGCTGCGCACCACCAAGACCTGGGCGCGCCACGGCGACCTACTAGGTTCTATGATGCCGTCTTTCAAGAGCTGAGCCGTTTCGTCCGCAATGAATTGCATGTCTGCGCGAGAGTAGCGCCGTGATTTCACCGCGACAGGGGTGCAGTCGGAGGTTAGATTGGGGAACAGCAAAACCGGTTGGACGTCCATTTGCGCTAGGGCGCACACCGCAAGCGCGTCGTCCGCCCCCACAACAAGCGTGTCAGGCCCACCAAACTCCATTACCAGACGTCCATGCAGCTTAAGAAAATCGTGTCCTAACAGAATATCAGCACATAATGCGGGTAAAACCATAAGGTGTACATCAGGGAAAACCCGTCCCTTTAGCACGAGTTTCAATCGGCATTCCCCCTTCGTGCTGAGTCGAAGCCCCTGGGAAGCCATGAAGATCCGTCTCGTAGACCTCCAGATCCGCCATCCATGCCTGAGCACAAGTCGCTGGTCGATAAAACTATCCGTAGACCCTGTATCCACCAAGGCCCGAACACAATGGCCTTCGACCATGAGGGGAATAAGGGCTTGAGCCAGGCCAGACGAGGCTGCTGGGAGTGGGACTGAGCCCCCCGAATGGGTCGGACAAGCCTCGCGGGTGGATCCTATGCCAGCAGCAGTTTTGCGGTCGTGGCCGGAGTCTGCATTGACCATGGGGATTCCATTAACGCCATCAGAGGGCTTTCCCAAGCATTCCGGTGTTTCGCGATTAAAAATCTGACAATTCTGACGGGAAAAGGCCTCCGTAGTATTTGAAATCGCCTTTTGACACTTTTGGCAGAAAAAGGCCTCCGTAGTATTCGAAATCGCCTTTTCCGGGGTGAGGGCCACCGTTAGCTCGTGGACGACACGAGGAGAACGTTCCGCTGGGGCTTGGCGAGGCTTCAAAGCCCCTTGCGTGGCCCGGAGTTTGGTCAAGGACACGTACTTCGTGCCCGATTGAGGATGAGACTGTGGTGGCTGTCCGGTGACGCCCGCCAAGGACGTCTGAGTGCCCAGGGGCCCGCAGAGAGGGGCCCTCCCTTTCGAAGTCGGGTAAGGCGCCGGGTTTCGGGCTCGGCTCGCAGGCTCCGCAATGAGCCCATTCAAGGTCGCCGCGCCCGCGCGACCGCGACCGCGCGATTCAATGAGCCGCGAGCCACGTGCCGTTTTCCTGCACACTTTCGCGTAATGTCCTTTTTGCGAGCACAAATGGCATATAGCGTCTCGTGCCGGACACACGGGCCGGGAATGGCGTGGCCCCCCACAGAAAAAGCATGCGGCCCCGCGTAAGGCCTTGGGTCTGGTCGTAACGGCAGCCGTCAGGACTGGGTCTTCCTCCGGAGCATCCCGGAGTTCCGCGAGCAGGTCCGCGTCCTCGGCGGTAGCACTCTCCGGCCGGGCGTGTAGTGTAGTGCCCGCCAAGAGGCGCATGCGATCATAGGTGTTCGATTGCATCCGCGCTTCGGTGTATACTTTCCCTTGCTCGAGTGCCGTAGCGAAGGTCAGGTCGGTCTTCTCAAAGAGGCTTGAGCCTTAGTTCCTGGGAGGAGACCCCTGCAATGAAGGCATCTAAAAGAAGATCATCCTGAGACTGCACGGGAGTCCGTGGGTCCCTGGTGCTGTCCAGCAAGAGCTGCCGGAGCTCCTGGGCGTAGTGGTCCATCGCCTCGTTGGGTTGCTGACGTCGCGTTTGCAGCAAATATCGTGCATACACCGGGCTTTTTTCCTTTATGTACAGCCGTTTGAGCTCCGCGATCGAGAGGTCATACGTCACGCATTGAGCGATGGAGTTGTACTCCCGGTAGTCGATTTTTGAATGAAGTGTTGCTAGCTTCGCGGCAGCTGTCGGCGCGGTCTCAGGCTCGTCGAAATGATTCTCCAATGTTCTGAGCCAGTGCTTCAGTTGCAAGCCACCATCCGGGGCTTGCGGGTCGGCGCAGAATATGGCAACCGCCAGCGTCTTGTTGCCAGCCATGTCGGTAGATCTAAATGGAATTAAGTGTTGTGGAAAACCAATCAGGTCCACACAACTTTAGTCCAATGGGTGGTTTAATTCCATTTAGATCATAACATCATCCTGTAATGCAGGAAATACAATAAGTATACGATGTGACATCACATGGGACCATTCATAACATTCAATGCAAGCAAGCTGGATATTCTATGCTGGCGTACCGTTAGCGAGTCTACCAGATGTAACGTGTCACAGGAGAAGTCTCGGAGCACCGTCCGCAGCAGCGGGTCTTATAGTCCGCCCCGAGCGGTGTCAACGAGCAGCGAGCATCACCCCGGGTTCAGTACGAATACGATTTCACTACAAGTATCATCTACCAAGAAACATACCTTCACCCTTATAGTATGGTGAAAGGTACATCCCATCCCCATATTTTGTAATCTATATTATAATAGCCGTAGATGATTCTGTCTGTCTGTCTGTCTATCTGTTGGGTGTCTGTCCGGGGTGTGGCTTACTCGGTTTGCAGAGTAGCTCCACCCATAGCTCCACCCATTCTGGGAGTGGCTATAAACAAATATCCACCATTTTATTAACTCGCATAGCTTTGAGTCCTGTTTTGTAGGCCCGTGGTGTCTTGCTCTCCCCCAGTTTTATTTCAAATCAAATTCGATAAATCATTTCATTTTTCACAGTCGCTAACATAGTTTTAGACTCGGTTGAAAAAAAACGGGAAGAAAATCCGATGAAAGTTGCCGTTTATAGAACGAAATGAATTCTCAAAGGCCTGTAACTTCAAGGCCATTGAGTCTCTCTCACGCCTTTATCTCCAATCTAACTCACCATATGATTTCATTTTTATCGATGGTTTTACTTTTAGACTCGGTGTCAGCAATAATTGAGAACAATCCACACACGCGGGAAAATGCAGAGATATATTTTTTAAAATCGCGTCATGGTGTATCATACACCGCCCAACATGACACCGCCGGCAATGTGTCGATATATATTAAAAATTCGCTTTTGCTTTTCCGTTATGATATATTACTATTTCGTTTGATGATAGTCGTCACAAAAACGTCAACAATGATGCCGACATATATTTCTTCGTTTTTATTTAATTCAACATATTAGCCGGAAGTAAAATATGTTTCAGGAAATTACCGAGAGATATTTCTTCGTTTTTTAAAATTAGTTATGTGCGAATACACTTTAAATAGGTTTATTTGAAATCTTTAATTTTCCACAATATAATTTACTTGCCATTTATCATTTGATGATTACGAGACAAATTCCTCTTGAGGATCGTGACAATTCATGCGCTGCGTGGAAACTTCTATTTCCAAAATGAATGAGACGATCGATGAAGAACGCAGACTTGAACAGGATGTAGCAAGAAAACGAATGAGACGGGCGAACGAGTCCATCGACGAACGTCAATGCAAACTTGCGGGGTCACCCGTGGGAATCCCACGGGCATGGATGTGTGTGACATTTCGACATATTGAGTTAGATGCTGCACATTCATTTTTACAAAATGGTTACTGGCAAGTCATCAGATCCAGAAATGGTGTAAAAACCACCGTTTAGAGGCCATTTTTCCCCGCAAAGCGGGGGTTGGCCTTTTCGGGGACCGTGGTAGTTGTTGTTTTTTTGTCCCCTTTTTGAAGCAATGTTTTACGGCCGGATGCCCTTCCTGACGCCAACCCTTTTTGCCGCCTTCAACGACAAACAGGGAATTACCAGTGAACTGGTACTCAATTAGCCGACCTCGGAAGGATGACAGGCTGAGTCAACCCCCCTGGCATTAATTCGGCGATCGACCGAGATTCGAACCCAGGATCCTAAGCCGGCACCCTAGCCGCTATCCCAACACCAGAAATGGTGTCATGAACACAATTTATTTACGCACAAGCACAAAAGCAAGACGGGCCGATTTCCGATTCCGACGGGCCGACGGGCGAGACGGGCCGATTTCCGATTCCGACGGGCCGATTTGGAGCAAGAAAAAGAACGAGACGGGAGAAAAAGGAGAGAAACGAGACGGGGAAAGCCGATTGGAGAGGCGTGTGAAGGATTGCAGAGGAGAGGAGTGTGAGGGATTGGAGAGGTGAGGGATTGGAAAGGAGAGGGATGTGAGGGTTTGGAGAGGAGAGGAGTGCTAGGTGGAGAGAGGAGAGTGTCAGGTGGAGACAGGAGAGTGTCAGGTGGAGACAGGAGAGTGTCAGGTGGAGAGGAGTGAGGGGTCACATATTATGTGAAATAACTAAATTCACACCATTTCTGGATCTGATGACTTGCCAGTAACCATTTTGTAAAAATGAATGTGCAGCATATAACTCAATATGTCGAAATGTCACACACATCCATGCCCGTGGGATTCCCACGGGTGACCCCGCTAGTTATTTTATATTTTCCCAACTCATGTTTCCTCACAATAACCATCGTATTTATTTATTAAAAACTTCATGTAGCTGAATTCTGATGGATATAATTTCTCCATTGAAGGAAATCATACGATTTTAGGTTATCCTTTTGAATTGTAGTTGATACTCGGGTTGAAAACTTGACTTTGTGAAAATTATTAAATTATCATAATCTAAAAAGTTAGGAGTATAAGGAGCATCTTTAAAAGCAAACAGGTTTTCCCACATCTGCTTGATTTGGAAGATTTTTTATGGTTGTTAAATTTTATCTTATTTTCCCAAACGGGTAAAAAATCATTCATATATTTATTTGAAAAACAAATTGTCTAATTTTTTACAGGCTTTTGTAAAAACTATGTTTTATCCTGAGTTCAGGTTTAATTTTAAGATAACCCATTATTTTATTTATATAAAATCTTGTGTTGATATTTCCCTGAAAATAACAATCGTGAATAGCAAATAACATAAATCCTTGAAACATTACCCTAATTTTATCAATCTCTTCCGTTGTAAGGAAAGGAGCATCCTCAACATCATATAGACCAATAGCTTTGTGAAAGTATTCTTTAAATAAATGTTTGACATCATCAGAAAAATAAATATTCATTTCCCTTATTAATCTTGTAAAGTAATTCATTTTTGGTGTAAATTTGAAAGTTATGTTCCTTTATATATATATATTTTATCATTAATTAGAAGATAATCACAATATATACATTGTTTATGAACTTTTGACAATGTGTTTAATCCTACTCTATTACACGCAGGACAATTATCGAATTTATCGTAGGGAGTATCGGGGAATTCAAAAGGTTCAACATCTGGTATATCGTTTAGATTCATCATATTTATATAGAATAACTTACTTGAAATAAATTTTATCTTAACTATAATCGGTGCTTTCATAATCATCATCATCTATAAAACTACGTTCATAACTATCATTTGAACACAAACGCTCAGTATCATAACTGTCTTCTGTTCCAACATAGATACTATCATCACTATCATAATTTCCAAAATCTTCACTTGAATAATGACTCATATTTAATTAGTAGAAAAAACATTACCATCTATATCTATATGTACTTTTTTTCATGAACAGATTCAAATACTACATTTTTTTATACTAGGGCATGCCCGTACTATATCTATATCTAAAATTATATCCCCCCCCTCTATTTACATGAAATGGTTTGGTCCAAAGCGAACGGCTTGCGAGTACGGTGACAATCCCCCCCCCCCCCTCTATTTACATGAAATGGTTTGGTCCAAAGCGAACGGCTTGCGGAGTTTGGTAAAGAAATCGCCATAGCATGCACAAACGCGCAGGAAAGCGAAAGAATCGCAAATTAGTTTTAATTAGTTTTAAAACATCGTTTAACGCCAACATAGCGGCAACATAGTTTGCCAACGTGAAATAAATGAATACGCTCTCAAATGTGCCGTCCGAGGCAGAGTCTGTTCGCCACGTTCGGCACACGTGATAGCTCGCTGCTCTCTGATTGGTTGAATCGTTTTTTGGACATAGCTCCGTAACTACTTCTCCGATTAATATGAAACCTTGAAAAGGCACATCCTCGGGTCCCCAGCAATATACCTGGCAAGTTTCAAGTATATCGGACCCGTGGTTGTCGAGAAACAGCGGTCACAGACAAACATACATACATACATACATACATACATACATACATACACACAGAGATTACTGGAATTATAGATAGATTAAAGGTAATTTTAAAATGGTTCTTAACTTCTACTGAACGAAATGTCATTTTACCTGATATATTAACATCCTTCATTTCATCAAGATTTACATCTTTAGGGTTGTTGAAAAAAATTATATTTCTCCAAAAAACCATTGGTAATGGTTTTATCTTCTCTTTCTAAAGCTTCATCCATAAGGGTTTTATTTTCTGGTACTTTTACTTTTTTCATTGCTTTTTCCAGCTTGAAAAAGATTGCTAAAAGTAGAGGTGAAACTTTTGTTAGAGCTGCTTTAATGGATGTTCTTCCAGATATATTAAAAGCCCTCCCACTGAAGGAAATCGAAGAACTCATATTATCACTCATAATTGGTTTATCCAGTAGTTGTTATAATTATCTTTATTCAATTTTTCACTCCTTCACATATTTCTCAGTATCTTTTACAAATGTAGATTTTGAGGTTTATCATTTCATCTCTGCCCAACAAATATACCTAACACATGAACCAAATCCTAACATACAGTTTATCAATATATTGGATGGTGACGAGTGCAATAAGAAAATTAATTTATTCCCTAAAGTAAACCATAGTCAGATATTCGTTGGCTCTCTATATGAGTTCAAAGAAAATATGGGGGTCTTTTGAGGATTTAACCTTTGTTAATGGCTTAGATGCGAAAGGGAGAAATAGACGAATCTTTTAAGGGTTATGGGTGTTTTGGAAAGTGGGCGTGTTTATCAAAAAGTGGGTGTGGTTTGTAATAATTGGTCAATTGAGGATTTAATATTTAATAATAGGTTTATCTGAAAGTGGAAGAAATAGATGGATTTGTTTAGGGTGTGATCAATGGAATAATGGAAAAGGGGGCGTGGCTTGTGAATAAATATTTGTTGGTATGCTCGGGGAAGAGGGAGATAGAGGAGGAATTTTTAAGGGTTAAGGGGGTGTTTTAGAAATAGTTTTTCCCATTCACTTCAATATAAAATTGGATGTGTTTTAAAATCAACAAAGGGTTTGGGGGTCTCGAGGTTTTAACCTTTGTTAATGGTTTGGATGGGAAAGGGTGAAATAGACGGATGTTTTTGGGGTTTTTGGTGGGTGGCCCATAAGTTCCAACGCATTTTCCCCCATTCACTTCAATGTAAAATTGGGTGTGTTTTACAACAACTCTGTTGGAATAATTATTATTTGCATGAGTGTCTATATAAAAATTGTTTCTTTATGAATTATAAGGATTGCATCAGTGATAGAAAACTTTGCATTTTAATTGCAGTCGCAAAGGTTGTTGTTGTGACTGCATGTCTTGAAGGCCTTGCCACCTTTCTCTGAAGTTGCAACTACTGGGGGCGTCCCCAGCCATGATCAAACCAATGGAACTATCTTTGCCTCTCCAATCTCTTGGCTAATTACAAGAGGGAAATATCACGAGGGAGAGTAGGGGTGCTGTAGAGGGGTAAAGGGTCCACCACTTAAATACCTCGAGTGTCATTCTGTGTCAGTCCCATTATATCACACACCATTCAGCAGGCTTGCACTGACTGTACATTGGATCCGTTTTGCTTTCGGACAAATGTACAACCACACTGGAAAGGTCCACTGGGTGCGTGGCCAGATCGTTTTGATGAAATCTTCATGGCGTCCTGCCACCCCTCATGTTATGCTATAACTGTAACCACATTCAAATTAAAAGCACGTTAAAGTCATCACTCAAATCATCTCTTGAGGCAGGAATGCTTCTCGCACAACCGACGACGTTCGATGCAGCCACAGTTGTGAGCAATGGTTATGGCTTATTTTTTATTGCTGGAACAGACGAGAGTAGCGCATATTGTAGTAGATATTGTAGTGCATATTGTAGTGGATATTGTAGTGGATATTGTAGTGGATATTGTCGTGCATATTGTCGTGGACATTGTCGTGGACATTGTCGTGGACATTGTAGTGAACATTGTAGTGAACATTGTAGTGGATATTGTAGTGGATATTGTAGTGGATATTGTCGTGGATATTGTAGTGGACATTGTAGTGGACATTGTCGTGGACATTGTAGTGCATATTGTCGTGGATACAACAACAACAACATGCATTTAAAGGCCATTTTCCCTGCTAGAGCGGGGGTTAGCCTTGCGGTCCCCATGACAATCTTCTCCATTTTGCCCTATTTTCTGCATCTCTCCTTGTTAACCCCCTTGCCCGCATTTCTTCTTCCACCATCTTTAGCCAAGTCTTTCTCGGTCTTCCCCGTCCTCTACTTCCTTCTACATTCATTTCCATCACTCTTCTCAACCAGTCACTTTCAGCCTTCCTCAACACATGACCAAACCATCTCAACCTGTTCCTCTTCACAGCATCAATCACAGGCTCTATTCCCATCATCTTTCGCAGCTCATCATTTGTCTTCCTCACTCTCAGCGATACTCCGCACATCCACCGAACCATTCGCATTTCCACCCTTTCCAGCCTTCGTTGCTGCTCTACATTCATGACCCATGCCTCGCTCCCATAAATCATAACACTTCTCACACATGCAGCATACACCTTTCCCTTCAGCTTCAACGACACTCCCCTCCTCATCAGCATGCCACTCAGTTCCCGAAACTTCTTCCATGCACATCTCACTTTAGCAACCGTTGCCGAGTCTGATCCACCTTCTCCATTCAGCATGTCTCCGAGGTCGCAAAATGTTTTCACACCTTCCAGCTTCACGCCGTCTCCAAGATCCAACTCAACATTTCCTCCATCTGCAGCTCCCTCTGTGCACACCTTACATTTGAATGTCGTTGCCACACTGGTTCATGACCCTCTCAGACAGCGACATTTTTGATGAACCCACTCAGCGCACATTGTACATTTAATGGAGTTCACTCCGACACCCTTCCTACACACAGCCCATGGCCACTTCCCAGTTCTTTCCACCTCACCACATGCTTTACCACTTGCCATCACCTTCGTCTTTCCTATATTCACCTTCAGACCTTTTGTCTCCATACATTCCTTCCACTTGTTCATCTTTTCCTTCAGTCCATCCATACTTTCCACAATCAACACCAGATCATCTGCATACAACAACGCCCACGGTAAACCCTCCTTTACGTTCTGAGCCAGCAACTCCATCACAGCTACAAATAGTAGTGGACTTAATACCCGCCCCTGATGCACTCCCACCTTCACCTCAAACTCACCACTGTTCCCGTCCTTCATCCTTACAGCTGTGCGCGCTCTTTTGTACATTGCCATCACTACTCTGATCAAGCATTCCTCCACTTCTAACTTCCTCAATGCCCATGTCAATACTTCGCGTGGAACCCTATCGAATGTTTTCTCCAGAACAAACCCAAGAAACAACTTCTTCCTCTTCTCCATGTACTTCTCCTGCAACAGCCTCACAATAAAGAGCGCATCTGTCGTTCCTCTTCCTGGCATAAATCCAAACTGCATTTCTTCGATCTTCACCTTCTTCCTCATCCTCCTCTCTGACACCCTTTCCAATACCTTCATTCCATGCTCCAATAACTTTATCGCTCGGTACGAGCCACAATCCAGGGGGTCACCTCTCCCCTTGTATAGAGGGACGAGGGTACTCAGTTCCCAATCCACTGGAATGCGGCCTTCTTTCACCACCAGATTGCAGATCTCTGTCATTCTCTTCACACCCCAATTGTAGTGGATATTGTAGTGAATATTGTCGTGGATATTGTGATGCTTATTGTAGTGGATATTGTCGTGGATATTGTAGTGCATATTGTAGTGGATATTGTAGTGGATATTGTTGTGCATATTGTGATGCTTATTGTAGTGGATATTGCAGTGCATATTGCAGTGCATATTGTAGTGCATATTGTTGTGCATATTGTAGTGCATATTGTAGTGGATATTGTAGTGCTTATTGTCGTGCATATTGTAGGGGATATTGTCATGCATATTGGAATGGATATTGTTGTGCATGTTGTAGTGGATATTGTAGTGCGTATTGTCATGTGTATTGTCGTGTGTATTGTAGTGTGCATTGTAGTTCGTATTGTAGTTCATATAGTGATGCTTATTGTAGTGGATATTGTAGTAGATATTGTAGTGCATATTGTGATGCATATTATAGTGGATATTGTAGTGAATATTGCGATGCTTATTGTAGTGGATATTGCATTGCATATTGTAGTTCATATTGTAGTGAATATTGTCGTGCATATTGTGATGCTTATTGTAGTGGATATTGCAGTGCATATTGAAGTGCATATTGCAGTGAATATTGCAGTGGATATTGCAGTGGATATTGTGATGCTTATTGTAGTGGATATTGTCATGCATATGATAGTGGATATTGTGATGCTTGTTGTAGTGGATATTGTAGTGGATATTGTAGTGCATATTATAGTTAATGTTGTATTTCATATTGTGATGCATATTATAGTGGATATTGTAGTGCATATTACAGTGGATATTGTCGTGGATATTGCAGTGGATGAATGAAATGATTGAATGAACGTTTTAAGGCCATTTTCCCCGCTAGAGCGGGGGTTAGCCTTGCGGGCCCCATGACAATCATGGTTCGCTGTTTGCGGCAATGTTTTTATGGCCGGATGCCCTTCCTGACGCCAACCCTTGGTCGCCTCTTACGATACGCAGGGATACGGTGTACCTATTCTAAACCGGGGTACACACCGGGATCATTCATCCCAGCAAGTTGGTACTCAATTTGCCGACCTCGGAAGGATGACAGGCTGAGTCAACCCCCCTGGCGTTAATTCAGCGATCGACCGGGATTCGAACCCAGGATCCGAGGATCCCAAGTCGGCACCCTAACCGCGAAGCCAACACCAGGCTATTGTGGTGGATATTGTAGGGAATATTGTCCTGCATATTGTGATGCTTATTGTCGTGGATATCGCAGTGCATATTGTAGTGGATATTGCATTGCATATTGTAGTTCATATTGCAGTGCATATTGTAGTGGATATTGTAGTGCATATTGTAGTGCATATTATTGTCGTGCATATTGTCGTGGATGTTGTAGTGCATGTTGTAGTGCATGTTGTAGTGCATGTTGTAGTGCATGTTGTAGTGGATGTTGTAGTGCATGTTGTAGTGCATATTGTAGTGCATATTGTAGTGCATATTGTCGTTCATATTGTGGTGGATATTGTAGGGAATATTGTCGTGCATATTGTGATGCTTATTGTCGTGGATATCGCAGTGCATATTGTAGTGGATATTGCATTGCATATTGTAGTTCATATTGTAGTTCATATTGTAGTTCATATTGTAGTGCATATTGTAGTGGATATTGTAGTGCATATTGTAGTGCATATTATTGTCGTGCATATTGTCGTGGATGTTGTAGTGCATGTTGTAGTGCATGTTGTAGTGCATGTTGTAGTGCATGTTGTAGTGCATGTTGTAGTGCGTATCGTAGTGCGTATCGTAGTGTGTATCGTAGTGTGTATCGTAGTGTGTATTGTATTTCGTATTGTAGTTCGTATTGTAGTTCGTATTGTAGTTCGTATTGTAGTTCTTATTGTAGTTCATATTGTAGTTCATATTGTAGTTCATATTGTAGTGCATATTATAGCTCATGTTGTAGTGCATGTTGTATTTCATAATGTGATGCATATTATAGTGGATATTGTCGTGAATATTGCAGTGCATATTGTGATGTATATTATAGTGGATATTGTGGTGAATATTGCAGTGCATATTGTGATGCTTATTGTAGTGGATATTGCAGTGCATATTATAATGCATATTGTGGTGAATATTGCAGTGCATATTGTGATGCATATTATCGTGGATATTGTAGTGAATATTGCAGTGCATATTGCAGTTCATATTGTAGTGGATATTGTAGTGCATGTTGTAGTTCATATTGTCGTGCATATTGCGATCAAGAGTTTGAAAGATGCCAGGATAAAGGATGAAGGAAGGAGAAGCTGGAATGCAAGAATGATGTGAGCAGTGGGTTTAGATGGTGCACACTGTTTATTTATTGAATTCTGACAACTACCTACTGTAAACAAAATACAAAATCATCCTGTAAACATAAAAAGACTGTAAATAAAAGTACGTGAAAAAATACAAAAATATTGTGATTCTAACTTACAAGCTCTGTTACACATCGTCGGTTCTGCTGAAGCAATTACAGACTTGGCATTTAATATGGGAAAATTTTTTTTCCTTGATTTGGGTTTACTTTCAAACCTCAGTATATCAATCCGGTGAGTTTATTTTACCCTTCGGTGATGTCTTTGTTGAAAGAACCATGTCACTGATTGTCTGTCGCAGCAAGAAGTCAAGAACAGGATTATATCACAGGTGGCGTGACATAATGTAAGGACAGGTACATTTGACGATTGGCTTCACAATCGGGTATATAAGGGTTGTTGCGTTCTGTATTAGTGGAAAACAACTGCTGCACGTCTACAAAAGTTAATGCCGCTTCCTCTGGAGATGTTCCGTCAACTTGATAATGCTGTTTGTCATGGAGTGGTGGCTTTACGAAATTCTGGCATGAAACAGCTCGGCAGTATGGTATCACTCAAGGTCAGGTGTCAAAGATCCTGAAACGAAATGCTCAGAGGGGTGTCCCTACTCCAATACCGAGGCCAGGACGTCCACGCAGAACCACAAGGAGAGATGATCGCCAGCTGCACCGGTTAGTCCGCAATGGCCGTACCAAGTCAGCTAATCGGCTTAGGGCTGAGTGTCAGCAACTGACAAATGTGCCTGTATCCAGAAGGCTAGTCAACCAACGACTGGTTCAAGCAGGCTATCTTGCCAGGCGTCCCCTGAGAAAGCCACGCCTGACCAGACAACACAGCCAGCGCCGATTGCAGTGGGCCAGAGAGCACCATCAATGGCAGCCAGGACACTGGAATCATGTGACCTTCAGTGACGAGTCTAGATTTCTGGTCTATCGTCAAGATGGCCGCGTCCGAGTGCGCAGACAAGTGCATGAAGCCCAAAACGAAGATTGTATAGTGCCAAGAGTCCAAGCTGGAGGTGGTGGGGTGAATGTTTGGGCTGCTTTTCATGCAGGGGGCAAAACTGAGCTGGTTGTTCTGAATGGAAACCGGAACCAGTTCAAGTACAGGGTCATTCTGGAAGAAACATTGCTTCCATTTGCTCGTGCAGCCTTTCGAGGAAACTTTGTCTTCCAAGATGACAATGCACGGCCTCATCGTGCTCGTATGATCCAACACTTTCTTGCTGACCATGGTGTAGAGCATATGGAGTGGCCTGCCATGTCCCCGGATATGAATCCGATAGAGAACTTGTGGGCAGAATTAACGCGTCAAATCGACAACATGGACCAGCAGCCTCCCTGTGTGCGTGAATTGCAGCAGGCTATTGTCACTGCATGGCAAGCGATTCCTGTCAAAACCTTGGCAAATCTCGAGAACAGCATGCCTCGACGTGTACCTGCTCTCCTGAATGCTTGTGGGGGTTACACGAAGTACTGAACTGTAATTTTACTGTCCGTAATCCCAGTCATAATTTAGCTTTTGTTTTTGTTGAATTTCTTTTTGGCTAATGTGCAAAATAGAGATACTTCTGGAAAACGTACAGAAGTTTAACACAGTACTGTCCATGAATTGAGTTCGATATCAGTTTACATCACTTTCAAGGATCAATTTATTTGCTTCGAAATGTCAAATGTGGTTTTTGTTTCTTTTAAAGGTCACATTAACAAAATCTAGAATAATTTCAACATAATTCCAATGAACTTTTGGTTCCAAGACATCTTGAAAAGTAAGTTCACCCCCACAAAAAAATATTCCATATTAAATGCCAAGTCTGTAATTAGGCAGTTTCGCAATTTTTGGGGGAACGACTTTACTAAAGTACCATTTTTATGTTAGTCGTTAATTGGACCATATGCAATAGAATTAGGACCGGAGGCAAGACATATACAGTGTTTGACTTTTGTGCAAATACGACTCGCACAGCATAATATCGAGCAATACATTTATGCAAATAAATCATCAGCTATTGGAGTTAGACTAAAATCGTAAATACCTAACTTGCTGGACAAATTACCTTGAACAACATGTTGTCTGTTCTGAAGCTATATTGTCATTACATCCTTGTAGTTGCATACATGTTAGATATATGAGAGGTGCGCGAGTCACAAGTATAACACATTTGTGTAAACACTCGGTATTATATTACTAATTATTATTACATGAAAGCGAAAGATTTATTATGCAGGCATGCATACGTTTTACAAATAACACTGCACGTAATGAAATAAAAGTTAGCCTCCTTGTTGAAAATATATACATAATTGGTTTTTCTCCAATAAAAAGGTGAAGAACACTGTATATTTCTTGCCTCCGGTCCTAAATCTATTGTACAGTCACGTGAAAAAGTACGTACACCCCATGTAAAGTTTTGACTTTTTCAACATATTTCAACATGCAGCTATTTGATCTTCATTTCAACAATATTGATAGATAAAGGTGATATAATATAACAAATATCATGAAACATTTACATTTTGTAGTCCATTGTATAATTTAAATAAACATAAATGCAAATGTTGCATGTGGAAAAAGTAAGTACACCCTTGGCTCTAATAGGTGGTATTGCCCCCTTTGGCAGAAACAACCTCAAGTAGGCGTTTCTTATAACTGTCTACCAGTCTCTGACATCGACTGGGAGAAATTTTTGCCCACTCCTCCATGCAGATTTCTTTCAGCTGTGTGATGTTTGAGGGGTTTCTTGCATGCACAGCTCGTTTCAAACCCCCCCCACAACATCTCAATGGGATTTATATCCGGGCATTGACTTGGCCATTCCAGAACCCTCCATTTCTTTCTTTTCAGCCATTCCTTGGTGGATTTACTGGTATGTTTAAGGTCATTGTCATGTCGCAAGGTCCACCTTCGGTTGAGCTGCAACTCTGACAGATGGCCTCACATTATCCTCAAGCACCCTCTGGTACAATGAAGAATTCATAGTGGATTCTATGATGGTGAGCTGCCCAGGCCCTGATGCAGCCAAGCTGCCCCAAACCATAATATTTCCACCACCATGCTTTACAGTTGGTATCAGGTTCTTGTGATCAAATGCTGTCTTTGGTTTTCGCCAAACATGTCTTCTGGTACTGTGGCCAAATAGCTCTACCTTTGACTCATCTGTCCAGAGCACAATGTTCCAGAAGTGCTGGTCTTTGCCTCGGTGTTCATTGGCAAAATGTAGTCTTGCCCTGAAGTTCTTTCTGGACAGCAAAAGTTTCCTCCTAGCACACCTCCCATGTAGATCAAATTTGTGCATCCTCTTTCTAATGGTAGACTCGTGCACTTTGACATCAACAGTGGCAAGAGCTACCTGTAGGTCCCGTGATGACATTCTGGGGTTCTTATAGACTTCTTTGAGCATCTTGCGGTCTGCTCTCGGGCTGAACTTGCTGGGGCAGCCTGGCCTGAACAAGTTGGCAGTTGTTTGGAATCTTCTCCACTTGTAGATGATCTTCCGGACAGTCGAATGATTGATTTCAAATTGTTTGGAGATCTTTTTAAATCCCTTCCCAGACTCGTAGGCATCTATAACCTTCTTTCTGAAGGCCTCAGAGTGCTCTTTAGATCTAGGCATGGTGACGCCACACACTTCAACAACAAAGAGCAAATCAAACCAAATGTCTGAGGTTTATATAAGACAGGTTCCTCCAAGATCCTCTCTAACGATGTTCTAATCATTTGCACCTGAGCTGGTGCACTTGATTCTAATTTTATGTATTTGAAGTAGTTATAAATGTAGGCGTGTACTTACTTTTTCCACATGCGAAATTTGCATTTATGTTTATTTAAATTATGCAATGGACTACAAAATGTAAATGTTTCATGATATTTGTTATATTATATCACCTTTATCTATCAATATTGTTGAAATGAAGATCAAATAGCTGTATGTTGAAATATGTTGAAAAGTCAAAACTTTACATGGGGTGTACTTACTTTTTCACGTGACTGTATATGGTCTATTGGACCACCAAAATAAAAATGGCGCTTTTGTCAAGCCGTTCCCCATTTTCGATAAATATGCTGCTAAGCTGCCTGACTAAATTTCTTTGCCATCAGTAGTTAGCACAGGAATTTTGAATTTGACGAGAGTGCCGGTGGTAGCTTGCCTACGTCCACCGACTAATACTGACAGACTGGACACCCAGTTTAACGTCTATCCGAGGGATGGCACAAACCTTGATTAATCACCCGATCTGTGAAACACCAAGATGACAGTTTATAGCTGCGTCGGCATTCATACCCAAGCTAAACGACGAACAAGTGAGTGTGCATATATGCCTCTCGTCCATCCTGCCAGCCTTTTGATATCGAAACTACACAACAGAAATGAAAATACTTATAATTGTATTTTCTACAGGGAAAAGGAGTCAAAAGTTTGTTTCCTTTAGGAGTTTAGGTGAAGGACAAGGACATGATAAATGTCGGGGTGTACTCACTTTTTCCACATGCGAAATTTGCATTTATGTTTATTTAAATTATACAATGGACTACAAAATGTAAATGTTTCATGATATTTGTTATATTATATCACCTTTTTTTTTTTTTTTTTTTTTTTTTTTTTTTTGTATACAATATCGAGGCTCGTGAAAGAGCGAACATTAATCACACAGAAAGACAAACCGACACATAAAACATATAACATAGGGAGCGGTAGACAAGATGGGGAGAGAGGGATAAGGACACAAAACACAACATTTGAGAGCAGGGACCGAGAGACATGGAGACATCGAGAGATCTGAGAGAGGGCGAGGGTTTTGGGGGGGGGGGGCGTGGGAAGGGGGCAGTGGGAGAGGTATAAAACATATGGACACTGCCAGGACTTCCAGGAAAGAAGTTGGAATTTCAAACAAGGTGGATCTGGGGTGAATTAGCGGGGGTAGAAAAGATCAAGGTTTTGGATGGGGGAAGATAAGAGATGGTGGTGAACAGCTGTTTTAAAGACCTGGAGGGAGGAGTGGGATTGAAGGGAGTGAGGGAGTTTGTTCCAGAGGCGGGAGAAAAGAGGAATGAAAGAGTGAAGGTGAGCGGAGAGCCGAGATTTCGGCAGTTTAACCATCAGAGGGTTGCTGGCAGATCTTGTGCGACCTGTAGGAATATTTGGGGGACAGAGCACAGAGAGAGCTGGGGGTGCAAGGCCGGAGAGGAGTCGGTAGAAGACAGAAAGACCGCCTACCTGCCTGCGGTGAGTGAGTGAAAGGCCCTCAGAGATAGCTTCATCGCGGGAGATTCCAATAATTCTGAAAGCTTTGGTTTCAACAGCGTGAAGCCGAGCTAGGTGTGAGGCAGGAGCACCGGCCCATAGGGGAGAACAGTATTCCATTGAGCTGCGGATGAAAGCCTTGTATGTGGTGAGGAGCTCAGGTGTGCCGAGGAAGGACTTCGCACGACGGAGGATGCCCAGTCGGCGACTGGCTTTGGAGGCCAGCTTGGAAATGTGGTTTTCCCAAGAAAGATCATGGCAGATAGTGAGACCCAAAATCTTGAGCGACAGAACTTCTTGGAGAGGATTGTTGAGAAAGTAGATGGGAGGGTTGTCCAGTCGATCTTTTCGGAGAGACATAGTAAGAGTGTGAGATTTGTCAGGATTGAAAGACATGTTCCACTTGTTTGACCAGTCTGTGATTTTGTCCAGGTCTTCAGAGAGTGAGGAGGCAGCAGACTGCCGATCTGAGGGAAGAGGAATGGAGCGGCAGAGAGTGGAGTCATCAGCAAAGAGATAGAGAGGATTTTCGAGAGAGTCAGAGAGATCATTGATGAAGACCAGAAAAAGCACGGGGCCCAGAACACTGCCTTGGGGAACTCCAGCCTGAACAGGAAGAGGAGATGAGAGAAACCCATTCAGGGCCACACGTTGACGACGACTAGAGAGGAAGTCCGCCAGCCATGCGTGGAGATTTCCATGGATACCAAAGGAGGAGAGTTTGGTGAGCAGAGCGGGGTGCCAGACCGTGTCGAAGGCACGTGATATGTCGAGGGAGACAGCTCTAATTTCCTGTTTGGCATTGAGGACCTCCATCCATTGTTGAGACAGCAGAAGCAGCATGTCCAGAGTAGAGTGACCTGGTCTGAAACCAAATTGATGATCAGAGATCAAGCCATTGGAGAAGAGGAAAGATTTCATATCAGAAGCAATGATGGATTCCATGACTTTGCTGATAATTGGGAGAAGGCTGATTGGTCTGTAGTTGCTAGGATCTGTTTTTGCACCTTTTTTGTGCAAAGCGGTGATGTTGTCTGATTTCCAAGCAGATGGCAGTTGACCTTGAGCAAAAGAGAGGGTGAAGAGAACAGAGAGAGGGTGAGATAGAGCAGCAGAGCAGGATTTTAGGACCCGTGGGCTGATGCCGTCGGGTCCAGTTGCAGAATCAGAGTCGAGGGTTGACAGAAACTTTTCCACCTTGTCAGGAGGAAAGGACACGGAGTCCAGGAGCAGCAGGGTACGACTGGGTATGGTGGGTACAGAGAGGGATGGGTTTGGGACACAAGATTTAGAGGCAAACACAGAGTTGAGGCATTCAGCTTTTTCACGTGCGGAGTCAGCTGTGTAGCCGTTTGAGGTAAGGGAGGGGATGGAGGGGGAACAAACACCAGAAACGGATTTGACCAGACGCCACCAGGATTTGGAAGAGGGAGACAGATAAGAGAGTTCGGTCTTGAGAACGGAGAGATATTGTTTCCTGGCTCTCCTGAGGGTGGACACACACTTGTTTCGGGCTTTGTGAAAGGAAATGAGATTTCCTTCCGTTGGATTTGCTTTCCAGGAGACGAAGGCAAGTTGTTTCTGGGCAACAGCCTCACCACAAGATTCCGTGTACCATGGACGGGAGGAAGGGTATGACAACTGAAGACGAGATGGGATAAATCTGTGCATGAGAGAGAGCAATTTACTTTGGAAGAATTCCCAGGATGAGTTGATGTCAGAGGTGGTAGAGATGGGAGACCAGTCCAGATGATTGATGGCTGCTTGAAGACCGTGCCAGTTGGCCTGAGTGAAATGCCAGACTCGTCGACGCTGAGCAGGCTCCCTGAGGATGGTCAGAGAGATGTCCACTTTAACAAGGACATGATCAGATGATCCGATCGGAGCAGAAGAAGAGCAGCAGACATTTTCAGGGAAGTTAGTCATAACCAAGTCCAGAAGAGAAGATGTTCCGTTGACTGAGATCCGGGTCGGGAAATTGACAGATTGTGTCAGTCCTAGTGAGTCGCAGAAGTCCTTTGCTGAGGAGCAAATCGATATTGTTGAAATGAAGATCAAACAGGTGTATGTTGAAATATGTTGAAAAAGTCAAAACTTTATATGGGGTGTACTTACTTTTTCACGTGACTGTCGATATATATATGAACAGAAACGTGATGAACGGCACATTCAGCAGCAGATATTCAACGAAAAGGTAAAATGATGATTTGACATTGTGATGGGTTCTGATTTAGATGTGTAATTGCTTTTCCATTATATTTTCTCTCATTTCAAATATGTTAATGTTTCTTTTTTGTTTGAACAACACCGGTTCTCCTGCTATAAACGCTTATATACTTTACTCGGTGTACAAATACAAATACAAATACAACTTTGTCTGGGGGGTAACATCGGCTCTGTGGCCGCCGCCTCATTCGGGGGTGTGGGGGACTGGGAGAGGGGCTTAAATTCTCTATGTAAATGTGTACCGTGTAGCACCACCTGGTGATGGTGGCAGAGGGCAGAGGGTACTACAATTTCCTTTTTTACCTGTGCAACACTGAGGTTATGAAGCACTCTTTGCATGAGAAAATTTTTCCTCCTTCCCTTCTCCCCTCCCCCAAAACGGAGGGGCCTGCCAAAGCCTTCACCCCCCCTCGAAAGATGTATCTGTGGTGTAGCTTTCCCCTCCCTCTCCCCTCACCTCCACCTCTCCTACCCCTTCCACCACCTCCCCTCCCCTTTCCACCCTCCCCCTCCCCTTTCCACCCTCCCCCCTCCCCTTTCCACCCTCCCCCCTCCCCTTTCCACCCTCCCCCCTCCCCTTTCCACCCTCCCCCCCTCTCTTCCACTCCCCATCCCCTCCCCCTTCCACTCCCCCCACTTCCTTCCTCACCCCTCCCTCTCCTGCTTCCTCCTTCTCCCCTCCCCTCCCCTGATTTTCGAAGAAGGATAATGAGTAAGTATTCATTTTTCCCCTTTGTTTTGATGCTAAATTTAAATTTGTAGAAATGGTTTTGATCCTTTTAATGTTGATTTTGATTGTTTTTTGATGTTTCCCCCCCTGACAATCAAAATAAATCATGTTCTCTTTTCCCATCTGTGGACTGTCACACTGAAGCCTTCAGGAGACTGTTCAATCAGACTCTTCCCTCCAGAGTTTCGAGCAGGTGTTGCACTTACTGTTTTCCCTATCCCTACCCACGAGCTAAGATAACTCAACATTACGATGTTTCCTCCCCTCCTCGATCCCTCTTTTCTTGTTCATTCATTCACTTGCTTTTCGCCTCTCATCGTGGCCCCACTGCCAGTTCGTTGCCATTTTGCCCTTTGTCATCTCGCTCTTCCATGATCCTCGATTTTGTATGAAGTCCTGGATTTTCCAGGATATTAATAGTATTTCTCATCATGTTCTGCAACCCTGAACCGAATGTTCTGGAGGCATGATGTCATCCTGTATTCTGGCTCACCAAGTCATTTGAAAGATAATGATGTCATTGTATGGGTGGTCGGGGCGGTCCTTCGATGTTTTTGAGTGGGTGGTGCTTAATTAAGGATGAACCAATTTGAGTGGGTGGTGCTTAATTAAGGATGAACCAATATGAGGAGTGGGCGGTGCTTAATTAAGGATGAACCAATATGAGGAGTGGGCGGTGCTTAATTAAGAATGAACCAATATGAGAAGTGGAGGGTGCTTAATTAAGGAGGAACCAATATGAGGAGTGGGCGGTGCTTAATTAAGGATGAAGCAATATGAGGAGTGATCGGTGCTTAATTAAGGATGAACCACCATGAGGAGTGAGCGGTGCTTAATTAAGGATAAACCAATATGAGGTGAGGGGGGTGCTTAATTAAGGATGAACCAATGTGAGGAGTGACCGGTGCTTAATTAAGGATGAACCACTATGAGGAGTGGGGGGTGCTTAATTAAGGATGAACCAATATGAGGAGTGGGCGGTGCTTAATTAAGGATGAAGCAATATGAGGAGTGGCGGGTGCTTAATTAAGGAGGAACCAATATGAGGAGTGGGCGGTGCTTAATTAAGGATGAAGCAATATGAGGAGTGATCGGTGCTTAATTAAGGATGAACCAATTTGAGGAGTGGGGGGTGCTTAATTAAGGATGAACCAATATGAGGAGTGGGCGGTGCTTAATTAAGGATGAAGCAATATGAGGAGTGATCGGTGCTTAATTAAGGATGAACCAATTTGAGGAGTGGGGGGTGCTTAATTAAGGATGAACCAATTTGAGGAGTGGGGGGTGCTTAATTAAGGAGGAACCAACATGAGGGGTGGGCGGTGCTTAATTAAGGATAAACCAATATGAGGAGTGGGGGGTGCTTAATTAAGGAGGAACCAATTTGAGGAGTGGGGGGTGCTTAATTAAGGATAAACCAATATGAAGAGTGATCGGTGCTTAATTAAGGATGAACCAATTTGAGGAGTGGGGGGTGCTTAATTAAGGAGGAACCAATATGAGGAGTGGGCGGTGCTTAATTAAGGATGAAGCAATATGAGGAGTGATCGGTGCTTAATTTAGGATGAACCAATATGAGGAGTGGGCGGTGCTTAATTAAGGCTGAACCAATATGAGGAGTGATCGGTGCTTAATTAAGGCTGAACCAATTTGAGGAGTGGGGGGTGCTTAATTAAGGAGGAACCAATATGAGGAGGGTGTGGTGCTTAATTAAGGATGAACCAATATGATGAGTGGGCGGTGCTTAATTAAGGATGAACCAATATGAGGAGTGGGCGGTGCTTAATTAAGGATAAACCAACATGAGGAGTGGGCGGTGCTTAATTTAGGATGAACCAATATGAGGAGTGGGGGGGTGTTATGGCAGCCAATCATCGTGACTCTGTGGGTGTTAGTTACTATGATTGTCTCGAACCGACTGACTACGGGAGGTTTTAAAAGACTCGAGGCAGAGGAAGTTCTCTTTTATTGGACATGGCATCGTGTTTTACATATACATATCGCACATTTCGTTTGACTTATCATTCATAAACTGACATGTCGAGCAACACAATGAAAACATGTCCGATATCTTTCATCAACCGAGAGCGCATCTCCCGTGCCCACGCTACCCTCGGGCTATAACATGGCGACAACACAACTCTGTGATTGGCAATGATTTATTGTTCAGCGCTCTGTTGTTACTGCAACAGTTGGAAAGAAATTGCTTCTTTTATATCTTACCTGATACCACAAAAAGTGTTCTCATTAGATTTAATCAAGGAAGCCATCTGTCCCATTTATTACTGGTGTCTTGTAAAAGCTCAAACCATCAATCATAAGGGGGGGGGGGGGGGGGGGGATTCTTGATGTTTAACCTTGGCCCTGCAGTCCCGGAGTGAACTGGAAAACCGAATCCGTCCCTTTTAAACATCTATCTTTTTCACTGCGATCGCCGCATTCATCACCTTTCCTTCTGCACCTGTCACCCGTCCCTTCGTGGTAAAGTATATATACCTGTAATCGTGCGTGATACCTGTTATTGTGAACACTTTCCATTAAAATGGTTGCTTTATGTTCTTGTATGTAACGCAATTTGTAAATACCAAAACTGGAAGCCCACGTGATGTAATGAAACGAGTCAACACTGTACTCGGATGTTTTGTCATCCGTGCCCAGCAAACTTCGTCGGAGTAGTTGCAGGAACAGAGGATGCAGCACCTGTGCTCGATACACCTCCAAATACAGCAATGAAAATTCCAATAATCTACAAATTTACCGCCTACCAAGATCTACAACTTCTTTAACGGCCCCAGTCATTCGCACTATCTTATGGGTTCGGCCGAGGCCGGGGGACGTTTTTGGCCAAGACTTTCACGAACCCGCCGGACAGGTGTGTCGTTTGACTCGAGCTGATTTTGGCAAGAATTCGTCATTTTTTTTTCATGATGCCTGCGATAACTCGCATACTCGTCACGAAAGACACCTTCGTATCGTTAATAGGCATCGGCTGATGTTATCAGACGGGACACCCAGGTTGACATCCATCGCATCGCTTGCCGCACGGTTCAAAGGTATGGCCGCTACCTGCGCACCATCCTGTCGGACCACCATTGCCTACTAATACAAGGTGTCATTTCACAGAACATATTCCCAATACAGGAGCGAATGATCCCATTCCGTGCACGTACCTGTTTTTCACGGAGCGCTGTACCGTTCTGATCACGTGACCTGGTTTATTTTAAAATCACCATCAGAGATATTGATTTCTCCATGTATGTATTTATCGATGGATTTACTGAGAATTGTGTGGGAGAAAAGTTTATTCCATCATTTTTTTGTATTTGCTAATTCAAAGTTGTTTCTGAATTATGGCACAAAACCTCTCACTGGGACTGTATCATTTCCCAGGTCACTTTATTCCAACACCTGTGGAGGTGGATTAATAATTCTTCTCAGATCGGTGTGTAGCACATGTGATGTAACACGTGGTGCATCACATGATCCTATAAATTGTAATAGATAAGAATGACAATTTTTGGGATTACGGATGATCATTTTTCTTTATTTTTGCCTCGGTGTCATCGTTTGACAGGTACTGTTGTTACCTGTATCTTTTGACATTTATTCACACATACAAGCCTTCTTATGAGTGCGGTTCTGATAACTGACTGGACATTTGTTCATAAAAGGCAGAATAATGTGTTGATTAGTAATTTGTTTTTTGAGGAATTTTGTTTTTCTATAGCCGATAAGTGATAACCAACACAGGTAACCACATATGCAATTTGGATAACACAGGAGTCGGAAACGGTGAATAATTCCGAATTTTTTGTGCGACAAAAAGCATCAAGCCTGTTGAGATTTGCAGTCGATTGGCTGCACTGTGTGCTAATGATTGCCTGTCAAGGACGTCTGTGTTATAGAAAACCTTGGAGGCGAGATGCTTTTGATGAACGAAGCGATTAAGAATGATGGACGGTCCTGCTGTGGCTGCGCACACGTCCGAAAATGATATTACACTATGAAGGTGTACGAAAGTTTCCACTTCGATGGGACAATTGGGTATCTCAAGGATTATCGTTTTTATAATATCATACAAGCTTCATCCGGAATTAAACAAGAGTCCTGATGCAACTTGAATATCCTTCCCAGAAGATTTGTTGGCCACAACTCGCAGGTAGTTCAGAAGGATGACTGGAGTGCATATACTTCCGCTATGTTGAGCAAGTCATCAGGAGCACAGCTAAAGGTTAGGGCATAGTTCCGATTGCCTTGTGGAGAGTTTCGTCTGGCTCTGTCTAGCGGTTTCTATATCGAAGATTTTTGAATGAAATACCAAAATTTGGGCAAAAACCCTATTTTATCCCCTTACTAGGGGGGCACATCCGGATGTGGAGCACAACCCCATGAGACCTTGCTGTCCTGATGCATCGTACCAAATTTGGTCCATATCGGATGGTTTAGTCAAATGTTAACGGATGTGCGTAGTACGCACGTACGGGCGGACACCAGACTCACTCCACCTAACGAGTTAAAGAGGCTCTTAAATAAATGCCAGGTCATTTTCCCTCTCGAGTTAGTGCTTCACCTGAGCAGAAACTGACAATCGGGGAACTTTCCATTCCGAGAATCTTGCTCGTCAGATGAGGACTGTGAATTCGGAAAGACGTTTTAATACTGCGAGCATTCATCAGCTTCATGGCTTAAGTGGTCCATTTTATAGCCGCACGCACGTAATGTGAATGCATCAGCGCCTGGCGAGCTGAGCCGAAGCAGGTACAACATTATCCTATGATCCATAATTAAAATATGAAAACAACAAGGAATGCGAACCAAAAAAATACAAAACTTTGATACTTTGCTCAACTTTTGATTCTCAACTCAACTGCCAAAATCAAGAATCTCTGCTCACCTTCACTCTTTCATTCCTCTTTTTTGCCGCTTCTGGAACAATCTCCCACACTCTCTTCAATCCCACTCCTCCCTCCAGGCCTTTAAAACATCTGTTCACCACCATCTCTTATCTTCCTTCATCCAAAACCTTGAGTTGTTAGGGTTAGCACACTTTTAGCACACACACCAAACAACCCAGCACACTTTTCTACCCCTGTTAATTCACCCCAGATCCACTTTTTTGAAATACCAACTTCTTTCCTGGAAGTCCTAGCAGTGTCCATCTATTTTTTTTACCTCTCACACCCCCACCCCCCTACCCACGCCTTCTCCCCCCAAGCCCTCTCCCTCCCACCGATCTCCCGATGTCCCTGCTCTCAAATGTTGTATTTGTGTGCTTCCCCCCTCTCCCTAACTTGGCTCCCGCTCCCTTTATTTCGTCTTATGTGTCCGTTTGTTTTTTTGTCATTAATTGTTAGCTCTTACATGAGCCTCGATCTTGTATATAAAAAAAAACTTGTGACGCACAGCATTGCTTATGGAATGTTTATTTGCATATTTTGTGAGGCGAATATTATAGGGAAATCCATTATCATGAGAATGAATAATTCTTTTTTTGTGAGAAATAGATGGGTTAGTAAAATAAGTAATAACATGATCATCACTCTGTAGAGCGCATACCTCCACCTGGCTAAGCAGTTTACATTTTGTATCCCACTGATAGACCGAATCTGGATTCGAACCCGAACGTCACCAAGCCAACTTCTCCACCATGTTTTGTCATAACTCGTCCATAACTTTTTTAAATCTCATGTTATATATCGTTTTTTGCCCCTTAATGGTGAAGAATCACTTAGATGTAAAATGGAGATGTTACCAGGGCTTGTGAAATTTTGATGTTTTTTTGTTTGTTTGTATGGGAATGAAAGGCGTGATGGTGGCATCGAGTTGGTTGTTGAGTTTGATTCTTGTAATACTTATTTCCTCTTTTCTCAGTCCTATGTGACTTGTGTTTGTGTAACGGTCGATGAGGATGTTAGCTTGTGAGCTCACCTGGAACGGAGTTCCGGGGAGATTATGCGAAGGCGCGTTGTCTGTCCGTCCGTCCCTAAACACTTGAAACGTCTTCTCCGAAACCGCTGAAGGGATTGTGACCAAACTTGTCACAAATTATATTTGTTGTGTTGTGACTAAAGTTTGTTCACGGCATTTAAAAAAAATCGAGGCTAAGGGGGTTTACTGGGGTCAAAGTGGATCCGGGTTTAATCCCCCAAAATAGTTTTTGCTTTCTTCTCAGAAACTACACTTGCTATTCCGATAAAACTTCACCACAACCTTCATTACCCGTGGTCTACCAAAGTTTGTTCATGGCATAAAAAAAATCTGCCCCTTTGGGGGTCTACGGAGGAGTTGCCCCCCAAAGTAGGTATTTTTTTCTTTGTATGTTTAAAGTCTTATGATTATGTTAGTATGATTATACATGCTGCCCTGTCTTCTATCAACCATTGAAATTGTGTTAAAATACCTTTAGTCAGTGTAGTATACCGTTTAATCTACCAGGTGAGCGCCAGGGGTATGTTTTTTTTTTTTTTTTACCCCTATGTTTGTTGTTCTGATGGTATGTTGATTGTGGTAGTTATGGCTTCATGTGAGGCCTCTATTGGAGTTCCTGATGTTGTTTATGATTCTGTACAAATGTTTGGTGTTTGTTGAGTGATCCAGTAGTGCGTTTAGAAAGGAATGGCAGTTTTGTATTATTTCATGAATACTTTGTTGTTGATTTATCTGTTTAGTGTTTTAATCCTTTCTACTATGTCTGATTTGGGTGTTTGGAATTATTGGTCAGTGTCATTCTTAAAATTGTCCCATATTGTTTTTTTGGTAATTTCCAGTGACTATATATTTATTTTTCATTGAGGTCTATAGCTGCATTTATGGTAACGATAATAGGTAGGTGATCTGAAGGGAGTTGTTGTGTTGTTTTCCACGTGATTTTAATGGAGAATATAATGTTGTGTCTGGTGATGAGTTATTGTAAGCACCTGGATGTGTTTGTGTGTGTTGTTGTTGGTTGTTATCTCCAAACATGGGGGTTTCAGAAGGTGGACCGGAGCCCTCCCAGGACTCAAGGTACCCACCTCCGCGTGTGTGTGTGTGTGTGTGTGTGTGTGTGTGTGTGTGTGTGTGTGTGTGTGTGTGTGTGTGTGTGTGTGTGTGTGTTGGTCTGGATCGTTAAGTGTGAATAAAGAATTTTGTTGTGGGGCAATGATTTGGCCTCTGGTGTTTGGTTGGTTATGAGTGTACCAGGCCGTGTCTTTGGCATTGAATTTCCCTCCGATGATGGTGTTCAGGAAGGTGCAGAGGTCCTGTAGTTCATACACAGCTCCACTCACAATAAATAAACCACATTCTGGCTGCATGGCCCTGGCTCCACAAAGGCAACATCACAGCATCTAAGATGCGAGGGATCTCCGGGTCGCTCCCGGGAAATCGATCGGCTATCTCCGTGCCACAGGTCTGTTTGGGCAGAAATGATTAGTGCTAATCATCAACAACTACAGGGTGAGTCATAAGTCCCAGGACACAGTTTTTAGATGCTTATACAATATTTTTTTGAGCCATCTACCAGGGTGAGGCATAAGCCCCAGGATATAACATATTACGTAATAACAGTAATACATTATAACAGGAGTTAATAATATTACAGTAATACAGCAATTACAATACCACCTCAGACATTGAGCGCATCCGTATGACAACCGCCGTTGTCACGACACAAGATTTTCTCCACGTGTGGTGTGAAAACCGATGCAAAATACGAGGTGTTATGGTGCGAAATGCTTCCTTGATGCGTTGTTTCTATTCAGTTTATCAAAAGATATCATGTGATGTTCTGCAACCTCAGCTTTGGCGTACCCCCATGGAGCATTGCCACAGGTGGTCAGGTCAGGACTGAATGGTGGCCACAAAAGCGGTCAACCTCTTTTCATGATCGGCATCTGCCAATTCACAAATGACAGTTGGTTTATATGATTTCATGTGAAGATCTTCTTTCATTGTGCGACGTAACGATGAATACGAAACACCCAACTCTGCAGAACGTTTTCGTAATGATTTTTTTTGAGATCTAAGAACGGATGTTTTAATGTTTTGAATTCCCAAATCACGAATTTTTGGTCGTCCGCTGTGCTTGTTGTCGAGTACACTACCAGCCTTTCTCCCACTGTAGATGGGCTGGTGTCCGCCATCTTGTTTTCATGTATTAATTGTATAAAATGAAAAAAATAGAAAACAGTATAAAAACCTGGTATAAACAAATCTTCTATAAGCAGCTAAAACCGTGTCCTGGGACATGTGACTCACTCAGTACGTGCTACTGAAGATACGTGTTTTTTTTTTGTTTTTTTTTTATCACGTGTTTCACTTCGTCTTACATTCATTGAGATTGTACAACATTCAGTCTTCTGATGAAATCCATCAGCAAAGTTAAGGATCTCGTTTTGAAGATCTTCCAGCGAGTGTGTATGCCAAGCTCCCACTCCAAACACCTCTGCGACATATTTGGTGGTTGTGGGTATTTACTCTTCATATTGTTTCACGTATTGTATTGAAAACATGCTGTTAGTTTGGCGAATGTGTTAGTTTGGCGAATGTGTTAGTTTGGCGAATGTGTTAGTTTGGTGAATGTGTTAGCTTGGCGAATGTCTTAGTTTGGCGAATGTCTTAGTTTGGCGAATGTCTTAGTTTGGCGAATGTCTTAGTTTGGCGAATGTGTTAGTTTGGCGAATGTGTTAGTTTGGCGAATGTGTTAGCTTGGCGAATGTCTTAGTTTGGCGAATGTGTTAGTTTGGCGAATGTCTTAGTTTGACGCATGTGTTAGTTTGGCGAATGTCTTAGTTTGACGAATGTGTTGGTTTGGTGCATGTGTTCGTTTGGCGGATGTGTTGGTTTGGCGAATGTGTTAGCTTGGCGAATGTCTTAGTTTGGCGAATGTGTTGGTTTGGTGCATGTGCTCGTTTGGCGGATGTGTTGGTTTGGCGAATGTGTTAGCTTGGCGAATGTCTTAGTTTGGCGAATGTGTTAGTTTGGCGAATGTCTTAATTTGGCGAATGTGTTAGTTTGGCGAATGTCTTAGTTTGGCGAATGTGTTAGTTTGGCGAATGTGTTAGTTTGGCGAATGTCTTAGTTTGACCCATGTGTTAGTTTGGCAAATGTCTTAGTTTGACGCATGTGTTAGTTTGGCGAATGTCTTAGTTTGACGCATGTGTTAGTTTGGCGAATGTCTTAGTTTGACGAATGTGTTGGTTTGGTGCATGTGTTCGTTTGGCGAATGTCTTAGTTTGACGCATGTGTTAGTTTGGCGAATGTCTTAGTTTGACGAATGTGTTGGTTTGGCGAATGTGTTCGTTTGGCGAATGTGTTAGTTTGGCGAATGTGTTAGTTTGGCGAATGTCTTAGTTTGACGCATGTGTTAGTTTGGCGAATGTCTTAGTTTGACGCATGTGTTAGTTTGGCGAATGTCTTAGTTTGATGCATGTGTTAGTTTGGCGAATGTCGTAGTTTGACGAATGTGTTAGTTTGGCGAATGTGTTAGTTTGGCGAATGTCTTAGTTTGACGCATGTGTTAGTTTGGCGAATGTCTTAGTTTGACGAATGTGTTGGTTTGGTGCATGTGTTCGTTTGGCGGATGTGTTGGTTTGGCGAATGTGTTAGTTTGGCGAATGTGTTAGTTTGGCGAATGTGTTAGTTTGACGCATGTGTTAGTTTGGCGAATGTGTTAGTTTGGTGCATGTGTTGGTTTGACGCATGTGTTAGTTTGGCGAATGTGTTAGTTTGGCGAATGTGTTAGTTTGGCGAATGTGTTAGTTTGGCGAATGTCTTAGTTTGACGCATGTGTTAGTTTGGCGAATGTCTTAGTTTGACGAATGTGTTGGTTTGGTGCATGTGTTCGTTTGGCGGATGTGTTGGTTTGGCGAATGTGTTAGTTTGGTGAATGTGTTAGTTTGGCGAATGTCTTAGTTTGACGCATGTGTTAGTTTGGCGAATGTCTTAGTTTGACGAATGTGTTGGTTTGGTGCATGTGTTCGTTTGGCGGATGTGTTGGTTTGGCGGATGTGTTGGTTTGGCGAATGTGTTAGTTTGACGAATGTGTTAGTTTGGCGAATGTCTTAGTTTGACGCATGTGTTAGTTTGGTGCATGTGTTAGTTTGACGAATGTGTTGGTTTGGTGCATGTGTTCGTTTGGCGGATGTGTTGGTTTGGCGAATGTGTTAGTTTGGTGGATGTGTTAGTTTGGCGAATGTGTTAGTTTGGCGCATGTGTTGGTTTGGTGCATGTGTTGGTTTGGTGCATGTGTTCGTTTGGCGGATGTGTTGATTTGGCGGATGTGTTGGTTTGGCGAATGTGTTAGTTTGACGAATTTGTTAGTTTGGCGAATGTCTTAGTTTGACGAATGTGTTAGTTTGGCGAATGTCTTAGTTTGACGCATGTGTTAGTTTGGTGCATGTGTTAGTTTGGCGAATGTCTTAGTTTGACGCATGTGTTAGTTTGGCGAATGTCTTAGTTTGACGCATGTGTTAGTTTGGCGAATGTCTTAGTTTGACGAATGTGTTGGTTTGGTGCATGTGTTCGTTTGGCGGATGTGTTGGTTTGGCGAATGTGTTAGTTTGGTGAATTTGTTAGTTTGGTGAATGTGTTAGTTTGGCGAATGTCTTAGTTTGACGAATGTGTTGGTTTGGTGCATGTGTTCGTTTGGCGGATGTGTTGGTTTGACGAATGTGTTAGTTTGGTGAATGTGTTAGTTTGGCGAATGTGTTAGTTTGGCGAATGTGTTAGTTTGGCGCATGTGTTAGTTTGGCGAATGTGTTAGTTTGGCGAATGTGTTAGTTTGGCGAATGTGTTAGCTTGGCGAATGTCTTAGTTTGGCGAATGTGTTAGTTTGGCGAATGTCTTAGTTTGACAGATGTGTTAGTTTGGCGAATGTGTTAGTTTGGTGCATGTGTTGGTTTGACGCATGTGTTAGTTTGGCGAATGTGTTAGTTTGGCAAATGTGTTAGTTTGGCGCATGTGTTAGTTTGGCGCATGTGTTGGTTTGACGCATGTGTTAGTTTGGCGAATGTCTTAGTTTGACGAATGTGTTGGTTTGGTGCATATGTTCGTTTGGCGAATGTGTTGGTTTGGCGAATGTGTTAGTTTGGCGAATGTGTTAGTTTGGCGCATGTGTTAGTTTGGTGCATGTGTTGGTTTGAACTATGTGTTAGTTTGGTGAATGTGTTAGTTTGGCGAATGTCTTAGTTTGACGAATGTGTTGGTTTGGTGCATGTGTTCGTTTGGCGGATGTGTTGGTTTGGCGGATGTGTTAGTTTGGCGCATGTGTTAGTTTGGTGCATGTGTTGGTTTGACGCATGTGTTAGTTTGGCGAATGTGTTAGTTTGGCGAATGTCTTAGTTTGACGAATGTGTTGGTTTGGTGCATGTGTTCGTTTGGCGGATGTGTTGGTTTGGCGGATGTGTTGGTTTGGCGAATGTGTTAGTTTGACGAATGTGTTAGTTTGGCGAATGTCTTAGTTTGACGCATGTGTTAGTTTGGCGATTGTCTTAGTTTGACGCATGTGTTAGTTTGGCGAATGTCTTAGTTTGACGCATGTGTTAGTTTGGCGAATGTCTTAGTTTGACGAATGTGTTGGTTTGGTGCATGTGTTGGTTTGGCGGATGTGTTGGTTTGGCGAATGTGTTAGTTTGGTGAATGTGTTAGTTTGGCGAATGTGATAGTTTGGCGAATGTATTAGTTTGACGAATGTGTTGGTTTGGTGCATGTGTTCGTTTGGCGGATGTGTTGGTTTGGTGCATGTGTTCGTTTGACGAATGTGTTCGTTTGGTGCATGTGTTCGTTTGGTGCATGTGTTCGTTTGGCGAATGTATTAGTTTGACGAATGTGTTGGTTTGGTGCATGTGTTCGTTTGGCGAATGTATTAGTTTGACGAATGTGTTGGTTTGGTGCATGTGTTAGTTTGGCGAATGTGTTAGTTTGGTGGATGTGTTCGTTTGGCGGATGTGTTTGTTTGGCGAATGTGTTAGTTTGGTGAATGTTTTAGTTTGGCGAATGTGTTAGTTTGGCGCATGTGTTAGTTTGGCGCATATGTTAATTTGGCGAATGTGTTAGTTTGGTGAATGTGTTAGTTTGACGAATGTGTTAGTTTGGCAGATGTGTTGGTTTGGCGGATGTGTTGGTTTGGCGGATCTGTTGGTTTGGCGAATGTGTTAGTTTGACGAGTGTGTTGGTTTGGTGCATGTATTGATTTGTCGGATGTGTTGGTTTGGTGCATGTGTTACTTTGGCGAATGTGTTAGTTTGGCGAATGTGTTAGTTTGGCGAATGTGTTTGTTTGACGAATGTGTTGGTTTGTTCCACGTGTTGGTTTGGTGCATGTGTTGGTTTGGCGGATGTGTTAATTTGGCACATGTGTTGGTTTGGCGGATGTGTTGGTTTGGCGCATGTATTGGTTTGGCGCATGTGTTAGTTTGACGAATGTGTTTGTTTGACGAATGTGTTTGTTTGACGAATGTGTGTGTTTGACGAATGTGTTAGTTTGGCGAATGTGTTAGTTTGGCGAATGTGTTAGTTTGGCGAATGTGTTTGTTTGGCGAATGTCTTAGTTTGGCGAATGTGTTAGTTTGGTGCAGGTGTTTTTTTTTTTTTTTTTTTTTTTTTTTGTTTTTTTTGTATACAATATCGAGGCTCGTGAAAGAGCGAACATTAATCACACAGAAAGACAAACCGACACATAAAACATA
The DNA here is from genome assembly GCF_964187855.1 of Myxine glutinosa. NCBI lineage: Eukaryota > Metazoa > Chordata > Myxini > Myxiniformes > Myxinidae > Myxine > Myxine glutinosa. Next base: position 93,751,369 of record NC_136273.1, on the reverse strand, counting down.
TAACATAGGGAGCGGTAGACAAGATGGGGAGAGAGGGGGAAGGACACAAACACAACATTTGAGAGCAGGGACCGAGAGACATGGAGACATCGAGAGATCTGAGAGAGGGCGAGGGCTTTGGGGGGGGGGGGGGCGTGGGAAGGGGGCAGTGGGAGAGGTATAAAACATATGGACACTGCCAGGACTTCCAGGAAAGAAGTTGGAATTTCAAACAAGGTGGATCTGGGGTGAATTAGCGGGGGTAGAAAAGATCAAGGTTTTGGATGGGGGAAGATAAGAGATGGTGGTGAACAGCTGTTTTAAAGACCTGGAGGGAGGAGTGGGATTGAAGGGAGTGAGGGAGTTTGTTCCAGAGGCGGGAGAAAAGAGGAATGAAAGAGTGAAGGTGAGCGGAGAGCCGAGATTTCGGCAGTTTAACCATCAGAGGGTTGCTGGCAGATCTTGTGCGACCTGTAGGAATATTTGGGGGACAGAGCACAGAGAGAGCTGGGGGTGCAAGGCCGGAGAGGAGTCGGTAGAAGACAGAAAGACCACCTACCTGCCTGCGGTGAGTGAGTGAAAAGCCCTCAGAGATAGCTTCATCGCGGGAGATTCCAATAATTCTGAAAGCTTTGGTTTCAACAGCGTGAAGCCGAGCTAGGTGTGAGGCAGGAGCACCGGCCCATAGGGGAGAACAGTATTCCATTGAGCTGCGGATGAAAGCCTTGTATGTGGTGAGGAGCTCAGGTGTGCCGAGGAAGGACTTCGCACGACGGAGGATGCCCAGTCGGCGACTGGCTTTGGAGGCCAGCTTGGAAATGTGGTTTTCCCAAGAAAGATCATGGCAGATAGTGAGACCCAAAATCTTGAGCGACAGAACTTCTTGGAGAGGATTGTTGAGAAAGTAGATGGGAGGGTTGTCCAGTCGATCTTTTCGGAGAGACATAGTAAGAGTGTGAGATTTGTCAGGATTGAAAGACATGTTCCACTTGTTTGACCAGTCTGTGATTTTGTCCAGGTCTTCAGAGAGTGAGGAGGCAGCAGACTGCCGATCTGAGGGAAGAGGAATGGAGCGGCAGAGAGTGGAGTCATCAGCAAAGAGATAGAGAGGATTTTCGAGAGAGTCAGAGAGATCATTGATGAAGACCAGAAAAAGCACGGGGCCCAGAACACTGCCTTGGGGAACTCCAGCCTGAACAGGAAGAGGAGATGAGAGAAACCCATTCAGGGCCACACGTTGACGACGACTAGAGAGGAAGTCCGCCAGCCATGCGTGGAGATTTCCATGGATACCAAAGGAGGAGAGTTTGGTGAGCAGAGCGGGGTGCCAGACCGTGTCGAAGGCACGTGATATGTCGAGGGAGACAGCTCTAATTTCCTGTTTGGCATTGAGGACCTCCATCCATTGTTGAGACAGCAGAAGCAGCATGTCCAGAGTAGAGTGACCTGGTCTGAAACCAAATTGATGATCAGAGATCAAGCCATTGGAGAAGAGGAAAGATTTCATATCAGAAGCAATGATGGATTCCATGACTTTGCTGATAATTGGGAGAAGGCTGATTGGTCTGTAGTTGCTAGGATCTGTTTTTGCACCTTTTTTGTGCAAAGCGGTGATGTTGGCTGATTTCCAAGCAGATGGCAGTTGACCTTGAGCAAAAGAGAGGGTGAAGAGAACAGAGAGAGGGTGAGATAGAGCAGCAGAGCAGGATTTTAGGACCCGTGGGCTGATGCCGTCGGGTCCAGTTGCAGAATCAGAGTCGAGGGTTGACAGAAACTTTTCCACCTTGTCAGGGGGAAAGGACACGGAGTCCAGGAGCAGCAGGGTACGACTGGGTATGGTGGGTACAGAGAGGGATGGGTTTGGGACACAAGATTTAGAGGCAAACACAGAGTTGAGGCATTCAGCTTTTTCACGTGCGGAGTCAGCTGTGTAGCCGTTTGAGGTAAGGGAGGGGATGGAGGGGGAACAAACACCAGAAACGGATTTGACCAGACGCCACCAGGATTTGGAAGAGGGAGACAGATAAGAGAGTTCGGTCTTGAGGACGGAGAGATATTGTTTCCTGGCTCTCCTGAGGGTGGACACACACTTGTTTCGGGCTTTGTGAAAGGAAATGAGATGTGTTAGTTTGTGTTAGTTTGGCGAATGTGTTAGTTTGGCGAATGTGTTTGTTTGACGAATGTGTTGGTTTGTTCCACGTGTTGGTTTGGTGCATGTGTTGGTTTGGCGGATGTGTTAATTTGGCACATGTGTTGGTTTGGCGGATGTGTTGGTTTGGCGCATGTATTGGTTTGGCGCATGTGTTAGTTTGACGAATGTGTTTGTTTGACGAATGTGTTTGTTTGACGAATGTGTGTGTTTGACGAATGTGTTAGTTTGGCGAATGTGTTAGTTTGGCGAATGTGTTAGTTTGGCGAATGTGTTAGTTTGGCGAATGTGTTTGTTTGGTGAATGTGTTGGTTTGGCGAATGTGTTTGTTTGGCGAATGTCTTAGTTTGGTGAATGTGTTAGTTTGGCGAATGTGTTTGTTTGGCGAATGTCTTAGTTTGGCGAATGTGTTAGTTTGGTGAATGTGTTAGTTTGGTGAATGTGTTAGTTTGGCGAATGTGTTTGTTTGGCGAATGTCTTAGTTTGGCGAATGTGTTAGTTTGGCGAATGTGTTTGTTTGGCGAATGTCTTAGTTTGGCGAATGTGTTAGTTTGGCGAATGTGTTTGTTTGGCGAATGTCTTAGTTTGGCGAATGTGTTAGTTTGGCGAATGTGTTTGTTTGGGGAATGTGTTAGTTTGGCGAATGTGTTTGTTTGGCGAATGTCTTAGTTTGGCGAATGTGTTAGTTTGGCGAATGTGTTTGTTTGGTGAATGTGTTAATTTGGCACATGTGTTGGTTTGGCGGATGTGTTGGTTTGGCGCATGTATTGGTTTGGCGCATGTGTTAGTTTGACGAATGTGTTTGTTTGACGAATGTGTTTGTTTGACGAATGTGTGTGTTTGACGAATGTGTTAGTTTGGCGAATGTGTTAGTTTGGCGAATGTGTTTGTTTGGCGAATGTCTTAGTTTGGCGAATGTGTTAGTTTGGTGAATGTGTTTGTTTGGCGAATGTCTTAGTTTGGCGAATGTGTTAGTTTGGCGAATGTGTTTGTTTGGTGAATGTGTTGGTTTGGCGAATGTGTTTGTTTGGCGAATGTCTTAGTTTGGTGAATGTGTTAGTTTGGCGAATGTGTTTGTTTGGCGAATGTCTTAGTTTGGCAAATGTGTTTGTTTGGCGAATGTCTTAGTTTGGTGAATGTGTTAGTTTGGCGAATGTGTTTGTTTGGCGAATGTCTTAGTTTGGCGAATGTGTTAGTTTGGTGAATGTGTTAGTTTGGCGAATGTGTTAGTTTGGCGAATGTGTTTGTTTGGCGAATGTCTTAGTTTGGTGAATGTGTTAGTTTGGCGAATGTGTTAGTTTGGTGAATGTGTTGGTTTGGCGAATGTGTTCGTTTGGCGAATGTGTTAGTTTGGCGAATGTGTTAGTTTGGCGAATGTGTTTGTTTGGCGAATGTCTTAGTTTGGCGAATGTGTTAGTTTGACGAATGTACTTTCGCTCACTCGTTTGACACTCCTCTCATTGATGGCATTTTTGTTTTCGTGGAGAATTGTAGCAAGACGCAAAAGAAACTCGAACGGCATCGGTAGAACGCATACCTTAACCAGGCTGAACAGTTTATGTTTTGTATCCGACTGATAGGCCGGATCTAGATCTCCACCAAAATCGACTGGGCTTGTTCTTGTCACCTATCCGACCTGTCAAACAGGTTTAGTCTGAATCCGGCCATAACATTTTGAGAGATCTTGATCACAAACAGACAAACAACAAGAAAGACGTTATGCATGGCATGATACTTGCGAAATCCCTAAAACAAATTTGACCAACTTATGCGTATGACCAACTCTACCAGTTGGTGAAATTTTTTGAAGATCGGTTTAAAATTGTGACCTGTAGGCGATTAACATACAGGCATAGCACTCACTGTACTTGTGAAATCCTTAAAACAAATTTGACCTCAAAAATAATTGGTGGTTGAATTCAAAGACAAAATATGCAAATCCTCTTCAAATTTCACATCAATCAGATGAAAATTGACGACTTTAAAAACTTGACCTCAGTTGTTGACCTTTGGCCGATGTTGACTTCAAAAATAATTGGTGGTCGTATTCAGTGACCTGATGTGCAAAAACTGTTCAAATTTCAAGTCAATCAGATGAAAATTGAGCATTTTAAAAATTGCATCAAAGTTGTCGACCATTGGCCTACATTGACCTTAAAATAATTGGTGGTTGAATTCAATGACCAAATATGCAAAGCCTCTTCAAATTTTAAGTCAATCGGATGAAAATTGACGATTTTTAAAAATTTGGCCGAAGTTGTTGCCCTTTGGCCGATGATGACTTTTTGACCTATTAATTCCAAAATCAATAGGCATCTTCCTTATGACCGACCTTAGCATTTGGTGTGGTTTCGAGAAGATCGGTTTCAAATTGCAACCTGCAGACGATTGACATGCAGACAGAATAACAGATGCGACCAACCAATACACTTGAGAAATCTTCGATTTTCCCAAATAACAAGAGAGATGTCGTGCATAGCAGTATACTTGTGAAATCCAAATAAACAATAGTTGTCGTGGAAACATCAATTTGGTAATTTCGAAAATTAGACCGAACAAGTGTTTTACATAATGGAATATTGTGCATAACAAATTATGTTGATGCATTTTCTAATTGCCACCTAATATGTGTTTTACATGTTTTGGATGGCATTGACCTTGACCTTTGACTAATTTTGACCAAATTATATAAAATTGTACTACACATACACACAAATAAGCTGTGTAAGTTTCAATCTGATATCTTGAAAGATTCCTGAGGTTTGGCAATAATAAAATCACAAAAATATCCCATTTGATTATAGTGGAGTGATTTTGTTGTCATGGACACCATTTTCTCTTTGCCACGTGGGACTTTTCTCGATACCACAAAGCAAGATTTATTTATTTATTTATTTATTTTTGTATACAACATCAAGGCTCGTGTAAGAGCTAACATTGATCACAAAAAGACAAACTGACACATAAAACATAAAACATATGATAAAGGGAGCGGGAGACAAGATGGGGAGAGAGGGAAGCACACAAGTACAACATTTGACAGCAGGGACATCGGGAGATCTGTGGGAAGAATCTGATAAAATAGAAAGAGAAATGTAATTATTAATTATTCATATTTTGTGAAATAGAATAATAAAATATATATTGTTAATAAACACTCCACCATATTTATTATGTGGCTTCCAGTTTCCTCCACCAATAGGCTTCCAGTTTGTCGCTACCTCTACCAGTTGGGGAAATTTCATGAAGATGGGAGTAAAAATGTGACCTGTAGGCGATTGAAATCTACGATTTCGCAAGTAACAAACAGACAGGTCAGGTCAATCTCTTCACTGCCACTGGTAACATGTAACCTAGTGCTATCTGCCACATGGTCGGGTTGTCGGCGACTAAACCGACTACCCTCACTGACTTGCCAGTGGGGAGGGTGACTGTGACACCCTGCAGGACTAAAAACAATACCTGTTAAAGGGTGGATGAGCTCCCTTTGTGAGCCAATGGCCATCCTGTAAGGAGATGGTGTCTCCTAAAAAAAACACCCATCCGGTTTGACTGTTTTTTGGGTAGTAGGTTGTAGACAGCAACCGCCCAGGGTAGTACTACCGTTCGGACTTAAGACGTTAAAATATTCCCGGATCCATCTTGCACTCTCCATGTCAGGATTGCTGGTCTTACTTTCCGTCTCACTCAAACTACAGCTACCTGGCTACCTTCAATCTCTCTTTCTTGCAACAAATATCATACACTGTTCTTCTCTTTTATTTAAGGCCTGGCCTCGATGAGGACTATATAGTCAGTGACTGGAGCCTTCAACATAAAAAAACAACAACAGACAAACAGGGGTGAGAACACAACTTCCGTCTACCTTCGGTGGCGGAGATAATATTGTGGAGGTATCTCACTTCTTGCCATAGGTTGTCAGGACTCGTGCAGGCTTTAAATGTCTTCCTCCTACATGGAGGTTTCTTGTTTGGGAACATATTGTTATAATCTCTACACATGGACATAGAAACTGCACACTCTCTTTGCCTTTGAGTGCTCACACATGAGTGGTCTATTGGCAATCACACACCATTCGTGGCATTATTCCTGACATATTTTGCAGTGCTTCTGTATTTTGTAAATTGTTAAGACCAGTTCAATAATAGTTATTGACTTCTGAGGACTTTTTGCTTGGGATGTCACGGTTGGGGCTTTTATCTCGTGTACTTCTCTCAAAGGTATTACATCACCGGAGCACATTACTCTTCATTTTGAATAGAATGTCAAGCCAACTCTTCCATCTGAAATGTTATGTGGACATGAAATGTCTCATGGAGTCTTTTGCAACAAGAAGCCATTGAAATATTACAATAGGGCAGTGTTTATTAATTGCTCGGTAGGTTTGGCGCATACTCTCTCCACAGAGCATTGGGACATTTGAGACAAGTTCTGAATGCTTATGGTGCTGATAAACAGCCCTGGACAGGATGCCACGCTGTCACAGGCAAATGGTACGACGGAAATCACTCACCGTGAGCAGCCATGGGAATTGAAACAAAACAGGCGAGGGCGAAGAAACAAAGCCTTATCCAGTACACCGCCATGCTGCTCTGCTTATTTATTGTGGTAGAGTGTTTATTAATGCGTAAAAGGTTCATGAATCCACTTCCATGGGCAATGAAGGTGCCAAAACTCACATGACTACAGGAACATAAAACGGCAACACCACAAGGCCGAGATGGATGGAGGTCTATTAAATAATATTCAGATGGTTAAAGTAGGGGAAAGGAAGGTCGAAAGGCACAAACATACTTCAAAGATGGCGAACAGTTTTTCTTTACCAAATCTAGGCTTGGAAAAGAGCAAGAGGAAACATGGGAAACATGGTCGTTGGAAAGAACTGAACACAAACAAGCAGGTGGGTAGAGAGAGGTAGAGAGATAAAGGGAGACCTACAGGTAAGAAAGGTGGTTGTGAAGAAGATTACCGTGGATTGAAAATATTGCAGGTAAGGATGGACGATGACATGAGATGGCAGAGCACTGCGAATTCAATATTCAATAAAACAAATCACAAAAATCTAATTCAATAAAACATCCATTCTACAAGCATTTATAAGCAAAACTTTCAGGAAGTTGATGGCTTTCACACACTTTGCTCGTTTATAGAACTTCTTTCCTGAAAATGGAAAAAGTTGTGCTTTTTGGATAAAGCTCCTTTGCATTAAGCTACAGGTAGATAATAGGTTATCCCGTGCCTACACATGCTTTCCTCTGATTAGGCTCACAAAAAGAGGAAAAACATCGAATCTTTTAGAACCCCATTGTACAATTCAAGTTGAAAAGCTCAAAGGAGAAATAAATAAGTACAGAAACATTCAAAGTGCACCATCCCCATGCCAAATAAATAAATATCCTCCAGCACTGCATTGCCGGGGTACCCTAGGCGCCCGGCAATACCGCCGGGCAGCTCATAGAAACTGTATTGAGTGGGAGAGGTGTACAATAATTGATTGATTAATTTATTACAAAATTAAAATCAACAAATAATGATCATACAATATTTTCCGAATCAATTGACTAATAGCATACCTAAACCACCGGTGCTTCATCCGAAGCTGTAACATTTTGATAATTCATTTGTCATTAATCGAAAAAATTAAATAATGAATAGATTAATCCATAAATTCAAAAATATCCTTTATAGCCACATCACTTGGTCACTGTCGTGTCCAAATATCAGCTTACTAGCTCAAATGGTGCCTGAGATATTGCCAAGATGAGAAAGAAAACAAATGCAAAATTAATAATGAAAATAAATAAATAATAATCATAAAATAATTAACGAATTGGCTCATAGAATACCTAAACCACCACTGTTACATCCGAATCTGTAACGTTAAAAAAATTAATCGATTAAGTCATTAATCGAGTAATTAAATAATTAATTGATTAATCAATAAATCAAAAATATCCTTTATAGACAAAGCACTCACTTGGTCTTTGTCGTATCCAAATATCAGCTTCCTAACTCAAAGGGTGCCTGAGATATTTATGAGATGAGAAAGAAAATAAATAAGTACTTAATTAATCGATAATAATTAAGTGACTAATCAATTAATTGATTAATTAAAAAAAAAATACAATTTTTAAGAAAGCACTTCCTCACTATAGTGCCGAAATTTCAGCTTCCTAGCTCAAAGGATGGCTGAGATATCGCCCGGACAAACAAACGAACATACAAGAAAACAAGAAACCGGAGTGAAAACTGAGTACCGGTACTCCCTTTCAGCACGCGTCATTGCCGGGCCACCTTTGGTGCCCGGAAATGACGTCATGCAGCACCTGGATATGGCATCGGAAAGGAGCGGTGTACAATAATAAATAGATAAGAGTTCCAATTCCCTACCAGGGATTTCAATGCAGGAAGAGGCTAGGAATGGGATGTTCATAAAGCCTTGCTCTTTTATTGCCAACCTATCATTGTTTGTCCGTGCTCTATCTTTTTAGCCGCGTCGCAGACGCTGGTCATAGAGTGCACTCTGCTGTTGTTGTTGTTGTTCTTCTTGTTCTTCTTCTTTTTCTTCTTGTTCTTGCAGAGAAGACAAAACCTCAAAGCTCCACCCATTCTGGGAACCATAGGTCCACCCATTGTGGGAGAGGCTTCATATAAACAAATATCCACCATTTTATTAACTCGCATAGCTTTGAGGCCTGTTTTGTAGGCCCGTGGTGTCTTCCTCTCTCACACAGTTTTATTTCAAATCAAATTCGATATATCATTTCATTTTTCACAGTCGCTAACATAGTTTTAGACTCGGTTGAAAAAAAACGGGAGAGAAAATCCGATGAAAGTTGCCCTTTATAGAACGAAATGAATTCTCAAAGGCCTGTAACTTCAAGTCCATTGAGATATATTTTGTTTAAATCGCGGCATGGTCAGTCATACACCGCCCGAAATAAGAGACGGGAAAATGCCGAGATATATATATTTTGTTTAAATCACGGCATGGTCAGTCATACACCGCCCTAAATAACAGACGGGAAAATGCCGAGATATATTAAAAATTCGTCCATTTGATGACAATCGTCACGATGAAATATTTAATTTATACGTCGTCACAATAATGTGGAGAGAGGAGCATAGCTTCGTTCACGTGTCGCCACACACGGGAAATTGCCGAGATATATATATTTTAAATCGCGGCATGGTCAGTCATACACCGCCTGAAATAACAGACGGGAAAATGCTGAGATATATTAAAAATTCGTCGCCACACACGGGAAATTGCCGAGATATATATATTTTAAATCGCGGCATGGTCAGTCATACACCGCCTGAAATAACAGACGGGAAAATGCTGAGATATATTAAAAATTCGTCGCCACACACGGGAAATTGCCGAGATATATATTTTGTTTAATTCGCGGCATGGTCAGTCATACACCGCCTGAAATAACAGACGGGAAAATGCCGAGATATATTAAAAATTCGTCGCCACACACGGGAAATTGCCGAGATATATTTTCACTTTGCACAAAAATAACATCAAGTAATCGAATCAATAGGAATGTCCTGTGCCTATAACATCGACGTTATAGGCACAGCTGCATCTAGGCATTGTGTAACATCGACGCGGCTTTTGTTTTAATTAAAACTTTTTGTACTTGTTTTAAGTGAGAGTCAAGCAAGGAAGCAGCACGTACCATTTTCAGTCTTTTGTATGACTCGGCCGAGGTCAGTTTTGATCGAGACTCCGAGACTCAGAGGGGATACTCTAACCCTAACCCTGACCCTAACCCTGACCCTAACATTAACACTAACCCAAACATTAACCCAAACCCTAACCATACCAACCCTAACGCTAACCCCACACAGTCTAGTGATCTTGTCTTGGAATGTAAAATAAATTCCACAGGTGAGGTATGCTAATCCCAGATCATAAATAATCTTTTTGTAATTCTCATTCTGTCGCACATTTAAATAATGATTGTGTTCACAGGCATTTGTAAATAATAACAAGACATAGCGGTTTTTAACCTTGATGACATTGAAAGATTGCCTTGTTTTGCAGGTTGAACGCTTAATGGCGTATTGTGTGTATTAATGGATTAGCTATGGTCTGTAAATTGTCCATCAAGATTGTCTGGCATCAGTTGAATGGGACAATGCTTTATCCCGTCTCCTTTCTGGTCTTGTGCCCTCTGCCTTTTTCTGTGTGCCCCCCACCTTCTTACCCCCACCCTTCAGCAGCCACATCCCTCTTGCTTTCTGCAGCTTCTGGTGAAACTCCTAAAAACCAGAAGCACTGCTCACCTCCACTCATTCGTTTTTCTTTTTTTACCACCTGTGTATCCAACATCCACATTCTCTTCAATCTCATTTTTCCCTCCAGGGTTCGGATAGCTGTTCACCACCATCTCAGGTTATCCTCCCTATTCACATCTATGATCTTTTCTACCCACATTATCCCTCCCCAAGCCCGGGTGTCCAGTTTTTACTTCCATTTCTATAATTGAGTGCTGGAGGCTGTACCCACCTTGTGCATCCCTGTGTGTTCTCCTTGCTCTCATACTCGTCCATTTATCTTATTTTTCCAATATTCCCTCTAATTTCTCCCTCTATCCCAGCCGCTATTAGGCTGGGAAGATGGACCAGAGGTATGATATGCACACTCGCCTAGGTTCGAATCCCGATGCTGTCTAGCCTAGGTTTTAGTCCCGACAGAGCTGTAAGTTGCCATCCTGGTGTTTCACAGGCAGAGGGGATACTCTAACTTGTGCAATTGTAAACCAGCGTTCCCAGTGTCAGCATTTGCAGGTGGACATTAAAGTTCCCAAGGTGTCTTTCACAAAGAGTAGATGAGCTGTCGCCGGCCTCATGGCCAAATTCCAAATTTCTGCCCAAACTACTTCTGGGAAGGCAATGGAAAACCACCCAGTAGAACCTTTGCCAAGAAACTGCTTCGGCAGCACCGATGGTCTGTAACAGAGTGTGGCCCTTCAAAATGAGAAGACCCTGCTATTGGTGGGTTTAAACCCTCCCACCTCCCCCTTTATACTGTTTTTTCCCCCTTCTGTTGCATCCTGGTTGGTTCTATGTTCTAGTTCCTCCACGAGCCTCGACCTTGTACACAACAACAACAACAACAACAACAACAAAATGCTTCATGCAAATGCAGGATCCAGGATACGATATTTGGGATAATTCATTATTAAATTTATTTTTTACTATAGCCTGCAATACAATCCGATGTTAAGGTCAAATTCTTATTCTGTAATGAAATAACACAAACCTTCAGGTCTTATTGTGTGTGTGGCCTTCACTGAAACGTGGGCCAGAAGTGGCAGCAATATAATGGACCTGACATGAGTTTGAGGCTCCAAAAAAGCTGTTTGATCATCTTTAAAGTGCAAGCTCAGGACATGCGAGCTCAATCGAACAGATGAAAGGTGACTTTCACATCAAACGTCCATGTATTTGTTGTTGCTGCTGTTGTTGTGTCTGCCGTTTGAAATTTAACGCTTTAAAGGTTCTTCTTTAAAATCGACACATCATTGAAAATGCACTGTTTTTTCAGATGACAATATTAGATAAATTATTTTTTACCTTCTCTATCATTATAGTTAATCACTCCTCCACCAGGTGAACACCAGGTATATACTCAAATCACTTTTTCTTATCCTCCACCAGGTTAACAGTAAATTACGTTTTGTATCCCACCGATAGGCCAGATATGGATCCGAACCTGAACCGAAATCTAATCAGCTTGTCCTTGTCACCTACCCAACTCAGCCACCAAGTTTTGTCATAATCCGTGCACAACTTTTTGACATATAGTGCTACATATAATTTTTGGCCCGATCTTTCAATTATGAAGAATCACTTTAAAATATAAAATTCTCGTGTCCTGGTTTCGGTTATTCACCAAAATCGAATCAATTCGTCCTTGTCACACACCCAACTTGTCCACCAAATTTCATCCGATTCCATCAATAACTTTTTGACATATAGTGCTACATATAATTTTTGGCCCGATCTTTCAATTATGAAGAATCACTTAAAAATATATAATTCTCGTGTCCCGGTTTCGGTTATTCACCAAAATCGAATCAATTCGTCCTTGTCACACACCCAACTTGTCCACCAAATTTCATCCGATTCCGTCACAACTTTTTGAGATGTCGTGGTAAATTTAATTTTTGGCCCGATCTTTCAATCATGAAGAATCCCTTGGAAAATTAAAAAATTCTCTTATCCAGATCTTCACCAAAATCGAATCAATTCGTCCTTGTAACACACCCAACCCGTCCACCAAATTTCATCAGAATCTGTCCTCAACTTTTTGCGGTATCGTGTTATATATAATTTTTGGCCCTGTCTTTGAATTATGACGAATCACTTAAAAATATATAATTCTCCTATCCGGTTTCGGATCTTCACCAAAATCGAATCAATTCGTCCTTGTCACACACCCAACTTAAAAATATACTGGACAAAATCAACTGGACCTGACGGCATCAGCCCACGGGTCATAAAAACCCTGTTCTGCCGCTCTTTTACTCCCTCTCTCTGTTCTCTTCACCCTCTCTTTTGTTCAAAGTCATCTGCCATCAGCTTGGAAATCAGCCAACATCACCGCTTTACACAAAAAATGTGCAAAAACAGATCCTTGCAACTACAGACCAATCAGCCTGCTCCCAATTATCAGCAAAGTCATGGAATCCATCATTGCTTCGGATATGAAATCTTTCCTCTTCTCCAATGGCTTGATCTCTGATCATCAATTTGGTTTCAGACCAGGTCACTCTACTCTGGACATGCTGCTTCTGCTGTCTCAACAATGGATGGAGGTCCTCAATGCCAAACAGGAAATTAGAGCTGTCTCCCTTGACATATCACGTGCCTTCGATACGGTCTGGCACCCCACTCTGCTCACCAAACTCTCCTCCTTTGGTATCCATGGAAATCTCCACGCATGGCTTGTGGACTTCCTCTCTGGTCATCGGCAGCATGTGGCCCTGAATCGGTTTCTCACATCTCCCCTTCCTGTTCAGGCTGGAGTTCCCCAAGGCAGTGTTCTGGGCCCTGTGCTTTTTCTGGTCTTCATCAATGATCTCTCCGACTCTCTGGAAAATCCTCTCTATCTCTTTGCTGATGACTCCACTCTCTGCCGCTCCATTCCTCATCCCTCAGATCGGCAGACTGCAGCCCCTCACTCTCTGCAGACCTGGACAAAATCACAGACTGGTCAAACGAGTGGAACATGTCTTTCAATCCTGACAAATCTCACACTCTTACAATGTCTCTCCGAAAAGACCGACTGGACAACACCCCCATCTACTTTCTGAATAATCCTCTCCAAGAAGTTCTGTCACTCAAGCTTTTGGGTCACTATCTGCCATGATCTTTCCTGGGAAAACCACATTTCAAATCTAGCCTCCAAAGCCAGTCGCCAACTGGGCTTTCTCCGTTGTGCGAAGTCCTTCCTTGGCACACCTGAGCTCCTCACCACATACAAGGCTTTCATCCGCAGCTCAATGGAATACTGCTCTCCCCTCTGGGCTGGTGCTCCTCCCTCATACCGAGCTCGTCTTCACGCTGTTGAAACCAAAGTTTCAGAATCATTGGAATCTCCTGTGATGAAGCTAACTCCGAGGGCCTTTCACTTACTCACCGCAGGCAGGTTGGTGGTCTTTGCGTCTTCTACCGACTCCTCTCCGGCCTTGCCCCCCCCCCCCACCTCTCTCTCTGGGTTCTGTCCCCCAAATATTCCTACAGGTCGCACAAGATCTGCCAGCAACCCTCTTATGGTTAAACTGCCAAAATCAAGACTCTCTGCTCACCTTCACTCCTTCATTCCTCTTTTCTCTCGCCTGTGGAACAAACTCCCTCACTCTCTTCAATCCAACTCCTCCCTCCAGGTCTTTAAAACAGCTGTTCAACGCCATCTCTTATCTCCCACCATCCAAAACATTGATATTTTCTACCCCCGCTAATTTCACCCCAGATACACTTTTTTGAAATACCAACTTCTTTCCTGGAAGTCCTTGCAGTGTACATGTGTTTTATACTTCTCCCCCCCCCCCCCCCTTCCCATGCCTCCTCCCCCCAAGCCCTCTCCCTCCCACAGATCTCCCGATTTCCCTGCTCTCAAATGTTGTGTTTGTGTGCTTCCCCTTCTCTCTACATCTTGTCTACCGCTCCCCATTATTATATATTTTGTGTGTCTGTTTGATTTTTTTTGTGTGTGTGTGTGTGTGTGATAAATCTTAGCTCTTTCACGAGCCTCGATTCTGTATACAAAAAAAAAAAAATCCGAATCCATCGACACCTTTTTGAGATATCGTTGTACATACAGTCACGTGAAAAAGTAAGTACACCCCATATAAAATTTTGACTTTTTCAACATATTTCAACATACAGCTATTTGATCTTCATTTCAACAATATTGGTAGATAAAGGTGATATAATATAACAAATATCATGAAACATTTACATTTTGTAGTCCATTGTATAATTTAAATAAACATAAATGCAAATTTCGCATGTGGAAAAAGTAAGTACACCCCTACATTTATCACTACTTCAAGTACCTAAAATTAGAATCAGGTGCACCAGCTCAGGTGCAAATGATTAGAACATCGTTAGAGAGGATCTTGGAGGAACCTGTCTTATTTAAACCTCAGACATTTAGTTTTGTTTGCTCTTTGTTGTTGAAGTGTGCGGCATCGCCATGCCTAGGTCAAAAGAGCTCTCTGAGGCCTTCAGAAAAAAGGTTATAGATGCCTACGAGTCTGGGAAGGGATTTAAAAAGATCTCCAAACAATTTGAAATCAATCATTCGACTGTCCGGAAGTTCATCTACAAGTGGAGAAGATTCCAACCAACTGCCAACTTGTTCAGGCCAGGCCGCCCCAGCAAGTTCAGCCTGAGTGCAGACCGCAAGATGCTGAAAGAAGTCTCTAAGAACCCCAGAATGTCATCACAGGACCTACAGGTAGCTCTTGCCACTGTTGATGTCAAAGTGCACGAGTCTACCATTAGAAAGAGGCTGCACAAATTTGAACTACATGGGAGGTGTGCCAGGAGGAAACCTTTGCTGTCCAGAAAAAGCATCAAGGCAAGACAAAAGTTTTCCAATGAACACCTCGGCAAAGACCAGCACTTCTGGAACAATGTGCTTTGGACAGATGAGTCAAAGGTAGAGATATTTGGCCACAGTACCAGAAGACATGTTTGGCGAAAACCAAAGACAGCATTTGACAACAGGAACCTGATATCAACTGTAAAGCATTGTGGTGGAAATACTATGGTTTGGGGCAGCTTTGCTGCATCAGGGCCTGGGCAGCTCACCATCATAGAATCCACTATGAATTCTTCATTGTACCAGATGGTGCTTGAGGATAATGTGAGGCCATCTGTGGGGAAGTTGAAGCTCAACCGAAGTTGAACCTTGCAACATGACAATGACCCTTAACATACCAGTAAATCCACAAAGGAATGGCTGAAAAGAAAGAAATGGAGGGTTCTGGAATGGCCAAGTCAAAGCCCGGATCTAAATCCCATCGAGATGTTGTGGGGGGGATTTGAAACGAGCTGTGCATGCAAGAAACCCCTCAAACATCGCACAGATGAAGGAATTCTGCATGGAGGAGTGGGCAAAAATTTCTCACAGTCGATATCAGAGACTGGTAGACAGTTATAAGAAACGCCTACTTGAGGTTGTTTCTGCCAAAGGGGGCAATACCACCTATTAGAGCCAAGGGTGTACTTACTTTTTCCACATGCGAAATTTGCATTTATGTTTATTTAAATTATACAATGGACTACAAAATGTAAATGTTTCATGATATTTGTTATATTATATCACCTTTATCTATCAATATTGTTGAAATGAAGATCAAATAGCTGTATGTTGAAATATGTTGAAAAAATCAAAACTTTACATGGGGTGTACTTACTTTTTCACGTGACTGTATAGTTTTTGGCCGTATCTTTCAATTATGAAGAATCCCTTGGAAAATTTTAAAATTCTCGTATCCGGATCCGACTTCGGATCTTCACCAAAATCGACTCCATTAGTCCTTGTCACACACCTAAACTGTCCATCAAATTTCATCCGAATCCGTTAACAACTTTTTGAGATATCGTGTTGTATATAATTTTTGGCCCTATCGTTCAATTATGAAGAATCATTTGGAAAATTCAAAAAATTCTCTTATCCGGATCAGGATCCGGATCTTCACCAAAATCTAAACAATTCATCCTTGTTACACACCCAACCTTTCCACCACATTTCATCCGAATCCATCCATAACTTTTTGAGATATCGTGTTATATATAATTTTGGCCCTATCTTTCAATTATGAAGAATCACTTAAATAAACAAATAATTATCATATCCGAATCCATATACAGATCTTCACCAAAATCGAATCCATCAGTCCTTGTCACACACCTAAACTGTCCATCAAATTTCATCCGAATCCGTTAACAACTTTTTGAGATATCGTGTTGTATATAATTTTTGGCCCTATCTTTCAATTATGAAGAATCATTTGGAAAAAAAAAAAATTCGCTTAATCCGGATCTGCACCAAAATTTAAACAATTCATCCTTGTTACACACCCAACCTTTCCACCACATTTAATCCGAATCCATCCATAATTTTTTGAGATGTCGTGTTATATATAATTTTTGGCTCTATATTTCAATTATGAAGAATCACTTAAATAAACAAATAATTATCATATTCGAATCCATATTCAGATCTTCACCAAAATCGAATCGAATCGTCCTTGTCACACAGCCAACCTCTCCACCAAGTTTCGTCCAAATCCGTCGACAACTTTTTGAGATATCCTGCTATGTGTCGTTTTTGTCCCTCTACACAGATTTTTGTCCCTCTGGACAAAGGCTGTGTGCTTGACACACAAAGGCTGTGTGCTGTCAGCAAGGCTGTCTGTATGCTTGATTATATATACCTGTCAGCAATGGGTGTGGCTGAAACAGCCGAATCCACTAATTAGAAGGTGTGTCCGCATACTTTTGATCATGTAGTGTATCTTGTTCACAAACGGACAGACAAACAGACAGGGGTGAAAACATAACCTCCATCCACCTTTGGTGGTGGAGGTAAAGAGAAAGCACCTTACCTGCTCTGCAGAGTGAAGTGAATTAGCGTAAGGAGAGTCAACCAACACTGCCCATTGCAAAAAGAATTGTTATTCTTCATCTTTATTTTCCCTTTAATAAAAGACTTGCATAAATAGGAATCCTAACTTTTAAAACTATTCAACTTTAATGATCATATTCCCGCTGTGGTGCTGAAAGGCATCTAATTATCACGACCTTCTTAGTGAATGCGGCGTGGTCCTTTGAGGCCTAGCCTTTTCGCCTATACTGTAGCCTTCGATTCTTCATGAATATCTCTTCCTGTGAATACCTTATCTGTACTCATGATGTATACCCAGGGTGTTTGTTATCGCTACCTTTAACGTTTTTGTTTTTTTTCAACAGATTCCAGGTAAATATTACTTCTTGAATTATCTCATTTATTCCGACAAATCGAAAATATTTATTTTGATTTATTATTTTTACTGATTATATTTATTCCAATTGCAATCAAATGAAAAGTCATGGAATCCATCATTGTTGCTGATGTCGTCTTTCCTCTTTTCAAACAGCCTGGTCTCTGTCCATCAGTTTGGATTCTGTCCTGTTCACTCATCTGTGGACATGGTGCTGCTCCTCTCCCAGAAATGGCCCTAAGTTTCTCTCAAACAAGAGGTTAGGAATGTCTCCACGGACATATCTCAGGAATTCGACAATGTCTTACACCTGCCCTACATGTCAAGCTTACTGTCTGCGGCAAACAAGGTCACCTTCGTACGTGGCTTTCTGACTTTCTCCACTCACACATTCAATGCATTGCTATCAATCAACTGTAACCCTCTCCTCTCCTCTCCCAATGGAGGCTGGAATGCCTCGAGGCAGTATCTTGGGCCCAGTCTTGTTCCGCATCAACATCAATGATTGCCCCGATCATCTCTGGTGATCTGGAATTTATCTGAAAAATGGAACATGTCATTGAATCCTGGAAAATCTCACTTTCTCACTCTGTCACTGTGAAGAGATCGTCAAACTAACCCACCTATCTATCTATTTCCATGGTCAGCCACTGGAAGGCCTGCAGTTTCTTGAACTCCTGTGCCTCACTATAAGCCATGACATCTCCTTGGCAAAGCCGAGAATGTCAACACCACGAATGGCGGGGCATTGGCTTAATGGGAAAAGGGGGATACTGTGGGTTCTCGGTGGATGATGCATGAAAAATGTCGCGAATGGTGAAACCACAAATGTCGACACCGCAAATGTCAGGGTATTGTTTCAATGGGAAAAGGGGGATACTGTGGGTTCTCGGTGGATGATGCATGAAAAATGTCGCGAATGGTGAAACCACAAATGTCGACGCCGCAAATGTCAGGGTATTGTTTCAATGGGAAAAGGGGGATACTGTGGGTTATCGGTGGGTCGTGATGCATGAAAAATGTCGCGAATGGTGAAACCACAAATGTCGACGCCGCAAATGTCAGGGTATTGTTTCAATGGGAAAAGGGGGATACTGTGGGTTATCGGTGGTTCGTGATGCATGAAAAATGTCGCGAATGGTGAAACCACAAATGTCGACGCCGCAAATGTCAGGGTATTGTTTCAATGGGAAAAGGGGGATACTGTGGGTTATCGGTGGTTCGTGATGCATGAAAAATGTCGCGAATGGTGAAACCACAAATGTCGGGGAATTGTTTCAATGGGAAGAGGGGGATAGTTTCCCAGTGGCTTGTGATGCATGTCAAATGCTGTGAGTGCTGTGAGCAGGACAGGCAGGAGAGGGTGCTAATGCTCCTGAGGTGGAGGGACCAGGGCAATTTGGGATTCTTGCACAATTCAATTTGGGACAATTCAATTACCTGCATGTCCTGCAGCACCTCACCCAGGAACTTGACCGTGAGGTTGGATCTCGGCACCTTTTCCTCCTCACCCTGCCTCCTCCTCCTCGGAAACCTTGATAATGGCATCCAACTCCTCCCCAGTGAGATCTTCATCATGCGAGGTGATAAGATCATCCAAATACTCAGCCTCCATTTCATCAAAGCCTTCCTCCCACCTGCCGTGACAACCCGACAATTTCTTGCCTCTCCTCCATGTTGGCGGGAAAGCCTATGAAGTTCTTCACTGCCTGTGACCACAGTTTTTGCCAGCAGGTGTTGATGGTGGAAGCCCTCACCTTGTCCAACAACTCCTTGACGGCACTGATGCAGTGGGCTATGTTCAACTTTTTCCAACACTGCCCAACGGTGAGCTCTGGGTCCATCGCATCCAAAGTGCGGTGAAAGGTGTGAAGGGTATAATATGCTTTGAAAGTGGAGATTACCCCATTGTCGAGCCGCTGGATCAAGGAGGTGGTGTTGGGTGGAAGTAAGATCATCTCGACATTCGGGTGAGACATCTTCAGGTCCCTGGGGTGACCAGGAGCATTATCGACGAGCAAGAGAGCCTTGAATGCAAGTTTTTATTTTCTGCCAGGTACCTCTCCACCTGACGTACGAAACAGTTATGGAACCAGTCCATGAAAATTGCTGGCGTTACTCACGCCTTCCTGTTGGCCCTCCAAAACATGGGTAGCAGGTGTTTGTCCTTGCCATTGAGAGCATGTGGGTTCAGTGAATGGTGCAGTATCATAGGCTTCTTCATATGTTCCCCTTTTGCATTTGTGCAGAGGAGAAGAGATACCTGGCTGGTCGTTGGCAGCCTTGAACCCCGATGCTGTCGTCTTTCTCTTTGAGATGAAAGTTCGTGCTGGCATCTTTTTCCAAAACAGCCTTGAACACTTACTCTGCAAGGTACCCCTTCTCGTCGATGAGTTGCACGCGTTGAACATGGAACACTTCAGCAAACTCACGGTTAGTGGAGGCATGCTCACCTGACAGTTTGACAATGCAGAGACTGTACTGCTTCTTGAAGTGGTCAAACCATCCCATGCTTTGGAATAGACTGTGGTCTCTCGTACCTGCATTGCTCAGCCATCTCTCATAGCCACACCCACATCACTGGTGCCCAGACCTGCATCGCTCGTGCCCAGACCTGCATCACCTATGCCCAGACCTGCATCACTCATGCCCAGACCTGCATCACTCATGCCCAGACATGCATCACTCATGCCCAGACCTGCATCACTCATGCCCAGACCTGTATCACTCATACCCAGACCTGCATCACTCATACCCAGACCTGCATCACTCATGCCCAGACCTGTATCACTCATGCCGAGACCTGTATCACTCATGCCCAGACCTGCATCACTCATGCCCAGACATGCATCACTCATGCCCAGACCTGTATCACTCATGCCCAGACATGCATCACTCATGCCCAGACCTGCATCACTCATGCCCAGACCTGCATCACTCATACTCAGACCCGCATTACCCATGCGCTGCCAGCCAGATACACATACAGTATATACGTATCACTTTTTCATAAACGAGTGGTCTACCTGAAGGCATGGCCTTCTGCGAGTTGACCTTCGACTATACATTGAGAGCCTTGTCCATCCTTTCGATATGGACGGCCTGGACCTGGATGACCACTTTGGTGCTGGTGCCATGCTTGCCACAACACTTTCTCGGATCGGCTTCTCCTTCTTCAGTATGTAGTGAATGGTGTATTCTGCTGTTAATCACTAATGATTAATCATTACTTTGATAATGGTATTGCTCGTGGGTGATGTCGTCTAGCAGCAGGTCGTAGATCTGGTAAAGCATTTTAATTGTGTAACTCGCAGGTAATGACATCTTCGGCAGCTGGTGGTAGATATGGTGGAGCTTATTTACAGTGTGAATGGTGGGACATGCCATGCAGCACGCTCATAGCATGGCAAACAAAAACGTATGCACTCACCAAAAACTCCGAATACACGAAGCACAGGCCCACAAATGTTGAAGCGGGTCACATTTTATCAACTTTGCATGTGTGGGGGTCAGCGAATAGTGAATCCGCGAATGTCAAGGTCTGACAGTACCAATCTTCCCTCAAGGGCTTCACGTTGTTGCATTGCCATCTGACGTCATTACCTATCCCTACCAGTGATCATTTCTACCTTCATGAATCCAACTTATCCAATACTCAAACTCACAGGTCACTGTCTTCCTTCCCTTCCTCTCTCTCTCCTCCTTTTTTGTTTTATTCCCTTGCTTGTTGTGTACGTACAAATGTGGCCCACTGTCCACAGTTCATTGCCGTTTTACCCTCCGCCATCTTGCTCTTCCATGAACCTCGACGTGGTATAGGGAAAAAAGTAACACCTAAGCTTTTTTGATTTCACTTATCTAAATAGGTGACTGGACGTGTGAGGTTATACGACTGCAATTGTATTGATTTGGCAAAATATTATTCTGAATTGAAAATATCCAGATTGCCATTCTCTGGTTCATATGACCATCCATTCTGAAGTGTACAACCAATCAACATGCAAACATGAGGTTACGAGAGACAGCAATGGAAAACCTTTGAATCGGTCATACATCTCGTTTGTGAACCAATTTATGATCCCATCTGGGCAGATGCAGCAAGATTCAAGGTCAACGGGTATTAGGATTGCTGCTTCATTAAAACCTCACTCAGAGGACATTGAAATCATAAGCATTCACAATCGAAAACATCATGTCAAAAAGCTGCCCTGAACATGCACAAACAGAAACATCTGAATTATTATTTCAGATTTCTGGCCATCTGGTTCATCAGTGCGGAACCATCTATCAAGTCTTTGACCCAAAAATCTCAGAACCTCTTGGAATGGTGGGTCCACAACCTTAGTTGTGCCCGAAGGTCATCCGTTGAAAGAGGAGAGGGAGAGAGGATGGTAGGAGAGATATGAGGATGGGATAAAGACGAGGTGGGAGATAGGGAAGGACAGTGGGTTGGGGAGAGTGGAGGATGAGCCAATGAGAGGAGGAGGAGAGTGAGTGGAGGTTAAGCTTCCTTCTTCCTATCTTATTCACATTAATCAAGTACTTTCTTCCCCCAAAGTGCTCATTTTATATTGGAAGCATTTTCGACATTTTTGAAGCATCCCAATGCTTTAATTTGATTGACTGATCCAGTGCTGCAAGTCCGAGATGAGAATCCCGAATACATCAGCTTTGTAGAGTGGTGCTGCGACAAGTCCGAGATGAGAATCCTGAATACATCAGCTTTGTAGAGTGGTGCTGCTGCAAGTCCGAGATGAGAATCCCGAATACATCAGCTTTGTAGAGTGGTGCTGCGACAAGTCCGAGATGAGAATCCTGAATACATCAGCTTTGTAGAGTGGTGCTGCTGCAAGTCCTCGATGAGAATCCTGAATACATCAGCTTTGTAGAGTGGTGCTGCTGCAAGTCCTCGATGAGAATCCTGAATACATCAGCTTTGTAGAGTGGTGCTGCTGCAAGTCCTCGATGAGAATCCTGAATACATCAGCTTTGTAGAGTGGTGCTGCGACAAGTCCGAGATGAGAATCCTGAATACATCAGCTTTGTAGAGTGGTGCTGCTGCAAGTCCGAGATGAGAATCCCGAATACATCAGCTTTGTAGAGTGGTGCTGCGACAAGTCCGAGATGAGAATCCTGAATACATCAGCTTTGTAGAGTGGTGCTGCTGCAAGTCCTCGATGAGAATCCTGAATACATCAGCTTTGTAGAGTGGTGCTGCTGCAAGTCCTCGATGAGAATCCTGAATACATCAGCTTTGTAGATTGGTGCTGCTGCAAGTCCTCGATGAGAATCCTGAATACATCAGCTTTGTAGAGTGGTGCTGCTGCTGCAAGTCCTCGATGAGAATCCTGAATACATCAGCTTTGTAGATTGGTGCTGCTGCAAGTCCTCGATGAGAATCCTGAATACATCAGCTTTGTAGAGTGGTGCTGCTGCAAGTCCTCGATGAGAATCCTGAATACATCAGCATTGTAGAGTGGTGCTGCTGCAAGTCCTCGATGAGAATCCCGAATACATCAGCTTTGTAGAGTGGTGCTGCTGCAAGTCCTCGATGAGAATCCTGAATACATCAGCTTTGTAGAGGGGTGCTGCTGCAAGTCCTCGATGAGAATCCTGAATACATCAGCTTTGTAGAGGGGTGCTGCTGCAAGTCCTCGATGAGAAACCTGAATACATCAGCATTGTAGAGTGGTGCTGCTGCAAGTCCTCGATGAGAATCCTGAATACATCAGCTTTGTAGAGGGGTGCTGCTGCAAGTCCTCGATGAGAATCCCGAATACATCAGCTTTGTAGAGTGGTGCTGCTGCAAGTCCGAGATGAGAATCCCGAATACATAAGCTTTGTAGAGTGGTGCTGCTACAAGTCCGAGATGAGAATCCCGAATACATCAGCATTGTAGAGTGGTGCTGCTGCAAGTCCGAGAGGAGAATCCCGAATACATCAGCTTTGTAGAGTGGTGCTGCTCCAAGTCCTCGATGAGAATCCCGAATACATCAGCTTTGTAGAGTGGTGCTGCTGCAAGTCCGAGATGAGAATCCCGAATACATAAGCTTTGTAGAGTGGTGCTGCTGCAAGTCCTAGATGAGAATCCTGAATACATCAGCTTTGTAGAGTGGTGCTGCTGCAAGTCCGAGATGAGAATCCCGAATACATAAGCTTTGTAGAGTGGTGCTACTGCAAGTCCGAGATGAGAATCCCGAATACATCAGCTTTGTAGCGTGGTGCTGCTGCAAGTCCGAGATGAGAATCCCGAATACATCAGCTTTGTAGAGTGGTGCTGCTGCAAGTCCGAGATGAGAATCCTGAATACATCAGCTTTGTAGAGTGGTGCTACTGCAAGTCCGAGATGAGAATCCCGAATACATCAGCTTTGTAGAGTGGTGCTGCTGCAAGTCCTAGATGAGAATCCTGAATACATCAGCTTTGTAGAGTGGTGCTGCTGCAAGTCCGAGATGAGAATCCCGAATACATAAGCTTTGTAGAGTGGTGCTACTACAAGTCCGAGATGAGAATCCCGAATACATCAGCTTTGTAGCGTGGTGCTGCTGCAAGTCCGAGATGAGAATCCCGAATACATCAGCTTTGTAGAGTGGTGCTGCTGCAAGTCCGAGATGAGAATCCTGAATACATCAGCTTTGTAGAGTGGTGCTACTGCAAGTCCGAGATGAGAATCCCGAATACATCAGCTTTGTAGAGTGGTGCTGCTGCAAGTCCTAGATGAGAATCCTGAATACATCAGCTTTGTAGAGTGGTGCTACTGCAAGTCCGAGATGAGAATCCCGAATACATCAGCTTTGTAGAGTGGTGCTGCTGCAAGTCCGAGATGAGAATCCCGAATACATCAGCTTTGTAGAGTGGTGCTGCTGCAAGTCCTAGATGAGAATCCTGAATACATCAGCTTTGTAGAGTGGTGCTGCTGCAAGTCCGAGATGAGAATCCCGAATACATCAGCTTTGTAGAGTGGTGCTGCTGCAAGTCCGAGATGAGAATCCTGAATACATCAGCTTTGTAGAGTGGTGCTACTGCAAGTCCGAGATGAGAATCCTGAATACATCAGCTTTGTAGAGTGGTGCTGCTGCAGGTCCGAGATGAGAATCCCGAATACATCAGCTTTGTAGAGTGGTGCTGCTGCAAGTCCGAGATGAGAACCCTGAATACATCAGCTTTCTAGAGTGGTGCTGCTGCAAGTCCGAGATGAGAATCCCGAATACATCAGCTTTGTAGAGTGGTGCTGCTGCAAGTCCGAGATGAGAATCCCGAATACATCAGCTTTGTAGAGTGGTGCTGCTGCAAGTCCTAGATGAGAATCCCGAATACATTAGCTTTGTAGAGTGGTGCTGCTGCAAGTCCTAGATGAGAATCCCGAATACATCAGCTTTGTAGAGTGGTGCTGCTGCAAGTCCTAGATGAGAATCCCAAATACATCAGCTTTGTAGAGTGGTGCTGCTGCAAGTCCTAGATGAGAATCCTGAATACATCAGCTTTGTAGAGTGGTGCTGCTGCAAGTCCTAGATGAGAATCCCGAATACATCAGCTTTGTAGAGTGGTGCTGCTGCAAGTCCTAGATGAGAATCCCGAATACATCAGCTTTGTAGAGTGGTGCTGCTGCAAGTCCGAGATGAGAATCCCGAATACATCAGCTTTGTAGAGTGGTGCTGCTGCAAGTCCGAGATGAGAATCCTGAATACATCAGCTTTGTAGAGTGGTGCTGCTGCAAGTCCTAGATGAAAATCCAGAATACATCAGCTCTGTAGAGTGGTGCTACTGCAAGTCCGAGATGAGAATCCCGAATACATCAGCTTTGTAGAGTGGTGCTGCTGCAAGTCCTAGATGAGAATCCTGAATACATCAGCTTTGTAGAGTGGTGCTGCTGCAAGTCCGAGATGAGAATCCCGAATACATCAGCTTTGTAGAGAGGTGCTGCTGCAAGTCCGAGATGAGAATCCTGAATACATCAGCTTTGTAGATTTGTGCTGCTGCAAGTCCGAGATGAGAATCCTGAATACATCAGCTTTGTAGTGTGGTGCTGCTGCAAGTCCGAGATGAGAATCCCGAATACATCAGCTTTGTAGAGTGGTGCTGCTGCAAGTCCTAGATGAGAATCCCAAATACATCAGCTTTGTAGAGTGGTGCTGCTGCAAGTCTTAGATGAGAATCCCGAATACATCAGCTTTGTAGAGTGGTGCTGCTGCAAGTCCTAGCTGAGAATCCCGAATACATCAGCTTTGTAGAGTGGTGCTGCTGCAAGTCCGAGATGAGAATCCCGAATACATCAGCTTTGTAGAGTGGTGCTGCTGCAAGTCCTAGATGAGAATCCCGAATACATCAGCTTTGTAGAGTGGTGCTGCTGCAAGTCCTAGATGAGAATCCCGAATACATCAGCTTTGTAGAGTGGTGCTGCTGCAAGTATTAGATGAGAATCCCGAATACATAAGCTTTGTAGAGTGGTGCTGCTGCAAGTCCTAGATGAGAATCCCGAATACATCAGCTTTGTAGAGTGGTGCTGCTGCAAGTCCGAGAGGAGAATCCCGAATACATCAGCTTTGTAGAGTGGTGCTGCTGCAAGTCCTAGATGAGAATCCCCAATACATCAGCTTTGTAGAGTGGTGCTGCTGCAAGACCAAGATGAGAATCCCGAATACATCAGCTTTGTAGAGTGGTGCTGCTGCAAGTCCTCGATGAGAATCCCGAATACATCAGCTTTGTAGAGTGGTGCTACTGCAAGTCCGAGATGAGAATCCCGAATACATCAGCTTTGTAGAGTGGTGCTACTGCAAGTCCGAGATGAGAATCCCGAATACATCAGCTTTGTAGAGTGGTGCTGCTGCAAGTCCGAGATGAGAATCCCGAATACATCAGCTTTGTAGAGTGGTGCTACTGCAAGTCCGAGATGAGAATCCCGAATACATCAGCATTGTAGAGTGGTGCTGCTGCAAGTCCTCGATGAGAATCCCGAATACATCAGCTTTGGTGAGTGGTGCTGCTGCAAGTCCGAGAGGAGAATCCCGAATACATCAGCTTTGTAGAGTGGTGCTGCTGCAAGTCCGAGAGGAGAATCCCGAATACATCAGCTTTGTAGAGTGGTGCTGCTGCAAGTCCTGGATGAGAATCCCGAATACATCAGCTTTGTAGAGTGGTGCTGCTGCAAGTCCGAGATGAGAATCCCGAATACATCAGCTTTGTAGAGTGGTGCTGCTGCAAGTCCTAGATGAGAATCCCGAATACATCAGCTTTGTAGAGTGGTGCTGCTGCAAGTCCTAGATGAGAATCCCGAATACATCAGCTTTGTAGAGTGGTGCTGCTGCAAGTCCTAGATGAGAATCCCGAATACATCAGCTTTGTAGAGTGGTGCTGCTGCAAGTCCTAGGTGAGAATCCCGAATACATCAGCTTTGTAGAGTGGTGCTGCTGCAAGTCCTAGATGAGAATCCCGCAAACATCAGCTTTGTAGAGTGGTGCTGCTGCAAGTCCTATATGAGAATCCCGAATACATCAGCATTGTAGAGTGGTGCTGCTGCAAGTCCTAGGTGAGAATCCCGAATACATCAGCTTTGTAGAGTGGTGCTGCTGCAAGTCCTAGGTGAGAATCCCGAATACATCAGCTTTGTAGAGTGGTGCTGCTGCAAGTCCTAGGTGAGAATCCTGAATACATCAGCTTTGTAGAGTGGTACTGCTGCAAGTCCTATATGAGAATCCTGAATACATCAGCTTTGTAGAGTGGTGCTGCTGCAAGTCCTAGGTGAGAATCCCGAATACATCAGCTTTGTAGAGTGGTGCTGCTGCAAGTCCTAGGTGAGAATCCCGAATACATCAGCTTTGTAGAGTGGTGCTGCTGCAAGTCCTAGATGAGAATCCCGAATACATCAGCTTTGTAGAGTGGTGCTGCTGCAAGACCGAGAGGAGAATCACGAATACATCAGCTTTGTAGAGTGGTGCTGCTGCAAGTCCTAGATGAGAATCCCCAATACATCAGCTTTGTAGAGTGGTGCTGCTGCAAGACCAAGATGAGAATCCCGAATACATCAGCTTTGTAGAGTGGTGCTGCTGCAAGACCAAGATGAGAATCCCGAATACATCAGCTTTGTAGAGTGGTGCTGCTGCAAGTCCTCGATGAGAATCCCGAATACATCAGCTTTGTAGAGTGGTGCTGCTGCAAGACCAAGATGAGAATCGCGAATACATCAGCTTTGTAGAGTGGTGCTGCTGCAAGTCCTCGATGAGAATCCCGAATACATCAGCTTTGTAGAGTGGTGCTACTGCAAGTCCGAGATGAGAATCCCGAATACATCAGCATTGTAGAGTGGTGCTGCTGCAAGTCCTCGATGAGAATCCCGAATACATCAGCTTTGTAGAGTGGTGCTGCTGCAAGTCCTAGATGAGAATCCCCAATACATCAGCTTTGTAGAGTGGTGCTGCTGCAAGACCAAGATGAGAATCCCGAATACATCAGCTTTGTAGAGTGGTGCTGCTGCAAGTCCTCGATGAGAATCCCGAATACATCAGCTTTGTAGAGTGGTGCTACTGCAAGTCCGAGATGAGAATCCCGAATACATCAGCTTTGTAGAGTGGTGCTACTGCAAGTCCGAGATGAGAATCCCGAATACATCAGCTTTGTAGAGTGGTGCTGCTGCAAGTCCGAGATGAGAATCCCGAATACATCAGCTTTGTAGAGTGGTGCTACTGCAAGTCCGAGATGAGAATCCCGAATACATCAGCATTGTAGAGTGGTGCTGCTGCAAGTCCTCGATGAGAATCCCGAATACATCAGCTTTGGTGAGTGGTGCTGCTGCAAGTCCGAGAGGAGAATCCCGAATACATCAGCTTTGTAGAGTGGTGCTGCTGCAAGTCCGAGAGTAGAATCCCGAATACATCAGCTTTGTAGAGTGGTGCTGCTGCAAGTCCTGGATGAGAATCCCGAATACATCAGCTTTGTAGAGTGGTGCTGCTGCAAGTCCGAGATGAGAATCCCGAATACATCAGCTTTGTAGAGTGGTGCTGCTGCAAGTCCTAGATGAGAATCCCGAATACATCAGCTTTGTAGAGTGGTGCTGCTGCAAGTCCTAGATGAGAATCCCGAATACATCAGCTTTGTAGAGTGGTGCTGCTGCAAGTCCTAGATGAGAATCCCGAATACATCAGCTTTGTAGAGTGGTGCTGCTGCAAGTCCTAGGTGAGAATCCCGAATACATCAGCTTTGTAGAGTGGTGCTGCTGCAAGTCCTAGATGAGAATCCCGCAAACATCAGCTTTGTAGAGTGGTGCTGCTGCAAGTCCTATATGAGAATCCCGAATACATCAGCATTGTAGAGTGGTGCTGCTGCAAGTCCTAGGTGAGAATCCCGAATACATCAGCTTTGTAGAGTGGTGCTGCTGCAAGTCCTAGGTGAGAATCCCGAATACATCAGCTTTGTAGAGTGGTGCTGCTGCAAGTCCTAGGTGAGAATCCTGAATACATCAGCTTTGTAGAGTGGTACTGCTGCAAGTCCTATATGAGAATCCTGAATACATCAGCTTTGTAGAGTGGTGCTGCTGCAAGTCCTAGGTGAGAATCCCGAATACATCAGCTTTGTAGAGTGGTGCTGCTGCAAGTCCTAGGTGAGAATCCCGAATACATCAGCTTTGTAGAGTGGTGCTGCTGCAAGTCCTAGATGAGAATCCTGAATACATCAGCTTTGTAGAGTGGTGCTGCTGCAAGACCGAGAGGAGAATCACGAATACATCAGCTTTGTAGAGTGGTGCTGCTGCAAGTCCTAGATGAGAATCCCCAATACATCAGCTTTGTAGAGTGGTGCTGCTGCAAGACCAAGATGAGAATCCCGAATACATCAGCTTTGTAGAGTGGTACTGCTGCAAGACCAAGATGAGAATCCCGAATACATCAGCTTTGTAGAGTGGTGCTGCTGCAAGTCCTCGATGAGAATCCCGAATACATCAGCTTTGTAGAGTGGTGCTGCTGCAAGACCAAGATGAGAATCGCGAATACATCAGCTTTGTAGAGTGGTGCTGCTGCAAGTCCTCGATGAGAATCCCGAATACATCAGCTTTGTAGAGTGGTGCTACTGCAAGTCCGAGATGAGAATCCCGAATACATCAGCATTGTAGAGTGGTGCTGCTGCAAGTCCTCGATGAGAATCCCGAATACATCAGCTTTGTAGAGTGGTGCTGCTGCAAGTCCGAGAGGAGAATCCCGAATACAACAGCTTTGTAGAGTGGTGCTGCTGCAAGTCCTAGGTGAGAATTCCGAATACATCAGCTTTGTAGAGTGGTGCTGCTGCAAGTCCAAGATGAAAATCCCGAATACATCAGCATTGTAGAGTGCTGCTGCTGCAAGTCCTGGATGAGAATCCCGAATACATCAGCTTTGTAGAGTGGTGCTGCTGCAAGTCCTAGATGAGAATCCCGAATACATCAGCTTTGTAGAGTGGTGCTGCTGCAAGTCCTAGATGAGATTCCCGAATACATCAGCTTTGTAGAGTGGTGCTGCTGCAAGTCCTAGATGAGAATCCCGAATACATCAGCTTTGTAGAGTGGTGCTGCTGCAAGTCCTAGATGAGAATCCCGAATACATCAGCTTTGTAGAGTGGTGCTGCTGCAAGTTCTAGATGAGAATACCCGAATACATCAGCTTTGTAGAGTGGTGCTGCTGCAAGTCCTAGATGAGAATCCCGAATACATCAGCTTTGTAGAGTGGTGCTGCTGCAAGTCCTAGATGAGAATCCCGAATACATCAGCATTGTAGAGTGGTGCTGCTGCAAGTCCTAGATGAGAATCCCGAATACATAGGCTTTGTAGAGTGGTGCTGCTGCAAGTCCTAGATGAGAATCCCGAATACATAAGCTTTGTAGAGTGGTGCTGCTGCAAGTCCTAGATGAGAATCCCGAATACATAAGCTTTGTAGAGTGGTGCTGCTGCAAGTCTTAGATGAGAATCCCGAATACATCAGCTTTGTAGAGTGGTGCTGCTGCAAGTCCGAGAGGAGCATCCCGAATACATCAGCTTTGTAGAGTGGTGCTGCTGCAAGTCCGAGAGGAGAATCCCGAATACATCAGCTTTGTAGAGTGGTGCTGCTGCAAGTCCTGGATGAGAATCCCGAATACATCAGCTTTGTAGAGTGGTGCTGCTGCAAGTCCTAGATGAGAATCCCGAATACATCAGCTTTGTAGAGTGGTGCTGCTGCAAGTCCTAGATGAGAATCCCGAATACATCAGCTTTGTAGAGTGGTGCTGCTGCAAGTCCTAGATGAGAATCCCGAATACATCAGCTTTGTAGAGTGGTGCTGCTGCAAGTCCTAGATGAGAATCCCGAATACATCAGCTTTGTAGAGTGGTGCTGCTGCAAGTCCTAGGTGAGAATCCCGAATACATCAGCTTTGTAGAGTGGTGCTGCTGCAAGTCCTAGATGAGAATCCCGCAAACATCAGCTTTGTAGAGTGGTGCTGCTGCAAGTCCTATATGAGAATCCCGAATACATCAGCATTGTAGAGTGGTGCTGCTGCAAGTCCTAGGTGAGAATCCCGAATACATCAGCTTTGTAGAGTGGTGCTGCTGCAAGTCCTAGGTGAGAATCCCGAATACATCAGCTTTGTAGAGTGGTGCTGCTGCAAGTCCTAGATGAGAATCCCGAATACATCAGCTTTGTAGAGTGGTGCTGCTGCAAGACCGAGAGGAGAATCACGAATACATCAGCTTTGTAGAGTGGTGCTGCTGCAAGTCCTAGATGAGAATCCCCAATACATCAGCTTTGTAGAGTGGTGCTGCTGCAAGACCAAGATGAGAATCCCGAATACATCAGTTTTGTAGAGTGGTGCTGCTGCAAGACCAAGATGAGAATCCCGAATACATCAGCTTTGTAGAGTGGTGCTGCTGCAAGTCCTCGATGAGAATCCCGAATACATCAGCTTTGTAGAGTGGTGCTGCTGCAAGACCAAGATGAGAATCGCGAATACATCAGCTTTGTAGAGTGGTGCTGCTGCAAGTCCTCGATGAGAATCCCGAATACATCAGCTTTGTAGAGTGGTGCTACTGCAAGTCCGAGATGAGAATCCCGAATACATCAGCATTGTAGAGTGGTGCTGCTGCAAGTCCTCGATGAGAATCCCGAATACATCAGCTTTGTAGAGTGGTGCTGCTGCAAGTCCTAGATGAGAATCCCGAATACATCAGCATTGTAGAGTGGTGCTGCTGCAAGTCCTAGATGAGAATCCCGAATACATAAGCTTTGTAGAGTGGTGCTGCTGCAAGTCCTAGATGAGAATCCCGAATACATAAGCTTTGTAGAGTGGTGCTGCTGCAAGTCCTAGATGAGAATCCCGAATACATATGCTTTGTAGAGTGGTGCTACTGCAAGTCCGAGATGAGAATCCCGAATACATAAGGTTTGTAGAGTGGTGCTGCTGCAAGTCCTAGATGAGAATCCCGAATACATCAGCTTTGTAGAGTGGTGCTGCTGCAAGTCCTAGATGAGAATCCCGAATACATCAGCATTGTAGAGTGGTGCTGCTGCAAGTCCTAGATGAGAATCCCGAATACATAAGCTTTGTAGAGTGGTGCTGCTGCAAGTCCTAGATGAGAATCCCGAATACATAAGCTTTGTAGAGTGGTGCTGCTGCAAGACCTAGATGAGAATCCCGAATACATCAGCATTGTAGAGTGGTGCTGCTGCAAGTCCTAGATGAGAATCCCGAATACATAAGCTTTGTAGAGTGCTGCTGCTGCAAGACCTAGATGAGAATCCCGAATACATAAGCTTTGTAGAGTGGTGCTGCTGCAAGTCCTAGATGAGAATCCCGAATACATCAGCATTGTAGAGTGGTGCTGCTGCAAGTCCTAGATGAGAATCCCGAATACATAAGCTTTGTAGAGTGCTACTGCTGCAAGACCTAGATGAGAATCCCGAATACATAAGCTTTGTAGAGTGGTGGTGCTGCAAGTCCTAGATGAGAATCCCGAATACATCAGCATTGTAGAGTGGTGCTGCTGCAAGTCCTAGATGAGAATCCCGAATACATAAGCTTTGTAGAGTGCTGCTGCTGCAAGACCTAGATGAGAATCCCGAATACATAAGCTTTGTAGAGTGGTGCTGCTGCAAGTCCTAGATGAGAATCCCGAATACATAAGCTTTGTAGAGTGGTGCTGCTGCAAGACCTAGATGAGAATCCCGAATACATAAGCTTTGTAGAGTGGTGCTGCTGCAAGTCCTAGATGAGAATCCCGAATACATAAGCTTTGTAGAGTGGTGCTGCTGCAAGGCCTCCCGTGGATTACCTGGTTCCTTGGTAACCAACGTGGTGCTATTCGCTGCCTTGGTCGGGAAAAGGTGTGGGAATGTTCTGTATTCATGGAGAGACTTGACGGTTGGACATAAGCAATCTATCCAAAGAAGTCATGAATGTTTTTAGACACACACATTTTGTTATGTCAGCCTTTGGCAAGGTGAAATAAACAGTCGGTGTGAATGAATATGATGGGCCCGAAGGAGCGGGTGTTTCTGGTCCGACTATCAGTTCACAAGTGTCTTGGTTCGTTTGTCTGTTTGATTTGTATGCCCGACTAAATCGCGAGACAGAATGAATTGAAAACTGCTGGATGTCCTCTTGGGTTGTCTGGGAAGGTTTTTCGGGTAAACATATTTTTATCTTCCGAGGGGTTCAGGGTGGGGTTTGGACCCACTTTTATCGGGTGGTGCCACTCGTCCTGTCCATAATTTTGGAAGATTGAACTCATTCGTAATTCCAGGGAATTCTGAACCCATCTGTGATCCTCAGGATGGATTCGTCACATCCTGGATTTTTAGGCTGACAAGATGGCGTTCAGTATGCAGACTCACCAATCGAAGCTGTTCATCGCCTGGGTTTGAATCCGGACCCAGGTAGAAACTGCCATCCAGGTGTTTCACATCAATGTGTGCGCCGTCCCTCGGATGGACGTTAAACGAGCGTCCCGTCTGCCAGTATTAGTTGGTGGACGTTAAAGGTTCCATGATGTCCTTCTTGAAGAGCAGGCGAGCCATCGCCGGCACAGGAACAAATTTAAAAATTCCTGCTCTAACTTGTCGAACGTCAGGATTGGCCAGCTGGTTCGTGAAGACTCGGGCTAGCTCCACCCACCCTCTCCTCCCCACAATAAAGATGGGATAATGGTGGCCATTAATGAAGAAGAAGAAGAAGTCTAATATTTGAACAAAAAAAATGGAGTGATCAGATGTCCATCTCAGGATCCATATTATGATGAGTATTTTGGTAAATTGCCTTATTTGGACATCAGGAAGGGCAAAGATTTAAAGAAACGAGAGTACAACATCAGTCAATTCCATGGTGGTCTTTTCCTCACATTTGGCGAGATGTATTTTCTGTAATGTGCACAAAAGGTCTTCACGTTGGGTGTCATTTCAGGTGTGTTTTGCTCAAGACAGGTCACCTTTAATGGGAAGTCAGGGGGTTTCAAAGTTTTCTGTCAAAGGTTTATCTCAGCAGGTGTATGTTGTTGTTGTTGTTGTTGTTTTGAGACTCCATATATCTACACACTCTGATCCACCCTATGAGATATCCTGCTATGTATCGTTTTTGGCCATATCACTCGATGGTGAAGAATCACTTAAAGTATATTAAATAATTGTCATATCCGAATCCATATTCAGATCTTCACCAAAAATCGAATCTATTTGTCCTTGTCAGACAAACAACTTTTCCACCAGGTTTCGTCCAAATACGTCCACAACTTTTTGCGATATTCTTCTATGTATCGTTTTTGGCCCGATCTCCCATTGGTGAAAAATCACTTAAAATATATTAAATAACTCTCATATCCGAATCCATATTAAGATCTTCACCAAAAATCGAATCTATTTGTCCTTGTCAGACAAACAACTTTTCCACCAGGTTTCGTCCAAATACGTCCACAACTTTTTGCGATATTCTTCTATGTATCGTTTTTGGCCCGATCTCCCATTGGTGAAAAATCACTTAAAATATATTAAATAACTCTCATATCCGAATCCATATTAAGATCTTCACCAAAAATCGAATCTATTTGTCCTTGTCAGACACACAACCTCTCCAACAAGTTTCGTCCAAATCCGTCCATAACTTTTTGGGATATCCTGCTATGTATCGTTTTTGGCCCTATCACTCAATGGTGAAGAATCACTTAAAAATTCTACTGGCCGGATCCGAATCTTCACCAAAATCTAATAATTTTGTCCTTGTCACATACACTACATCTCTGCCATATTTCCTCCGAATCTGTCCATAACTTTTTGAGATATCTTGTTCACAGACAAACAGACAGACAGGGGTGAAAACATAACCTCCGTCCACCTTTGGTGGCGGAGGTAATAAGAGGAATTATTTAATAATATTAATTGTTATCAAAAGCGTTGCTGCTTGTTTAGTTTGGTTGTTGCCCCACTTCTAGTCTGTTGTCTTTTTAACCTCGCCCGTTCCCGAAGAGATGGGATAGGCTATTATAATCGGTTTGTCAGTGAATGTATGAGTGTGTGAGTCTGCATGCAGATCTACTTCAATATGCAATGGCGCATTCATTCTTAGATCTACTGCAATCTATATACTCCCACTATACTCTGCCTTGTTAAATGCTCAGTCCTGTTCTCTTATGTCACTTCACTCTTCTACGAGCTGATATTGTGAGACGTGAATTTCATTCATGAAGGAAAAACGAAATGAGACAAGTGTTATTTCTTTATTAATCATCCTTCATCCACAGCTTGATGGAGTACTGCTCTCCCTTCTGTGCTGGCACTCCTGCCTCATGCCTTGCGGAGCTTGACGCCGCGGAAACCGAGGCCTACAAAATTATTTTAATCTCCCGGGTTGAACCTGAGTTGATGTACCTATCACTTTCGAATCACTGACAGGTCGGTGGTCTTTCTGTCTTCTACCGCCTCCTTTTTTGTCTTGCACCCTCTGCTCTTTCCATGTTTTGTCCCCGCACCCCTCAGGTTTATGCAGAATGCCCGCGGACCACCATGGGATATCCTGCTATGTATCCTGTCCATTATAGTGAAATTACCGAAATCCATAATCACTGCTTACCTCCACTCATTTGCCCCTCTTTTTCCTTTACCTATAGAACCAACTTTCACATCCTCTTCAATCTCATTCTTCCCTCCATGTCTTCAAGACACCTGTTCACTACCATCTCAAATCATCCCCCATCCAAAACCATCATCTTAGCTACCCTCGTTATCCTGCCTGCAAATCCACCTCCCAAACTTCCAGTTTTTCCTTCCTGAGAGTTTGCTTCTGTGTCATTCTTGTCCACCCCATTCAACCTCACCTCATTTCTTCCCATATCCATGATTTGTCCAAGTATCCCTCTATTTTGTCCTTCATCCTGTGTTGGTGTTTCCACCCTCTCTCTTCTGTTACTTTTTGTTCTGTTGCGTCCTGGCCTGTTCAGTGTTCTAGCAACATTCTATGAGCATTGACTCTGTAAACAGAAAAAAAATCCTGTGAAAAAATAAATAAATAAAGATTTTGCACAGTGGAACAATGTCCCAGGATATACATTATACTGTATACCTTCTGATGTAAAAAAAAAAAAAAAAAAAAAAAAATTCCCCCTACTAAAGAGATGAACAAAACGATCCCTTCAAATATGCAATCCAAGTACTCGTACATCATTTGCTGTAATCGTCACCAGCCCCTCCGACAAGGTCGAGAAAGGGGACATTAAAATGAGCTCCGTCCGACAGACCGACCGATCATCTGTCCATGTACTTTTGTGTACGCGATTTTCCAAAAACCGTTAAACATTTAGCTTTCATATTGCAGATACACAACAGGACTAAAAGTAATGTATGCGGGCATTCGACTCCTTCTAATTAGTGCATTTGGCTGTTTCAGCCACACCTATTGCTGAAAGGTATATATAACCAAGCACACAGCCATGCAATCTCCATAGACAAACATTGGCAGTAGAATGGGTTGTACTGAAGAGCTCAGTGACTTTCAACGTAGCACCGTCATAAGACGCCACCTTTCCAACAAGTCAGTTCGTCAAATTTCTGCCCTGCTAGAGCTGCCCCGGTCAACTGTAAGTGCTGTTATTGTGAAGTGGAAACGTCTTGGAGCAACAACAGCTCAGCAGCAAAGTTGTAGGCCACAAAAGTTCACAGAACGGGACCGCCAAGTGCTGAAGCGCGTAGCGCATAAAAATTGTCTGTCTTCGTTTGCAACACTCACGACCGAGTTCCAAACTCCTTCTGGAAGCAAGGTCAGCACAACTATTCGTCGGGAGCTTCATGAAATGGGTTTCCATGGCCGACCAGCCGCACACAAGCCTAAGTTCACCATGCGCAATGCCAAGTGTCGGCTGGAGTGGTGTAAAGCTCACCGCCATTGGACTCTGGAGCAGTGGAAACAAGTTCTCTGGAGGGATGAATCACGCTTCACCATATGGCAGTCCGACGGACGAAGCTGGGTTTGGCGGATGCCAGGAGAACGCTACCTGCCCGAATGCAGAGTGCCAACTGTAAAGTTTGGTGGAGGAGGAATAATGGTCTGGGGCTGTTTTTCATGGTTCGGGCTCGGCCCCTTAGTTCCAGTGAAGGGAAATCTTAACGCTACAGCATACAATGACATTCTAGACGATTGTGTGCTTCCAACTTTGTGGCAACAGTTTGGGGAAGGCCCTTTCCTGTTTCAGCATGACAATGGCCCGGTGCACAAAGTGAAGTCCATACAGAAATGGTTTGTCGAGATCGGTGTGGAAGATCTTGACTGGCCTGCACGGAGCCCTGAGCTCAACCCCATCGAACACCTTTGGGATAAATTGGTATGCCGACTGCGAGCCAGGCCTTATCGCCCAATATCAGTGCCCGACCTCACTAATGCTCTTGTGGCTGAATGGAAGCAAATCCCCGCAGCAATATTCCAACATCTAGTGGAAAGTCTTCCCAGAAGAGTGGAGGCTGTTATAGCAGCAAAGGGGGGGATCAACTCCAGATTAATGCCCATGGTTTTGGAATGACACGTTCCATGTTCAGGTGTCCACATACTTTTGGTCATGTAGTGTATCTATTCCTCATGACATTTCTCAACCTGATTAGATCACGGCTGTGATTGGCTGTATTATGTTGCCATGGCAACCATATAGGTAACTTGGCTTGTGTACACGATATTTTTTTTTAAACGTTCAAGATTTCATATTACACAGATCTATATCTAATACCACCCAGAAGACGAGGGACCGAGACTATCAGCTCCTTGCTATTTTGGTTTCTTGCTTAGTTGTAGTTAAGAAAAACTTGTTGAAGGTATTAATCTATCATAGGCCTGTACATCTGGCCAGTTGTTCTTCAAGCAAATTGTGTGTCCTTGTTAATTCGTCAGTTCCCTTCTTATCGCATTTATATCTCAATCTTGTGTTTATAAGTCTGCCCTGCAGTCGTCCTTGCACGAGGTATTCTGACGTCACAGGTCAGTATATGTACCTGCTCTTCAGAACCATGTGTTGCATTTTCTGTTTTCTAACCATCGAAACTGCACCATAACAGTCATTCGAGATCTCATTGTAAATATTTTATTAACCCTGACATTTATGTACAAAACCCCAAACATTGCAAAAAGAGAGTCAGTTCCTCTTGGAAGTGCTGCAATGGCATTTATTTTCCTTTTGTTCCGAGGTATTGTAATTGGCCCAATTCCTCATCATGGAGTGCGCCATTAATCACAGGTCCTGGGGTGACCTCGCTCCTCTCATGTGTGTAAGTTTTAATAAGAACATTACAGTTTATTTATCAGCCCTATTCATCTTTTGCCAGTCATAGAGCTCCAAATACATTTAGCTAATTAGCTGTGTGCACACGTGTCGTGCTCTTGCGCATTTGGAAGGCTGCGGTGAAAGTCAGGAGGGAATTTTTTTTTTGCCTCCACTGGATCGATTTGAGGACAAATACCCACTGATAAAATTGTGAGAACAATTACCAGCTAAGTGAGCTGAAATTAGCGTGGTGCGAATGTGTTGTACGCGTTGGCAATAACTTTGTTATGCCATCCCCACGCTGCCATTGCTTACCAGAATTAGGACAGTGTTTTAACAATGCTTCGTATTTGCCTTCGAATACTTTTTATACCAAAGTCCATTTTTATACCAAATAAGTAATACATTCTAAACTCACTCACAATAAAACTGAGATCACTTCACTGTTGCGGGACCAAGCGCCACACCGCCCCATGTTGCCCCATGTATCCTGACCAACGGGATGGGCCAGCCACACCATCATCCTATCATCCCATCTGTGGTCTATCCAAACAGATATGGGGAGGCAGCAGCGATAATCTGTATATACTAGTAATAGCCAACTACAACCATCCTTGACAACAAGCAAAAAAAAAAAAATCTGTTTTCTGTAGGCGTGGGTTGCAGGGTGTTTCACCTATCAGGAATAAACGGCCTCAATCTCTCTTCGCTTGGTACTCAGCTGAATAATGGGCTGATACCATCTGTCTGTCTGTCCCAAACAAACATGGAAGCGCTCCCCGGAGAGAAAAAAAGTATGGGGTAGTCCCCTGGCCCCATGGTGTCCCGACATGACGCCCTTGGACTCCTTGTGGGGTTAGTTTTTTTTCAAACCCCTGTTGCTGACATTGAAACATTTTGTGCAAGGATAACCAATTTGGACTAATCCAATGTTCTGAAAATCACTCTCCCAGACATTTTTGAGTGAAAGTTGGAAAATATGTTATTCTCAAGGTTTTGGTTTGTGCTAAATTTATTTCTGCGATTTACCAAGCTGTATCTCCAGAGCTGACATTTCCAGCAGGCCAAATCCAAGATGGCCACCACCGATAAAAAAAATTACATGCTTTCACAAACAGTTTCAACTAGAAGGCACTGTGATGGTTTTAGTTTGGTATGTAAAGCATATAATCACTATTCGAATCCAAAGTAATACGTATTTCACATTTTTCTTCTTTAGGTATGAATAAAACATTGTAAAAGGCGAAAATCCAACATGGCCACTGCCAATTTTCTGTTATCCACATCTGTGCTTCCAGGGATCAAAGAATTGGCAATTGAAAAACTTGTCACCGTGTCTGCAGGCGACATCTACATATTCCTGACAAAGTGATAAAAACAAAATCAGCATGTCTCTGTTATTTAGAATCGCGAACTGAGAGTGGTGTACATGATACTGCCTGCAAATGTAAAAACGCTCAATGTCGTGTTGAGTGTGAAAATCAACGGCTTTGAATACAAAATGTAAGCCACCTCGGAGGCTATGACGTGTTTCGAGTGTGGGGCTTAAGGGCATGTGAGGAGTGCCTGCCCCAATGCGGTTACACCGCAGGAAAGCGGAGAATTGGTGAGGAGCGACTCCTCATCACCACACACTGACGGGGAGGAGGTGGATCGAGTGGGTAACCCACCCACCGCACCTCAGAGGATTGGTGAGGAGCAACTCCTCATCACCACACACTGACGGGGAGGAGGTGGATCGAGTGGGTAACCCACCCACCCCACCTACCCCACCCACCCACCCCCACCCCACTCACCCCCCCATTTCCCAACTCACCCCACCCACCCACCCCCCCGCCCCACCGCACCCACCGCACCCACGCACTTTAGTGCTTTAAGTGCTCAAGAGAGTGAGGCGGGTGATGACAACACCATCACCAGGGTTTCTCAAGAAAATGTTGTTAAGTTCCTTGATGAAACGTTCAGGAAAAGAAATGTAAAAATCAAAGACTACTTTCCGAATCTGCATGATTTTATGTTGACTGCAAAGAACATGATTCGTGAACCCTATCAGGTTAACATGTCAGAACCTCAATTCCAGAGGATAAGAAAATGTGTAACTCGAGCGGATAAGGAACTTTATGAATAGTTAACAGAGTGGAGATAAAAGTAGCATCCTTAAACATCAACGGTGGTCGCAGTTGTGTGCGTCGCTTCCAGGTGTTTCAAACTTTTCAAAATGAAAAAATTGATGTGCTGATGTTACAAGAGACGCATGCAAATCAGTCTTCTGAGGTTGAGTGGCGTAACATCTTTAAAGGTTGTCACTTTTTCTGCAGTGCTTTCGTTGATGCCAAGGCTGGTGTGGCAGTAGTGTTACATCCGAGACTCCAGCCGTCGGAGATCAGATGTAGAGAAATTTGCAAGGGCCATTTACTATCTGTGGAGTTTGTCAGCGGTAATCAAAAGATTTGCACGACTAATGTATACTGCTCAAGTGCTAAATCTGCAAGAAGTGCTTTTCTTCACAAGTTAGTGGGTTTTTTAAGCACTATTGACCTGTCCATGTTGGTTTGCTTGGGGGGAGACTACAACTGTACCCTCAACCCACAACTTGATAGAAACACTCCTGAGCCTCATCCACCGAGTGCAAGGCCTTTGGCACAGCTCATTAAAAAATTTCAACTTGTGGATGTGTGGCGGGTACAGAACCCTAACATCCGGCAGTACACGTGGGTTTGTGCCGCAAGAAATCTTTTGACAATGGCTCGTTTGGACAGAATTTATGTTAACCGTGATAAGGTAAATCTTGTCAAGAATTCTTATATGAGGCCATCTGGTTTTTCTGATCATCACATGCTCGTTGTTGTATGTGGCTTACCTCATCACGTTTGTAGAAGTGCATATTGGACTTTCAATGTCAAACTTTTACAAAGTGAGCATTTCAAAGAAGCATTCAGAATGGTATGGAAGGAATGTGAAATGCAAAAGTTTTCCTCCCTAAATTTAAGGCAATGGTGGGATTGCACAAAATCCCAAATTAAGTGTTTTTGCCAGCAATACTGTCGTTATAATACCTGTAACACACTCGGCGTGATAACTGCCTTAAAAAACGATATACTTTATCGTGAGCAGAAATCTGGAATGTCCAACGAAAAGGCCCAGCAGTTGTCAGAGAAAAGAACACTCCTGGCTGAAATGGTGAAAGAGCGTGCATCTGGTGCTTTCCTCCAACTGCGAATGGACAATATCCAACTTGACAAACCAAACAAAGACTTTTTCAATTTGGAAAAGACAGCCAAGATCCCTCAACAAATTCACGCTTTGCGCTCTTCTGCCGGTGCGCTTCTGTCTTCTCAAAGTGACATCAAGAATGAATCACGAAACTTTTATTCAAAGCTGTTTGCCTTGAGAACGGTGAACCAGGAAAACAGAAACGGGATGTTTGAACTGCTCCCATCTCTGTCTGAAGACCAGCAACAACAACTGGAGCCTGGCATCTCTCTCGGAGAACTTATTGCTGCTCTTAAAGGAATCCAAGACGGGAAAGCCCCATGGACTTGACGGCCTCCCTGTTGAAATTTACATGGCCTTTTGGGACATTCTAGGCCCTACTCTACTTGACATCTTTCATGATAGCCTTGAACAAGGTGAATTGCCACTAAGTTGCCGGAGGTCAGTTTTGTGTCTCCTTCCAAAAAAGGGAACTTGCAAGACGTCACAAATTGGCGGCCTGTGTCGCTCCTAAATACGGACTATAAAATATTGTCGAAGGCGCTCGCGATACGTCTAAAGGAAGTCATCCCCCTTTTGATTGATATTGATCAGTCTTATTGTGTTCCTGAGCGTTCTATTTACGATAACATTTTTTTGGTGAGAGACTTGATCAGTCTCGGTCGTACTACATCTCATGGTTTTGGTTTGGTTCTTTTAGATCAAGAAAAAGCTTTTGACAGTGTTGACCATTCTTTTTTGTTTGCTGTACTAAGGAGAGCTGGTTTTGGACAAAATTTTGTTTCCTATGTTAAGTTGTTGTATGAAAATGCATCCTGTCTGTTGAAGGTAAACAACAGCTTATGTTGCCCTTTTCCCTTTCAGCGAGGCATCCGTCAGGGCTGCCCGCTTTCAGGTGTGCTCTACAGTCTCTCTGTTGAAACTTTATTAGCTTTGCTCCGCAACTCAGTGGAAGGAGTCTCCTTAACAAAAAACTACAAAATGGTTACTTCAGCTTATGCGGATGACATTTGTGTTGCTGTTTCCAGCCAAAATGATGTGGGTGAGGTCTCTCGATGTCTGTCCCAGTTTGAGCTCACTTACACGGCAAAAGTAAATTGGAACAAAAGTGTTGCCTTATGGGTGGGCCCCAGTCCACCTTCCTCAGCTCTGCCTGTGTTACCAGGAGGAATGCAGTGGAATAAAGAGGGGTTTAAATATTTAGGGTTATTTCTCGGAGTCCAAGCATATGAACAAAAAAATTGGGAGGGTTTCTTGGAAAGAATTAAGCAGAAACTGGCTAGATGGAAACGGTTGCACCACCTTCTATCGCTTAAGGCAAGGGTGACAATAATAAATAACCTGGTGGTTCCATTTATTTGGCATAAATTTATCCCCCTCCAACCTCCGAGATACTTGGTCACAGGCATTCAGAGGGTTCTAACTCAGTTTTTCTGGGGAGGCCACCATTGGCTTGGACCAGACATGGTGTGCAGACCCCAAAATGCAGGTGGCCATAGCTTGATACATGTTCCGAGTCGGATAATGGCTTTCCGCATGTTGACGGTAAAGCATTTATTGTATGGTGAGTGTGTCCCGTGGTGGCCTCTCACAAATGCTTGGCTGCAGGAAGCAGATGGGTTGAAGTATGACCGAGAGCTCTCCCTCATGGACTTGCAGCATGTCAACATGACTCTGCTCCCCGAGTTTCATCAGAGCCTTCTGAATGCCTGGCAAGTCCTTGGAATACAACGATTAGAGGTGTCCTACGATGCCAAAAAATACATGCATGAGCCATTGGTTCTGAATCCTTTATTCCCTGAAATTTCAACCTCCAGGTCATTTATGCATTGCTTCACCAGTAATGGAATAAACAGAGTGCGAGACCTGATGAAGCCTTCCTTAAATGGATGGTTATCTACCGGTTCTCTCACATCAAAAGTGGGGGTTCGGTCATCTAGAATGTGGACAAAGTTTTGAGAGTTGTGATTAAAACTTTCAGGGAATTAAATATCGGGTGGACTGGGGCAGATGAAGTGGTGGACTCTCGTCTCTATTTCCCCGAGCTCCAAATCACCTCAAAAAAACAACAGGGTGTCTTCTCAAAGTCAGATGGTTGTGGTGTTTTTCATGTGATGGGGAAAAAAAGTTTTTATGGGATATGCCAAGAGGTGCTTATACCGGGTTTCAGAAAACCTTTAAAAAATCGGTGGCAGGAGATCATTCCGGCTAGTTCGTTGCTATCTCCAGTGTGGAAAGAGATGTGTCGGTCTCCAACTTTAGGTCGAACCGGAGACATAAATTGGAGATTAGTACATCAGGCCTTGGTCACCAAATACTTACTTAATACGTTTGATCCCTCTGTACAGAATGTTTGTCCTTTTTGTGAAGAGGCTGAAAATGTGACCCATGCTTTCGTGAAATGTAGGAGATTGGTACCCCTTTTTTGTTTCCTCCAACAGTTATTTTATAAATTCAAGTTTGTTTTTTCTGTTCCAATTTTTGTGTCTGGCATT
This sequence comes from Myxine glutinosa, assembly GCF_964187855.1. Classification (NCBI taxonomy): domain Eukaryota; kingdom Metazoa; phylum Chordata; class Myxini; order Myxiniformes; family Myxinidae; genus Myxine; species Myxine glutinosa. The sequence continues at coordinate 93,707,300 of NC_136273.1, read as the reverse complement.
GAAAGGAGCACCAAGAGCAAGACAGCGGTCCCTTTCTTGCATTTTCTGTGCGGAATTGCTAAACTTGCAATTTATAAAACTAGGAAGATAAAATTGAGTGGCAGAGATGAAAATGTGCTCTTTTGCTTTGAAGGAATAGTATCGGCCCGGATAAGTTTCGGGAGTGTGAACGATGATTTTTTTTACAGATGAGGTGTTGAGTTTGTTTTTGTAAATTTTACTTAAGCTCAATGTCCACATATATATGTATATACATCTTTTTTGCTTGTACAACTTCCTTTTCTTGTAAAAATTCGTGGTGTTTTCCATGTGTGTTTTGATACATTTATAATAAAAGCACACAAAAGTCAAGTCAAGTCTCTCTCTCTCTCTCTCTCTCTCTTCCGCCCCCTGCTGGCCGTTTGTTGTTGGGCGTGGCAAGATGGCGTGTCCTCATGTTCGTCTGTTGCTGCTCCACGCTCGTGTTGGTTTCGTCCTCTCCCCACCCCCTTTTTTACCTTTCCCTTTTACTTTTTTTTTTCCATTTGTACTTTTGTCGTGTCTGTTGACCTTTTCCTACCTTCCTGCTTCGTTCACTTGTCCCTCTTTTCCCCTCTTTCGAGACAGAGAGAGGGAGAGTCAGCACGCTGAGGGTTTGTTTAAACCACGTTTTTTCCAAACGTGGTTTAAACCGTGCTTAACGTGGTTTAAACCGTGCTTTCGTTATTATTTATTCGTCCCCTACCGGTGTACACCGGAGGGGACTATAGGTTTGCACGCCGTCCGTCAGTCTGTCAGTCCGTCAGTCCGTCAGTCCGTCACGCAAAGAACAGTTTTCCGGACTTTTTCTCTAAACGCTTAAAGCTAATGATTTCAAACTTGGCACATGGTTTCCTCATGATAAGATACAGATCAAGTTCGAACTTCACGACGTTTCGATCATTTTTGACAAAGTTATGGCACTTTGAACTTTGGGAATTCTGATAATTCTGATGATCCTTAACTCAGTGCCATTTTAAGTTTTAATTTCCTTTAAAAACCAATTTCTCTGCAATAATTGTACCGATTGAAATCAAATTTTCACCGTAGGGGGGACTCGGTCTGTAGAATATTTTAATGGTAATTATGACGTCACAGATCACGTGGTTCGGTCGCCATATTGTTTTTCGTGAAAACACGAAAACCCCTTTTTCTATGCAACGGCTGAACAGATCGAGGCCAAACTTTGCAGGCAGAATCGCATACCCATGACGAACAAGAAAGTCAACGATCATGACGTCATGCATCACATGGTTTCAGAGTTATGACGTTTTTAAGCATGAACCTTTAAAACCGAGCAGCTCCCTCATTTTTGATTCAATCGAGGAAACTTCACAGATCTGTTCAGCACTACAATGTCCTTTTGGAATTTGTGATAGGGCACGTGGTTTGGCAGATATCGTTAATTAAACGAAAGTATTAAAAAAAAATGGATATGTCTTGTTCATTCCAGAGTTCTCCTCAAGCCGCACCGCGCTCCCTCAGCCTCATCTCGCGAACGTCAACAGCGTGACACGCTTTCGGGAGTGGCGGAGCCAAGCCGAGCAACATAATTTATATATTATACACATTGATCATTGATCGTGAACCGGAAAATATAATAAATTACTGATATTTAGGGACTCGAAAGGTTCTTTATCAACAACTTATTTATGCATGGTGCTTCTGCTGACCTGTCTTCAAGGTGTATAAATTGAAGTCCCAAGTGCGAATCACAGGTGAGCCCGTCCTGAGGTAATTAGCGATTGGGACGAATTAAGAATCTGTGGGTAAATAACCCTTGGTAATTTCCCCAACAGTTTTCCGGACGACAGACTGCCGGTAGGGGACATGTATTGCAGCGCAATACTCAGAATACTTGTTTAATATACTTTTTTCGATTCATTTTTTTCTTTTTCTTTAGGATTACAAATCTATTTACTGTTCACTTCGTTTCTCCTTTGACGATATGGCTAATAGGAGTAGCCAAAGGCCTGCCGATCGTGTTACCGATGAGGGTTTATCGCGTAAGCGCGGGCTGTGCCTTGTCCCGCCGGAGGGAGTTGAAATGGATGACATTTTGCTCGCGATTGGGGATTTGATCGACGTGAGCAATATTCGTGCCGCGTCTCGTATGAATCACAAAATTGTGGTGTTTGTTTCGCAAATAAGTCTTGCCGACATTGTTGTGCAGAATGGTTTGACCTTGGGAAACGATCTGTTTGTTCCTGTGTCGTCGATGGACACGCCGCAGTTAAAGTCATTCTGAGCAATGTTCCGCCTTTCCTAGGTAACGAGGAAATCCTGCACAAGCTAGGTGAGTTTGGTACTGTCGTCTCTCGAATCATTAGGGTTCCTCTACGTACGAGAAACGGCAGGTTGAAGCACGTACAATCGTTTAGACGTTTTTGTTTTGTTGTTTTAAAAGACGCAGCGAAGCAGTTGAGCACCTCCCACACCTTTAAAGTAGGCGAGCATGAATATAGGATTTTCATGGCGACCGAGACCTTGATCTGCTACGGATGTGGAGCACACGGACACACAAAGCAGTATTGTCCAGACGCCAAGAAGACGTACGCTACAGCAGCTGGGTCGGTCCCCCCCTGTGACTGATGCAGTGCCCCCCGTTCATGAGCCTGGTGGGGTACAGAGATCCACACCAGAAGACCAGGGTGTGGCAAGTGGTGGCGGTGTTGCTGAGGTTAGTGCAGCAGGGGAGCATCCAGTTGATGTGGACAAGACGCTACAACCTCAAGATAATATGGTTTTTGAGGAAGTATCGATGAAAGGCACCGAGGCTAAGAGGAACCTAAAACGTACCTTTTTGAGCGCCGAGGTGGAAGACAAAGGTAGCAAAGTGATACTCGTACAAACAAACAGCATCTCAGACTATCCTGATGATTCTCGGCAAGCTGGGCAAGGTGGTGACGAAACAGAGGAGAGTAGGACTTCACCCCTTGCTCTTGTTGAAGAAAATCAATGCACCAGTATTGGTTGTGATGATGGGACCATTGTCCCTTGTGACAACGAGCAGTCCCAGGTCCTGAGTGACAACGGTTGTTGCTCACATCCGGTTGTAACGACCAAGGATGATGGTCCAAGCAGACCTATAATAGGCAGCAGTGGTGGCACAGATGTGCCCCTGGTGATGCAACAAGAAGACGGCAGTGGTGATGACACAGAAGGTGTGCCAGCTCCTGACACACAACAAAGGAGTTTCAACGTTGATGTGGTTAGGGAGCTGGATGAGGAAGCTCAAAGCCTTGTGTCTGTGAATGATCATCAGGGAGAAGAACAGATGGAAGCAACAAAGGAAAACGTCATCAGGTTCCTAAATGAGACGTTTAGGCAACGCTATGTTGTGATCAAAGACCATTTTCCCGATGTGAAAACTTTCATCAGGGCTGCAAGACCCCTCCTGCAAAGAAATGACCCAATGGAAATCTCGGAGGCCCAATTTCAGCGTCTTCGGAAAGCGGTCACAAAGGCGAATAAGGAATTGCAGGCGGAGGGTGAGTTACCTTTGTAAATGGCAATGCGAGAGATATGTATCGCATCCCTGAATATCAATGGGGGTTGTACCCCCTTACGAAAAATTCAGACAATTCAGGCGATGGAGAGGGTGAAAGCTGACATCCTGATACAACAGACTCATGCTACGAACACCCTGGTTGCTGAATGGGGAAAACTTTATCGAGGGCAGTGGTGGATGAGTGGTTTTACCACACCCAAAGCTGGTGCTGCCATCGGCTTGAGTGATAGAATCCCTGCTCGGAAGATTGTCTTTAAGGAAATTTATAAGGGACATCTGATAGCGGTGAAATTCTATTGCAACACACAAAAGGTCATCATTGTGAACGTGTATGCACCGAGTGAACCCATGGAAAGAAGAGTGTTCTTTTCCACTCTGCATGACTTTGTAAAAGGAGTGGATACAACCACTTTCATCTGTATTGCTGGTGATTTCAATTGCACTATCAATCCTTCCATAGACAGAACCGGTCATGAACCCCATCCGGCTTGTACGAAGATTTTGGAGAACATCATCAAGAATCGGCATTTGAAAGATGTTTGGAGGCTGCAACATCCAACTTCATGGTGCTATACATGGTGCAGATGCCATGATAGGAGGATATCAATGGCAAGGCTAGACAGATTCTACGTGAATAAGCCAATGCTAAATGTGATGGCCACAACCCAGATACTCCCAACTGGTTTCACAGACCATTACCTGGTTTCAATTGGTTTTAATTTGCCTCTGGCCTCAGGTGGTAGTGCGTATTGGTCACTTAACACCCACCTGCTGAATGATATGAAATTCAAAGATGCTTTTCGAGCCGTGTGGGAAAGAATTCGGTCCTCCAAATTTGAACATGCTAACCTTCGACTGTGGTGGGACCTCGCAAAGGGTCAGGTCAAATCGTTCTGTCAACAATATAGTCTTTATGCCACCAAATTTCAAAATCTCTCAATTGATTCATTGAAGGCTGAAATTGCAGCCCTGGAGGAAAACATTAATATGGCTGGGAAAGACACTACAGGTGACCGGCTGCTATGGACTAAAAAGGCAATCTTGACTGAATTGGTACGGCAGCGGGCAAGGGGCACCCTGGTACGCATGCGAATGAGTTATTTAACGTTGGATATGCCAAATAAGGCCTTGTTTGGTTTGGAGAACTCTGTCAAAAAATCACAACAGATTCACGGGCTACGTGCTGCTAATGGGTCAATAGTGACCTCCCAACAGGAGATTAAGTCTGTTTTGAAGGGTTTTTATACAAACTTGTACTCCCCCCATAGCATAAGTAATGAGACTTTGCAGGAGCTGACTACTGGGCTTCCGAGACTTAAGGAGGACCAGCAACGCACATTGAACATGTCAGTTTCGGCTGCTGAACTTGAAACTGCTATGCGGAGCTTGAAGGATGGTAAAGCCTCTGTGATTGATGGTTTGCCTGGAGAGTTCTATAAGACTTTTTGGAAACTTGTGGGACCTGACCTGCTTGAGGTATTTGATGAATGCCTTCATGTTGGAAAGCTTCCCCTGTCCTGTAGAAGAGCAGTCATTTGCCTGTTGCCAAAGGCTGGGGACACTCAACCAGTTGAGAACTGGCGGCCTGTCTCATTGCTGTGTGCGGATTACAAGCTTTTGTCGAAGGTTTTAGCAAACCGTTTGGGAACTGTGATCAGCTCTATTGTGCACCCTGACCAGACCTACTGTGTACCAGGAAGGTCAATTTATGACAATATATTTTTGATAAGGGATATTATTTCTTGTAATAAGTACTTGCGTGCCAGTTTTTGGTTGTTGTTTCTTGACCAAACAAAGGCTTTTGATCGAGTTGATCACACATATTTGTTTTCTGTTCTGGAGCGGATGGGTTTTGGGGAAACTTTCATTTCCTATGTCAAGCTGTTATACACTAACACCTTCTGCATGATGAAAGTAAACAACAGTTTATCTCCCCCTTTTCCTTTCTGACGGGGTATCCGTCAAGGTTGTTCCCTTTCTGGACTTCTGTATATAATTGCCCTTGAACCACTCTTAGCATCCATCAGGCAGCGAATAACTCAGGATGTGGGAGCCGTTTTTGGTTCAAGAATTGTGGTCACAGCTTATGCTGATGATGTATGTGTTCTGATTAAGGGCCCAAGTAGTGTTGCTGCAGTGCCGCGTTGCTTTAAAGACTACTCTGCGGCCTCTTCCGCCGAAGTAAATTGGGGCAAGAGTGTAGCCTTATGGTGCGGTTCAGATAACCTTTCTTTAACACTGCCACCGTCACTCCCACATAATTTAGAGTGGAAAACAGATGGGGTCAAATATCTTGGTGTCTATCTCGGCAACCAGGAAGTAGAAATGAAGAACTGGGAAGGGATGATTGAACAAATTACACACCGGTTGAAACGATGGGAAGGACTGCTGCGATCTCTTTCTTATAAAGGCCGCACTCTTGTTATAAATAACTTGATAGCAGCAAGATTATGGCATAAACTAATTGCCTTGCAGCCACCCAAGGAGTTGATGCCAGCCATCCAGCGGGTCTTGATTAATTTCTTTTGGAATGGATACCACTGGCTTCGGCCTCAAATACTGTACCATCCTCGGAAGGAGGGTGGACATGGAATTGTGGATGTGTCCACCCGGCTTATGGCTTTTCGCCTACAGTCTGTGCAACGTCTGTTGTATGCTGAAGAGCTGCCCTGGTGCCCATTTGCGTTTTTTTTTGCTGCAACAAGCGGGAGGCCTGTGTTATGATACGCACCTGTTCCTGGTGAACCTTGACCGTGTCAGCTTAGTTTCAATCCCAATTTTTTATCAGGGTTTGCTGAAAGTTTGGAAAGGTTTTGGGGTTCATCGTTGCCTTGAGGCTTATAATTGCTGGATGTTTATCCAAGAGCCTTTTTTCTATAACGGGTTTTTTCCATGCATTCCTCATAGTCCGACTTTGATTAGGAAATTTACTCAAGGAGGAATTGGCAAAGTTTGTGACCTGAGGGATACATCTGGGACAAAATGGATGTCTGCTGGCAGGGTGGCGACCATGCTTGGTTTAAGATCTGTGCGTGTTGTCAGCCAAATTATACGCATCGTCAAGAGGAAGTTTAAGGAGTTAAATATTGGCTGGGAAGGTATTAACAATGTCGAGGATTTTCGGCTGTCCTTCCCTGAAATTAAGGTGCTCCCAGCTCTCCAGTCGAATGGTGAACTTGTATCTCCTTTTCATTTGGTAACAAAGGCGGGTATTCACAAGCTCCTTCGAGAAAACCAAGCATCACCCTTCTCCGGAGTTGCGCGAGTGGTCTTGTGGTCAGAAAGGTTAGGGCCAGGGTCTCCTGCCATGCCACTGTGGCCTAATATGTACAAACTACCTATTTACGGGTTCCGAGCAGATATCCAGTGGAGATTAGCACATTGGGCTCTCCCTGCGAACACCTTTCTTCATCACCTTGATAGCTCAGTGCCAGTAGCATGCCCCTTCTGTGAACAGAAGGAGGATCTCTTTCATGCCTCTGTGAAATGCGAAAGACTAATACCTCTTTTCTCGATTCTCACACACCTTTTTGATCAGTTGTCTTTTCCTTTTACTTCACATTCTTTTATTTTTTGTGTACCTTTCAGACCCTCCTGCAAGGACTCTGGTGTTCTCCTAAACTTCTTAGTTGCTACAGCAAAATATGCAATATATAAATCAAGGAAAATTAAAATTGCTAATGGGCATGGATTTGATGTTGTTCCTATGTTTAAAGGGCTGGTGTCTGCAAGAATAAGGTTAGAGTTTGATTATTATGTGTCGAATGAAAATGTCAAACTCTTTGAGTGCAAATGGTGTATTAATGAAGCCTTATGTGTTGTGAATGAATCGAATTTGGACTTTCTTTTTTAATAATAACATTAAGAACTGTGTTGTTTTTTTCTATTTTTTCTCTCCTGTAAAAATTTGACTTGACCTGGTGTGTTTTTGTGAAATAAATGGTGTTGCAAATTCAATTCCCTCTCTCCCTCTCTCCCTCTCTTCCTCCCGGTTGTTATGATTTGGGTGTGGCGGCATGGCAGCTGTGAGTACTGTGCTGTGTTGGCGTCTTTCCTATCCCCATTTCACTCCCTTTGTGTCTTGTACGTGTTTGTGGAGTTTTCCCCATGTTTTCCTCTCTTTGTCGAGACAAGAGAGAGAGAGAGAGAGGGAGAGCAGCTATTTGGAGGCATTGGCGGTAGGCCTTTCCCCGTTCTGGGCGGTGGTTATCGCGATAAAATTTTGGTTTCGTTTTTTCTCTTCGTCGTTAATCCGGCATTTTGCCGGAGTATCGACGTTCCACTTTAAATCATATTTATTTTCTTTCGTTTGGTTTAATTATTACTACCCTTCCTTTTTTTTCTTTTTAATCTCCTCAACCCGAGTTGTTCGGGTAAAACGGAGTTCTTTTGTTTTAGTCATGGCGATGACTCATTCGCAGCAAGATGCTGCGTTCGAATCGTTAACCCGCAAACATGCTCTGGTTTGTGTCCCTCCTGAAGGGATTTTGACCGAAGAGATCGTCTTGGCAGTTGGAGAGGTTATCGGAATTGAACATGTACGTGCTGCGTCACGTATGAACCAGAAGGTAGTGGTCTTCGTTGCGGATGAGCATCTAGTTCACGATGTCGTGAGTTCCGGGTTAACCACAGAGAGTGGTCACTTTGTTATGGCCTCCCCGATGGATGTCCCTGCAATGAAAATAATCGTTTCAAATGTTCCTCCCTTCGTGTCTGATGAAACACTCGTGTCTGTTTTGTCTCGTTATGGTACAATTGTATCGAGAATCTCGATGATCCCCCTTCACATGGTTCTTCCAGACCGCGGGATGATACGGGTTTAAAGATTTCATTTAAGTTTAAAATTGATGACCGTGATTATCAAATATACGCTTCATCAGCGACCTTAACATGTTTTCTTTGTGGGGTGTTTGGGCATTTAAAGAGATTTTGTCCTAAAGCTGCTTGTTCAAAGTGTGGGGAATCAGGCCACGTTGATCAAGATTGTAAAACGGTTAACAACCCACTACCCTTGTGGTGGAGGAGGTGACACCCAGTGTCTCAAATGTTTCCGCTGACACTGTGTCCTTACATCGTGAGGAGGGTTTTGTGACAGTGGCAAAAAAACGTGGAGCCTCCGCTCCTCGTGGCCCCACAAGTGCCCCCAAAGTAGTTGCACTGGATACGAGTGGTGCAGTGGCTGAGGAACCTCAAGGTAGTGGGGAAAAAGATGGATTACCTTCCAATGATGGAATTTTAATCCAAAGTGCACAAGGTGGTATGGTTCCATCAAATAGTTGTACAAATGAAGGGTCTATTATTATTGATGAGACGTTGGTTGAATGTCAGGAGACATCACCATCATCATCATCACCACCACTGCCTGAGCCTCAACAAAATAGTACGTTGATCCTTCCCAATGTTCCCACTGCAACAAATGATCAGAATACAGTTTGTGTGGCCCCGACGGAGGTGCCCGACGTAGTTGTACAAGATGGTGGTGCAACAGTCCCATCTCATGTCTAGTAGACCTCCCCAGGCCCCCCCAGACCCAAGACCAGTCTATAAACGAGTTGGTAAAGGTCCAAACTGAAATTTACGAACCTGGTGGAATGCTATCTGGGCTGTCTGCTTCAGATGATGACATGGAGGTGACTGAGCCGTCACAGTCATCATCTGAGCAGTTACAAATACCCCCTGAGGTTATTGTGACCTTTCTAAATGAGACATTTAGGCAGTGAAATGTCATGATTCAAAAACATTTTCCTGACTTGCCTTCCTTCATGCAGACTGCAAAGTGTATAGTTAGAAATTCTAAAGATTTTGAAGTAACAAAAGCACAAATTCATCGACTGAGGAAATTCATTACAAAAGCAAGGTTGGAACTGTCTCAACAGCAGCTAAACCCCCCTTGATTAGGCATGAAAAGGAAGGAAGTGCTGTTTGGCACCTTAAACATGAATGGCGGTGGTGCTAACCATTTACATCAGCTCCAAGTTAAAAACCTATTGTTTCAGAAACATATCGATATATGTTTATTGCAGGAAACACACATAACAGAGACTTCACAGCCTGACTGGCTTTGTCTTAATACTGGGCAGTGCTTCTTTAGCAATCTGTCTTCTGTTTCTGTGGGAATTGCTTTCTTGCTTCGTCCGGGGTTTGTTCCTGACTCATGCAATTTGAATGAAATAGTTATAGGACACTTAGCATCCTTAGACGTGGTCTATCAAGGATTTCACCTTACCTTACTCAATGTATATGCTCCTAGTAGCAGCTTAGCTCGTAAAGATTTTTTCACACGTCTGGCCAATTACCTTCACACAGCAGCCTTTGATCATTGTATCTGTATTGGAGGAGATTTCAATTGCACCTTTGAACCGAGTTTAGATAGAAATACACCAGAACCACATCCAGAATCTCATAAAGATCTATTGAATTGTTTTTCATCACTTGGTCTACTTGATGCATGGCATATACAGCACCCTACAACATCTCGGTACACATGGTGCCGTTGTGCTAGTGGGTTAATAACACTTGCAAGGCTTGATAGATGGTATTGTTGTGGATATGAGAATGTTTTTTTTGTTTGTTGTTGTTGTAGTGTAAATTGTTGTAAAGACCACCCTTTGTAAATGTCATGATCCTTGTAAATCCCTCCGTAGTGTAAAGGTCAAAAGGGCGTCCCATAATTACTCCATAAAGCATCCACGGCAGCCAATCATAGAATACCCCTGTTCAGTAGTTTATTTCCTTATTATGTGTCTTAGGGTAAGGCCTTGTCTTCCATTAAGATGACACTCCATTGCACCGAGTGAAATAAGAGTAGATTCCCTTCCTTCCCATTCCCAAAAACCTCCATTCCCCCTTTCGTCGATTGGCAATTACATCCCCTCCAATTGCCGCCATTGACCACAAGGCAGGGTTGGGGAAGAAAGGCGGGTCCCCACCTCGTCAGAGAGGGGAGGAGTGAGCCAGCTCCACTCGACCAACCATGAACAAGGGGTTTGGCTTGAGAGGGTGGAGAGAGAATGCTTGGGGGAGGTTCGCAAAGGGTGAAGGGCGGGGCCTATATAACCCGCCGCGGGGCGTTCCCCTGGGGAGACATGAGATGGGCTGAGAAGAGAGACAAGCAGATGAGTCCAAGAGAGTTGCAAAAAAAGGTCCAAGGCTGAGCTGAGCTGCGTGGTGAGGTGCAAAGGAAAGAGCTGGGTCGTCAGAGCAGAGCTGAGTTGTGAGGTCCAAAAGCAGAGGTCATCCAGGGAAGCGCAAAAGCCTGCTATTCGTCACCTTGCTCGCCAGCGGCAGCGTCTACAGCAGCAGCAGCAGCAACAACGCTCGCCAGCCGCTTAGGGGCCTGGACGGCAGTTCGGAGCAGGGCCGCGAAGGAACGGCGGCTGCAGAACGTGCGGATCGTGCTGCTGGACCCAGTGGACTTTCCTCTCCTTCCAGTCAATCCACTCTGCAATTCCCCGCGTGAGTCTGTGTCTTCGTTTGTTCTGTCCTGGGTATTAAGTAAGCCTGTTAGATAAGCTAGTAATTTGCACTGTGTCGCCTGCGTCTCATGTCCCCTGTAAATAATCGTGACTGTTCTTCTTGCTTGTGTATGTGTACATAATAAACCCCGTTACTCTTCTGTACGTCTTCTCCTTCCTCTTTGCATTCGGTCGCTTTAGAGTTTTCCAGATTGAATATCTGTGGCGCAATACGGCCAACGTTTGGGTGAATCGGGTGAATCGGGTTTAGTCGGGGAACAACTGTTCGGCCGCGGTTACACCACCGCTCGGTAAAAATAACATCTAATCCGCGGACCGTAACAGTATATTAATTCCACTTTTAGAAACGTACTCGTGTCTTGTAATCATTTCCCTTCTACTTTCTCTGATCACCACCTGGTTGTACTTGGTCTATCCTTTTCTCAGTCAATTCGTAAAAGTGCGTATTGGACTTTCAATACCAGCCTGTTGGAGGATTGCTGTTTTAAGGATGCTTTTCGTTGTTTTTGGGAAACACTCATCCAAAGAAAACCTTGTTATTCTTCTATTCAGTTATGGTGGGATAACGTGAAAGCCCAGATTCGCGTCTTTTGTCAATATTTTAAGTCCTTTTCCACAAGCAAGAGTAAGATTGCTGTTTCTCTCTTAGAAACTGAAATTTTAGACTTAGAGGAAGACTTGGCTAAGTCTAAAAATGGCAGGAAACTTCAGTTATTATTGGAGAAAAAAGCTTATTTAAGAGAACTGATTCATGAAAAAGTAATGGGGATGTCAGTTACTCAGAATCCAAAATGTGAAGTTCTCTGACACCCCAAACAAAAGTTTTTTCCAGTTAGAAGGGGTTAAGAAGTCCCAAAGGCAAATGTTTTCCTTGTTAGATGCTAAGGGGAATATTACACAAAATGAAAGTGATGTTAAGATGCTTGTGAAAAGGTTTTTTTCTGGCTTATTTGCAGAGAAAGTTGTGTGTAAAGATTTGGTTGATGATGCGACAAATTACCTGCCTTCGTTGAGTTGTGACCAGCGTCAAGGTCTTGAAGAGCCGTTTACTTTGGAGGAGCTAAGCACAGCTCTGTGTAGCTTTGAACACGGAAAAGCCCCTGGGATCGACGGCCTTCCACTGGAATTTTTTGCAGCGTTTTGGGACATTTTAGGTCCAGAAGTACTGCTGGTGTTACCAGAAAGCCTACGCTCTGGCATACTACCCCTCAGCTGTGGAAGAGCAGTTGTATGCCTTATCCCAAAAGGTGGTGATCTCCGTCAGATAGAGAACTGGCGCCCCATCTCATTACTGTGTTCTGACTACAAAGTTTTTTCAAATTGTTGGCCAATCGGCTAAAGGTTGTCATTGGCACTGTTGTCCATCCTGATCAGAGTTACAGCATTCCGGGAAGATCAATCGCTGATAATGTCTTTTTAATTAGAGACTTGATTGACTGTGGCCTTAAGGAGGAAGAGGGGCTTGGGTTGATTTTCCTAGACATTGAAAAGGCTTTTGATAGCATTGACCACACTTACATGTTCCATGTTCTGCAAAAGTTTGGTTTTGGTGAAACGTTTATAGGCTTTGTGAAATTGTTATGCCACAACATATTTAGTTTGTGCAAAGTAAATAATCGTCTTTGTTCACCCATTCAGGTTCAGAGGGGTGTTCGGCAAGGTTGTCCTTTGTCAGGGTTGCTGTTTAGCCTTTCTCTTCAGCCACTACTCATAAGTCTGAGAGCCTCTCTTTCTGGCTTTGTGCCTTCTGCAGAAGAGAACCACATCATGGTATCAGCATATGCTGATGATGTCTGTGTAATCATTAAGAATGATAAGGACCTAACCATTCTTGTTGAGTCCTTACACAGGTTTTGCCTTGCTTCACGTTTGCGGTGCAATTGGCAAAAGAGCAAAGATCTGTGGGTGTCCTCGGCTCATGGTACATCCGGTAGGCTTCCCGTCACCCCCCCTCAGTCTCTTCCAAAAGACATAAGTTGGACAAGAGAAGGGGTTAAATACCTAGGTGTTTATCTTGGACCCATTCAGTACTCCCATATTAACTGGGAAGGAGTGGTAGAACAGGCAACCAAGCGGCTCAACAAATGGAAAAGGTTCCTTCCACAAATGTCCTTTGGAAGCCGAATACTGATTATTAACACCTTGGTCGCCTCTGTCCTGTGGCATAAATTTATTTGTTTGCAGCCACCAGAGGGCTTGCGTAAAGCTATTCAACAGGCACTGGTAAATTTCTTTTGGGGAGGTTACCACTGGTTGCGGATGGACGTACTTTGCCGCCCCGTGTCTCTTGGTGGCCAAGGGCTCATTGACCTAAAGTGTCGGCTGATGGCGTTTAGGCTGAAGTCAATACAATGTCTGCTCAATGCTGAAAAACTGCCCTGGCGCCCTGTGGCACAACGAATACTGAGGCAAGCTGGAATGCTCGGCTACGGCCTTGAGACTTTTTTGATCGAATCCCAAAAAGTTGATGTGTCCCACCTTCCTCTGTTCTACCAGAGCTTGTTGAATGCTTGGCAAGCCGTAGTGGTAAGCCGCCAAAAGGAGTCGTATGAGGTTAAAATGTTTGCGGGAGAACCTCTATTCCTCAACCCACTCTTTCCCCAGGTTCCCAAGAGCTGTTGTTTTGCCCAAAACTTCATTTCAGGTGGCATCAGAAATGTCTGGCATCTTCGTGACTCAGCAAATTGTGGTTGGAGATCATTCTGCCAAGGAAGTCGCTGAGATTACTGGTACCAGATCAATGAGAGCTGCAGGTCAGTTACTTGTAGAAATCATTCGTACATCCTTTAGACTTGGGTTGCAGTGGAGTACTGGGGTTAAAGGGGCATCCCATAATCCTACACTTCCTAACTTACTTGTTGCTTTCACGGGTTCTACTTTTTCCCCAGTCAGTACTGGCTCTTGTTTATTTAGTAGTCTTGAGAGTAAATCTATTTACCAGTTCTGTCTTTCTTTGATTAATGTAAACACCTCTGCAGCAGGAGTTATGAGATGGAAAGCTCTTTTACCTAATGGCCCCCCTTCTGAACCTGAATAGAAATCAATGTATGGTACACCCATATCAAAAAGGTCGGGTGATTTGCAATGGAGACTGGCTCACGGGGTATTGCCAACAAACACTTTTGTAAACCGTTTGGATGCCATGGTATCGGTGATCTGCCCCTTCTTTAATAATATTGAAGATTTGTTTCATGGGTATGTTGATTGCATGCGATTGTGTCCTCTTTTTCTTTTACTGAACAATGTGTTTGGTCAAGTTAATTCTCCTTTTTCTCTCCGGTTGTTTATTTTTGGCCTTGGGGTCACTTCAGCAAAGGAAAAATTGTTATGTTTCTAAATTATTTATTGTCAGAGGCTAAACTGGCCATCTGTTTGTCGCGAAAAGCGAAAATTGAGGGCAAGCCACCCGAGCAATGTAATGTGATCCTGCATTTCCAATCCCTGGTCACAACTCGGTTAAAACTGGAATTTAAGTATTACAGTAGAAATGCAAACATTAAGGATTTCGTTGAGACATGGTGTGTGGGAAAAATATGCGGGGTAAATGAAAATGTATTAGAGATTTACATGTCGGTGTTTCCTTGTCCTTGCAATCTCTTGTTTTGGAATGTAGTACATTTACATTGATTGTTTCTCCTTTTATTTGACTTTCTATGACTTTGGTTGTATTCTCTTGAAAACTGTTTTTTGGTTTATTCTTGTTGATGCTTGTTTTTGTAGTTTTATAATAAAAGGACTTAAAAGTCAAGTCTCTCTCTCTATCTCTCTCTATCTCTCTCTATCTCTCTCTATCTCTCTCTATCTCTCTCTATCTCTCTCTATCTCTCTCTATCTCTCTCTCTCTCTCTCTCTCTCTCTCTCTCTCTCTCTCTCTCTCTCTCTCTCTCTCTCTCTCTATCTCTATCTCTATCTCTATCTCTATCTCTCTCTATCTCTCCCCTATCTCTCTCCGTCTCTCTCTCTCTGATGTAGCGTACTTTTCACAGAGCGTCGGTGCCGCTGAAGCAGCTCCCTGAGTCAGGGTTATACTGGGTGGTTTGCCATTGCCTTTCCAGCAGTAGTTTGGGCAGGCATTTGTTCAAGATGCCGGTGATATCTCGCCTACTCTTCACGTAGGACACTGTGGGGTCTTCAACATCCACCGACTAATGCCGGCAGAAGAGACGCCCAGTTTAACATACATCCAAGGGACGTCGCACACATTGAGGAATCGCCCTCTCCACCTGTAAAACAGCAGGATTACAGTTTGTAGTTGGGCCGAGATTCAAACCCAGGCTATATATCATAGAGGAGAGTGTGTGTAGTACCTCCAGGTCATCCTGCCAAATTCAACAAAACAAATTCGAAATTCCTGCTCCAAGTACTGCTGGGAAGGCAATGGCAAACCACCCAGTATAACCCTTGCTCATGGGGCTGCTTCTGCAGCATCGGCGCTCTGCAAAGAGTATGGTACATCAGAAAAAGAGAGAAAGCATCACACCAGTGGCAGCCATATTGAAGACAATGAAAGATATGTATTTGTTTTTTCAGCTGTTATGTCCACAAAACAGGAGTAATGGGGTCCTTTTGTAACAGGAAATCCTTCGATGTTATCACGTACAATATAATGCAGCAGATGTAGACTCGGAGAGACAATGACACAATTTCCCAAGGACATTCATGACAGAGCAAATAAGACTGACAAGAGGCCCCAAAACAGCCAAACCCCATCTCTGCTGTCAAAAGGCTTCTTTTTCAGCCTTGTCCTTAAATCATTCATCCGGCCCTTGCCTCGAACTCCCCCCTTCGGTTTCTGCACCGCATCCGCTTCCCTCGAGCTGATTCGTTGTGAAAACATCAGAACAATTTGTTGCAAACTTTGTAAATGTCACAATTCATGTAAATACACCTCGGTCAATTTAGAGCGAAATTAAGTGCAAGCACCGACTGTTCATGGTGAACTGCTCAAGGTTTCCTTACAGAAGGCGTTAGACAAATGTCGTTCAAAAATCCAATGAATATTCTGCCTAATTATGCTCGGGAATATTTATGGGAATCGCCACATTGTAGCTGAATCTGATAATCTGCATGTAGAATGAATTATACATTCACTTTTGTATTCCATCAAATGCTGATATTGGTTTGTTTCTTTCTCAACGGGATTTACAAACTGATTGGCAGATTAAAGTTGTGCTGCTTTCGTGATGAGATTGAATTGCGCTCGTTAAAATGTCAGGCCTTTTGTTAATACACACCCAGGAACAATTTTTCTCTGCTGGTGAATGTTGCGTTAATTGTTCAAGGTGTTTCCTGCCTCATGCTGGAGACGATGGAGACGTCATCATCCATGTGTCTATACCTAAGGTGGTAGACAACAACTGAAAATTACAAAAACCATACGCTCACATTTGAGGAGTTATGATTGGCCTTCTGGATCCATTTGGAGAATTTTTTTTTGAATTTTGAAAAATTTGAAAAAAAAATTGTTTGAATTTTAGGAAATAAAATTTGGAAAAAATTTTTGCAATTTTTTTTTGAAAAATGAAAAATTGGGAATTTTTTTTTTTTCTATTTAAAAAAAAATATTTTGGAGAGCTCCAAAGCAAAATGAACTTTGTCTTTTTTAGTTAACCCAAAACCTGCTTTTTTGTATACAGAATCAAGGCTTGTGTAAGAGCTAACACATTGAACATGAAAACATGCACGGACACATCTATATATATAAAACACTGTGTGTGTGTGTGTGTGTGTGTGTGTGTGTGTGTGTGTGTGTGTGTGTGTGTGTGTGTGTGTGTGTGTGTGTGTGTGTGTGTGTGTGTGTGTGTGTAATGTTACCGAGACTCCGAAACGGAGAGGCTCACGTGCTTGATATTTGCCATAGACATGGCCATTGAGCCTGGGACGAACATGGCCGAGACAATATTTGATGAGATCCATATTTTTTATTCATATTTACCTCAGCGCATTTCAGCGAAGTACCCGCTAATCTCAGCCAGTGCGAGCAGCTCGCTGATTCGCTCAGAGCGATCACGTGATGTTCCATCCCGTCACACGTTTGCACGTAAGTCAGGGCGAAAAGCCATTGCGTTTTTTCACCTTTATGCGACATGAATTAAATTTTAATTCATATTTCGTGTTTACGAATTTGAATACGAAGGATTTCCCCTTTCGATTTCGAATACGAATCGAATACGAGCTTGAGTCGAGAGGGCGAATGTACGGGTTGGGAATGTGCGGGTCTCCCTTCCCCCGCCCGGCAACGCCGGTACTGGAGGACGTGGGTCACAGGATCGGTGAGTCTCCAAAATCCGCTTCGTGCTCTTTCGAAGATGCAGGATGATGTCGCGATTGTTGTGCTGCTCTCCGACCATGAGAACTGCAACGTCATTGTTGACTGGCCCTCCCCCTTCCCCCTCCCCCGTCCGTCCTCCCCCTCCCTTCTCCCTCTGTCCTCCCCCTCCCCCTACCCCCCACCCCTCCCCCCTCCCCCCACCCCCTCACCCTCCCATCCCTCACCCTCACCCCTCCCCTCCCCGCCCGGCAATGCTGGGTACTTCTGCTAGTAAAACATACAATGAAGGGAGCAGGAGACAAGAGGGGAGGGAGAGGGAAGCAAACAAGCACAACAACAATAGAAAACATGGACGTCGGTAGATCTGTGGAAGGGAGAGATCGTGATAGTGGGGTACACGGTATAAAACAAATGAACACGACTAGGAATTTCAGGAAAGAAGTTGGGGATTGAAAGAGGTGGATTTTGGGTGTTTTAATGGGGGTAGAAAAGATCAAGGTTTGGGATGGGGGAAGACAAGAGATGGTGGTGAACAGCTGTTTTAATTCCATTCCATGTAGAACAGCTGCTGATCAAATTGCTGTCGAAATGGAAACCACGTGGACGGGAGGAAATGGTAAAACGTCCCTTGTGTATTTGTGTTAATTAAAACACTGTCCTGTCTGCTTTGTGAATGTGTAATCCTGTCCACTGTTCCTTGTGTTTAGTTACTTCCTGTTCCATTCAGTGTTCTCACTCTTCCATTAATCTCGACTCTGTAAACTACAAAAATATAAGACGCCCATTCAGCTATTAGACCAGGTATGAGTTTTCTGGAAGAAATGTTTTATTATTTTCGATTTTCAATGAGAAGTTTCAGATAATATGTTTAGGAAAAGAAAAAAACCTGTTGGAGAAAAGTATAAGATATGATGTATTACATAATGGTTTGAAGGAAAAACAGACATTTGTCCTGTAAGTTTGTATCAATCACTCGTCAATCCGGATTGAATAAAGCACTTTCAGTGTTTGTAGCATTAATACTCCCACAACCTGACATCCTCCTGTACACTCAACATAATTGATGAATCAAGCTGGACCTGTTGGTTTGTTTTTAAACCTACAGTAAAATATGAATCGTGGATGAGCTTGAGAAAAACAATAAAATCATGTGGAATTCAAGTAAACAAATCATTGCGACAATGTACACGCTTATCAATAAAAGATCTTTCTGTATTGATTTTATGACAACATTAACAAAACTGAAAACATCAAAAATATAAACATCAGTGATAGTTTACAATGCCACATTATCACAAAGTCAACATCAGTGATAGTTTACAATGCCACATTATCACAAAGTCGATATCAGTGATAGTTTACAATGCCACATTATCACAAAGTCAATATCAGTGATAGTTTACAATGCCACATTATCACAAAGTCAATATCAGTGATAGTTTACAATGCCACATTATCAAAAAGTCAATATTAGTGATAGTTTACAATGCCACATTATCACAAAGTCAATGTCAGTGATAGTTTACAATGCCGCATTTTCACAAAGTCAATATCAGTGATAGTTTACAATGCCGCATTATCACAAAGTCAATATCGGTGATAGTTTACAATGCCGCATTATCACTGATATTACACATGTCAGACTTCCGGGTTCGGTTGCGAGAGGACGCTGGCGTTGCATATTCGCCGCTTCTCCGACTGGATGGATGTACAGGGTCTGCTTCTACCTTTCTGACCTGACATCTCACACCTGTCCTGCCTTTTCACACCCGCACGTGCCGCGTGTTCTCCGGCTGGATAACGGAATCTGCTTTTGATGGTACGGAATACGGAATTCGAAAGGCCCGCTCCCGTTGATTGTGGCCGTGGCCTTGTTTGCCGGTGGCCTTGTGGCCTTGTTTGCCGCTGTGGTCTTGATTAGCGGCTGCAGTCGTTTGCCGCTGCGTTTGCCGCTGCGTTTGCCGCTTTGCCTCCTCGACCTTGGCCTCGTACTCGTCCCTTCGCTCCTGCCTGGCATGGCTCTGAAGTACTCCGCCGCAAGGCTTCTTCTGCTCAATACCCGCTCCACCCCATCATGCATCTCTGCCATCAAATCAAATGGACTCCTCCGACGACCCAGGTACATTCACCGTGGCTCCGGTCGCAAGTTTGTTTATTTGCAATCAGGTCACTCCATCCCCGTCCTCTGGTCGGCTCAGCGCACTCTCACTCTTCGTCCCAGCGCACCTGGTCACAGCAACCCACACGATCGCACCTCTTGCCTACGAACCCTGGCTAAATCACCTGAATTCATCCCTGCTGTTCAAAACAACATCAAGCTCACCCTGTTCAACACCCGGTCCCTCAACAATAAATGCCTCATCCTGAACGAATACATCCTGGATAACAAACTGGACTTTCTCTGTCTCACCGAAACCTGGCAACAACCTCTGGACTACTACACACTCAACCTCACCACACCCAATGGATATTCCTACGTCAATAAACCACGCTCGGAGGGCCGAGGTGGTGGAATTGCCGTTATCCACCGTCAAGACATCAAGACCAACCTCATCTCCATCTCATCTGCTCCATCATTTGAACACCTGGCTTTAAAACTCTCTGGTCACACGCAGTCAGTCATGGCTGTCGTCTACCGCCCTCCCAAACCACACCCATCATTCCTGTCTGACTTCTCCTACTTTCTGACCCAGCTATGTTCCCTCTCCCCCTCAATCCTCCTCCTTGGTGATTTCAATATCCACATGGACTCCACTGACTCCACAATAACCACTGACTTCACTGATTTACTCACCTGCTTTAACCTCACTCAACATGTCGACTTTCCTACCCATATCCGTGGTCACATTTTGGACCTTGTCTGCTCCACGGGATTAAATTTGCACCATCTCTATGGCTCCGACCTCACCCTCTCTGACCACTTAGCCATCACTCTGACCATCAACATCCCCGCCCCAACACCAAGGCATTATCGCACAATCAACTTCCGTAAGCTAAACGCTCTTTCACCTACCTCATTCTCATCCACCCTCTCTGAAAAAATGTCCACTTCTCCCTTCATTGACCTCCACACCCCTTCCGACCTCACTGACTACTACAACCACACTCTCTCCTCCTGCCTTGACCAGCTTGCGCCTGTAAAAACCAAAACAGTTTCTTTCACCCATTCTGCTCCCTGGTTTACCCCTGAACTCCACCTGATGAAAACTCGTGCTCGCCAACTTGAAAGACTCCGCAATAAAACGGGTCTCACAGTTCACTCCCAAGCCTACAAGGACCACATACAACACTACAAAGATGCCCTCTCCCGCGCCCGCTCTGCCTACTACTCTCAAATTATCCACTCTGGCTCCGGAAACCCAAAAGCACTCTTCTCGACAATAAACAAACTCCTCCGCCCCCTGAACACCACCACCCAGTCATTCACAGTAGACAACTGCATCTCCTTCCTCTCTTTCTTCCAACGCAAAATTGACAACATCTACAACAGCTTGACCACCGCCGCACCCGCTCCCCCTCCAACCACCTGCCCCCCCTTGTCCTGCCATCCCCTGTCTCGGTTCTCCCCAATCTCTCCTACTGACCTCTCTGAACTCCTCATAGGAATGAAAACTGCCACCTGCACTCTTGACCCCATCCCCTCCAGCTTTGTCAAAGCCTCCCTCCCTGCTCTCTCTCCACTTATCATTGCAACAATAAACTCCTCCCTGTCTACAGGCATCGTCCCACCTTCCCTCAAAATTGCTGCTGTTACCCCCATTCTAAAAAAACCTGGTCTAAACCCTGACACCCTAAACAACTTCAGACCCATCTCCAACCTACCCTTTCTGTCAAAAGTTTTGGAACGCGCTGTAGCCACTCAACTCAAACATCATCTCTCTGCCAATAACTTGTATGAAACATTCCAATCCGGATTCCGCTCCAATCACAGTACTGAAACTGCTCTCCTCAAAATCACCAACGACCTTCTCCTCTCCTCTGACGCTGGCAACCTCAACATTCTCGTCCTCCTCGACCTCAGCGCTGCCTTTGACACCATCGATCACACTATCCTCCTCACCCGACTTGAATCCACCTTTAACGTCACCGGCACTGCCCTCTCTTGGATTAAATCATACCTCTCTGACAGATGCCAGTTCATCTCCATCAATAACTGCAAATCCCCCACTGCTCCCCTCCCCCAAGGTGTCCCCCAAGGTTCAGTTCTTGGCCCCCTCCTCTTCATCCTTTACCTGTCCCCGCTCGGTCACTTAATCCGCCGTCATGGTCTCCAATTCCACTGCTTCGCCGATGACATCCAGCTTTTCATCTCCACCAAGTCCGTCTCCACCGACACCCACTCTATCCTGACAAACTGCATCACTGAAATAAAATCCTGGCTTCAAATCAACTTCCTCAAGCTTAACTGTGATAAATCTGAAATAATCATCATTGGCCCAAAAACGCTCACAAAATCCACCCATAACTTTGCCCTCAACATCGACGGTATCCCAGTATCCACCTCCCCTCACATCCGGAATCTTGGCGTCATCTTTGACCAAACCCTTTCCTTCGACAAATACACTAAACAGATCACAAAGTCAGCCTTCTTTCACCTGAAAAACATTGCCCGTCTCCGCTCATCCCTCTCCTCCACGGCTGCAGAAACCCTCATCCACGCCTTCATCACCTCCCGTCTGGACTACTGCAATAGCCTCCTCTATGGTTCACCCTCAAAAATCACCAATAAACTCCAATACATTCAGAACTCCGCTGCCCGTCTACTCACTCATTCCCGGACCCGTGACCACATCACCCCCGTCCTTTACAAGCTTCACTGGCTCCCCATCCCCCAGAGAATCCAGTACAAAATCCTCCTCTTGACATACAAAGCCCTCCATAACCTGGCCCCATCCTACCTGGCTGACCTCCTCTCCAGACACACTCCCACCCGCAACCTCCGCTCTGCTGGTACCAACCTCCTGACCCCCTC
The DNA here is from genome assembly GCF_964187855.1 of Myxine glutinosa. Taxonomy (NCBI): domain Eukaryota; kingdom Metazoa; phylum Chordata; class Myxini; order Myxiniformes; family Myxinidae; genus Myxine; species Myxine glutinosa. The sequence continues at coordinate 93,685,053 of NC_136273.1, read as the reverse complement.
CATCCGGACCAAATTCAGATCCTGGGGGGACAGGGCCTTCTCCATCGCTGCTCCCACCCTCTGGAACTCACTACCTCACACCATCAGAGACTCCTCCTCACTCACCACATTCAAAACATCACTAAAGACCCACCTGTTCAACGCTGCATTCAACATTCAACCCACAGCATTTAACCCCTGACTATCTCTTCTCCTTCTCCCTCCTTTTGCTTTAAATATTTCCCTATTGATTCTTGTCTTGTCTTTTTGATTCTTGTCTTATATATATGCCGTATATCGCTGCTGTTTGTTTTCTTGATTCTTGTCTTTTTGCAATTGTTGTTTTCATGTATTGTTATGCATTATGTTTTCCACTCTGTCAAAGCGCCTTTGGGCTTCTGGAAAAGCGCTATACAAAATAAATGAATTATTATTATTATTATCACAAAGTCAATATCAGTGATAGTTTACAATGCCGCATGATCACAAAGTCAATATCAGTGATAGTTTACAATGCCACATTATCACAAAGTCAATATCAGTGATAGTTTACAATGCCACATTATCACAAAGTCAATATCAGTGATAGTTTGCAATGCCACATTATCACAAAGTCAATATCAGTGATAGTTTGCAATGCCACATTGTCACAAAGTCAATATCAGTGATAGTTTACAATGCCACATTATCACAAAGTCAATATCAGTGATAGTTTACAAGCCACATTATCACAAAGTCAATATCCGTGATAGTTTACAATGCCACATTATCACAAAGTCAATATCAGTGATAGTTTACAATGCCACATTACCACAAAGTCAATATCGGTGATAGTTTACAATGCCACATTATCACAAAGTCAATATCGGTGATAGTTTACAATGCCACATTATCACAAAGTCAATATCAGTGATAGTTTACAATGCCACATTATCACAAAGTCAATATCGGTGATAGTTTACAATGCCACATTATCACAAAGTCAATATCAGTGATAGTTTACAATGCCACATTATCACAAAGTCTATATCAGTGATAGTTTACAATGCCACATTATCACAAAGTCAATATCAGTGATAGTTTACAATGCCACATTATCACAAAGTCGATATCAGTGATAGTTTACAATGCCACATTATCACAAAGTCGATATCAGTGATAGTTTACAATGCCACATTATCACAAAGTCCATATCAGTGATAGTTTACAATGCCACATTATCACAAAGTCAATATCAGTGATAGTTTACAATGCCACATTATCACAAAGTCAATATCAGTGATAGTTTACAATGCCGCATTATCACAAAGTCAATATCAGTGATAGTTTACAATGCCACATTATCACAAAGTCAATATCAGTGATAGTGTACAATGCCACATTATCACAAAGTCAATATCAGTGATAGTTTGCAATGCCACATTATCACAAAGTCAATATCAGTGATAGTTTGCAATGCCACATTGTCACAAAGTCAATATCAGTGATAGTTTACAATGCCACATTATCACAAAGTCAATATCAGTGATAGTTTACAAGCCACATTATCACAAAGTCAATATCCGTGATAGTTTACAATGCCACATTACCACAAAGTCAATATCGGTGATAGTTTACAATGCCACATTATCACAAAGTCAATATCGGTGATAGTTTACAATGCCACATTATCACAAAGTCAATATCGGTGATAGTTTACAATGCCACATTATCACAAAGTCAATATCGGTGATAGTTTACAATGCCACATTATCACAAAGTCAATATCGGTGATAGTTTACAATGCCACATTATCACAAAGTCGATATCGGTGATAGTTTACAATGCCACATTATCATAAAGTCGATATCGGTGATAGTTTACAATGCCACATTATCACAAAGTCGATATCGGTGATAGTTTACAATGCCACATTATCACAACGTCAATATCAGTGATAGTTTACAATGCCACATTATCACAAAGTCAATATCAGTGATAGTTTGCAATGCCACATTATCACAAAGTCAATATCAGTGATAGTTTACAATGCCACATTATCACAAAGTCAATATCAGTGATAGTTTGCAATGCCACATTATCACAAAGTCAATATCAGTGATAGTTTACAATGCCACATTATCACAAAGTCAATATCAGTGATAGTTTACAAGCCACATTATCACAAAGTCAATATCCATGATAGTTTACAATGCCACATTATCACAAAGTCAATATCAGTGATAGTTTACAATGCCACATTATCACAAAGTCAATATCAGTGATAGTTTACAATGCCACATTATCACAAAGTCAATATCAGTGATAGTTTACAATGCCACATTATCACAAAGTCAATATCAGTGATAGTTTACAATGCCACATTATCACAAAGTCAATATCAGTGATAGTTTGCAATGCCACATTATCACAAAGTCAATATCAGTGATAGTTTACAATGCCACATTATCACAAAGTCAATATCAGTGATAGTTTGCAATGCCACATTATCACAAAGTCAATATCAGTGATAGTTTGCAATGCCACATTATCACAAAGTCAATATCAGTGATAGTTTACAATGCCACATTATCACAAAGTCAATATCAGTGATAGTTTACAATGCCACATTATCACAAAGTCAATATCAGTGATAGTTTACAATGCCACATTACCACAAAGTCAATATCGGTGATAGTTTACAATGCCACATTATCACAAAGTCAATATCAGTGATAGTTTACAATGCCACATTATCACAAAGTCAATATCAGTGATAGTTTACAATGCCACATTATCACAAAGTCAATATCAGTGATAGTTTACAATGCCACATTACCACAAAGTCAATATCAGTGATAGTTTACAATGCCACATTATCACAAAGTCAATATCAGTGATAGTTTACAATGCCACATTATCACAAAGTCAATATCAGTGATAGTTTACAATGCCACATTATCACAAAGTCAATCTATGACAGGTAGGCCCATCTTGCCTGTGCTAAACTCCCCTCCCAACACTCAATAATCAAGCTGTTCTCTCCTCCCAGTGACGTGCCACTTGGTGGGTGAGAGGGGAGAGGAGAGAATGGAAATGAAAACCGGAAAGGTGGCATTGGAGAGGTGAGAAGGTAGAAACCACACAAGACTTCGCCCTTCAAAACATTTCTGGGACAACCGTTTCTTTTTGGACGGGGGATAATTGAGTCGGGGTTAATTATCACAGAACACTTCATTTTTCGCATGAGCCACACCTTGGAGAATCATAACATCTCACCTTTGCTATCAGCACGTTATTGACACAATGCCCCGCAGATTACATTGATGAAATACCACAACTACCTTGTGTTGCTCTTCTGTATCGGTAACTCTCAATCCCAAATGAGCATGTGGGTAGTGACTGCTGATACAATTGTCTTTTAAATCTATCTACTGTTAATGCTCCTTCAGCCTTCCCAAGGAAACCATTTTGACTATTTGAAAAACCTTTTAAAACTTAATGACTATTTCAAGAATAATTGCTTCATTTCCAGTCAAACTCGCCTTTTAATCATTCACCAGCCAAGCCAAATCGATGGTCGTTGTCATTTTCCATCAGAGGGGATTTAAAAAAATTTCATTTCATCGAAACATGTCTATTTTAAACAAAAAAAAATAACATCAGAAACACAGGATGAAATTAAAAAGGATGTTGCAGCAGTAACTAGAATGAAACTCAGTAGAGCACATTCCCTCCGCCAGGCTCAAAAGGGTCCGTTTGTATCTCACTGATAGGCCGGAAGGGTTCGGATTTGAATGAACGGATCTGGATCGAGACTTGAACCAAAATCGAATCTGCTGGTTCTTGTTCACCAACACAACTCATCCCCCTACTTTTGTCATCATCCATCCACAAATTTTTTAAATACCATGCTATACCATGCTCTCCTCTCCTCCAGAAGGACAACCATCACTGCAACACTCCACCGATCTGGGCTTTATGGCAGAGTGGCCAGACGGAAGCCTCTCCTCAGTGAAAGACACATGAAAGCCTGCCTGGAGTTTGCAAAAAAGCACCTAAAGGACTCTCAGACTGTGAGAAACAAGATTCTGTTGTCTGATGAAACCAAGATTGAACTGTTTGGCCTCAATTCTAAGCGTCATGTCTGGAGGAAACCAGGCACCGCTCATCACCTGCCCAATACCATCCCAGCGGTGAAGCATGGTGTTGGCAGCATCATGCTGTGGGGGTGTTTTTCAGCAGCAGGGACTGGGGGACTGGTCAGGGCTGAGGGAACAATGAACGGAGCAAAGTACAGAGATATCCTTAATGAAAACCTGAAACAGAGCGCTCAGGACCTCAGACTGGGCCGAAGTTGTACACCGCTCCTTTCCTATGCTATCTCCAGGCGCTGCATGACGTCATTTCCGGGCATTGAAGCAGGCCCGGCAATGACGCACGCTGAAAGGGAGTACTCAGTGTTCACTCCGGTTGTTTGTTTGTTTGTTTGTTTGTTTGTTGTACTCCGCTCCTTTCCTATGCTATCTCCAGGCGCTGCATGACGTCATGGTTCCTGTCACCTGCTCCTTCTGGACCTGGCAATGACGCGCGCTGAAAGGGAGTACTCAGTTTTCACTCCAGTTATTTGTTTGTTTGTTCGGAAACCTTGTTTGTCTTCTTCTTCTTTTTTTTGTATACATAATCGAGGCATGTGAAAGAGCTAATATTTATCACACAAACAAATCAAACAGACAAACAAAGAAATTATATAAAAAGGGGAGCGGTAGACAAGATGGGGAGAGAAGGGGAAGCACACAAACACTACATTTGAGAGCAGGGACATGGGGAATGTGTGGGAAGGAGAGGGCTTGGGGGGAGGTGGCGTGGGAAGAGGGGGGGGGGGGGGGGGTGGGAGAAGTATAACACAAGGACACCAAGGACTTCCAGGAAAGAAGTTGGTATTTCAAAAAAGTGGATTTGGGGTGAAATTAGCAGGGGTAGAAAAGATCAAGGTTTTGGATGGGGGAAGATAAGAGATGGTGGTGAACAGCTGTTTTAAAGACCTGGAGGGAGGAGTGGGATTGAAGAGAGTGGGGGAGTTTGTTCCAGAGGTGGGAGAAAAGAGGAATGAAGGAGTGAAGGTGAGCAGAGAGTCTTGATTTTGGCAGTTTAACCATAAGAGGGTTGCAGGCAGATCTTGTGCGACCTGTAGGAATATTTGGGGGACAGAGCCCAGAGAGAGCTGGGGGAGCAAGGCCGGAGAGGAGTCGGTAGAAGACGGAAAGACCACCAACCTGCCTGCGGTGAGTAAGTGAAAGGCCCTCGGAGGTAGCTTCATCGCGGGAGATTCCAATGATTCTGAAAGCTTTGGTTTCAACAGCGTGAAGACGAGCTAGGTGTGAGGCAGGAGCACCAGCCCAAAGGGCCAAATTGATTGGTTATTTAATTATTATCGATTAATTTATGTACTTATTTCTTTCCTTTCTCATCTGGGCATTATCGCAGGCACATTTTGAGCTCGGAAGTTGATATTTGTACACGACAATGACCAAGTGATTTGGCTGTTAAGACTATTTTTGATTTATTGATTCATCAATTAATCGATTAATTATTTAATTATTCGATTAAGCACTTAATTCATTAATTTATTTAAGTTACAGATTCGGATTAAACGCTGGTGGTTTAGGTATTCTATTGGCCAATTGATTCATTATTTAATTATTTTATGATTATTATTTATTTTCTTTATTAATTTTTTTTTTTTTTTTCTCATCTGGGCAATATCTCAGGCACCTTTTGAGCTAGGAAGCTAATATTTGGATAAGATAGTGACCAAGTGATGTGGCTCTAATAGTAAGGGAAACATGAAAATCTGTTAACTAAATTGTTACCAAAAGAATTTCTTCACCAATATGTTTGTAAAGGTGTGTAATAACATGTGTTAAAATGTTGAAGGTCAACTCCCGTGGGAAACCCAGAAAAAAAGCTGTTGAATTCGGGTACCGAAAAATTATTTTCGAGAATTTTTTTTTTTTTTAATCGGCCCTTAAGTAACTTATGAGGGGTCAAATAAGGGTTTTTCATGATTCTGAGTTGATTGTTAACATTTATATTTCACCACAGACACTCCTTTGTGGAAAAATAATTTCTAAATATATCTCGTTTTCTACTTTGCAGGACATGGAGTCTAGCAATATGGATGAAGACGTTACTCCACCTGTGCTCAATTGCTTCATCTGTGCACGCTCGGATACACCAGCTGAAAGGCTCATACAGGCAACTCCAAAGGGATACTCAACTTTATTGAAACAAACAGAAACTGTCGAAAATGTTACTGTTGTGGAACGTATGAAGGAGGCTCAAAAGGAAGGAAAACTGAGGTACCACCAGAAGTGTAAAAATGATCTGTACAACAACTTTGTTGCAACCACCAAGAAGTCAGCTCAAGCATCAAAGGCAGAGAAAGAGTCATCAAAGTTGAAGAGAAGACGCACTACTTGTGAGTTCAGTTCATCAACTGGCTGCAGTTCTAGAAGATCACAGTCAGTTGACCTCCTGTATAAGGATGTATGCATTCTTTGCAACCAACCAGCCCAGCTCTACAAAAATAATCCAGCACAAGCTAGAAAGAAATACAGAGTGCCAGATAATTTGACTGCAGATACACTGAAGGCAAGCTTGCTGAAGACAGCACGGAGTCGCGGGGATGACTGGGGCACTGAAGTCACTGGACGCCTGGAAGGGATCAACGACTTGGTAGCAGAAGAAACACTGTACCATTTGCGATGCAAACTTATGTTTGCGAGAGGTGACAGTTTGTCCAAGACTGATGAGGAAGGAAAAAGGAAGAGAGGACAGAGGAGTATTGATGAGGAGCGAGAGGCAGTTTTTATTGAATTCTGCGAATGGTTAGACTCAGAATTAGAGCATGGGGTAATGAACATGGACCAAGTCCATGAAAAGCTGCAGGAGTTTGGTCAGTCACCAGAGAAGAGCCTTTCTTATTCAAAGCATTGGCTAAAGATAAAACTTCTAGAGAAATACGAAGACGCCTTGTATTTCACAACACAGGAAAGAAGGGCAGATGTACTCTGTCTCAAAGATGGCACCGACAATATTCTGCGAGGGCATCATGCTAATCTTGACCATGGAGATGAGAAGACTCAGATCATAAAGACGGCACTCAAGTTCATATCCAATGATATTGCCTTGATTGATTTAGGTCCAAAGTCATACCCCACCACACACAGTATGACTGACATCGATAGTCAGCTGACACTTGTTCCTGCAAGCCTTCAGATGTTCTTGAGACTGATTGTCAAGACAGACGAAAGAGTTGCCGTTTGGGGGCAGAATTTTATTAAGGCCTGTCGACCAAACCAGAGACTCTACCTCCAACAGAGGGTGCAGCTGCACAACATTCACTCCGTGCCTACCTGCAGACCCGGGACTGGATCCTTCTACAGAGCATGTCTCTGAACCCCAGTGACTATGGATGGACAATAGGTGTGCATGGGTATGAGCCAGTTCCAACACTGGACCCCACGGCTCCTGAGGAGCTATTGCAGTTCACGAGCTGTAATTGTCATGGAGATTGCAGCAACCGGCGATGCAGCTGCAAGAAGAATGGGGTCACGTGCATCTCGGCCTGTGGAGTCTGTAATGGCATTACATGCAGAAACTGCAGTCATGATGTTGTTGAGTCTGAAGAAGACATAGACAATGACTGTTGAAACTTCTGACATTGTGAATGAGAAATAACTCTTGAGTATTATATATGTATGTGAAATAAAAGCTACTTTGTGTGTAAATGTAAAAGTGAAAATATAAATGTTAACAATCAACTCAGAATCATGAAAAACCCTTATTTGACCCCTCATAAGTTACTTAAGGGCCGATTTAAAAAAAAAAAAATTCTCGAAAATAATTTTTCGGTACCCGAATTCAACAGCTTTTTTTCTGGGTTTCCCACGGGAGTTGAACTTCAACATTTTAACACATGTTATTACACACCTTTACAAACATATTGGTGAAGAAATTTTTTGGTAACAATTTAGTTAACAGATTTGTGAAATATCTCATAAAATGCCCTTACTATAAAGGATATTTTTGATTTATTGATTAATCAATGAATTGATTAATTACTTATTGATGAATCAATTATTTAATTTTTTCGATTAATGATTAATTTAATTAATTTTGAAGAAGTTATAGCTTCAAATGAAGCACTGGTAGTTTAGGTATGCTATTAGCCAATTGATTAAGAAAATATTTTATGATGATCTTTTATTGATTTTAATTATGCAATTAATCAATCAATTATTGCACAACTCTCCCACCCAATTCAGTCTCTGTGAGCTGCCAAAGGCACCCCGGCAATGCCGCGCTGGAAAATATTTATTTATTTGGCATGGGGGCGGTGTACTTTGAATGTATCTGTACTTGTTTTAAATTAGTGTTTTGTCTGTAGGCTTTGACTCTCTGCCTCCAGTATGAGTGTAAATGTTCCTCGAATTTGAAACTGATTTGTACATTTCCGTACATTATAAACAAACATCAGATTAATGGCATCGACTCAACATCCTGCTTCCTTGCAGTCTAAGCGGAGCCTAGATAGTTCTGCTCTTTTTTTTATTAGTGACAGATTGATTGGACACACTTAAAAAGCTGCTCTCATTAAAAGAGAGTGGCTGTACCACCATTAAAATTGGATGATTGGCAGGGGCCTTTGAAAGTAATTTGAAAACATTAACAACTGAATCCTTCATCAGCCACAGGCTGACATGAAATTGCGCAGAAAAACAAAAAGGGAATTCTTCGTTTATGTTAACAATGACATGCAGTCATGCCTGAAGAACTACAAAAGTGACCATGAAGAGTATGGTCTTTGTTTTGAGACTGAACATTTTATAGTCGTATTCATCCGGTAAGAAATATCATGAGAAAATTGAGAATACATTTTACAGTCACATCTCTTTTGTGGGAATGATGAAATGAAGATGAGGAAGAATAAAATTCTCCAAACTACCATGCAATGCTTATTCAATCCCCAGGAGCATGAGAATGCCATTGAACAGAATTGTCTTTTATTCTGTTGTTAGGAATTGTTATTACATTGCCCAAAGGCAATCCTTATCATGAAAATAGAAACAGAGACAATACCACTGAGATTACCAAATAAACAACCTTTTAGGAGGATTCTGTAAACTGAAATTCTACACATTAATCTTCATCATGTTTTTGCCTTAATTGCATCAACAGCAAGACGAATTCTAAATTGTATGATATCGTATTATATATACTAGCAACAGTACCCGCCCTACGGGCGGGGCTTCAATTGGGAAGCCCAAATGAAAAGGTAAAATATCAGAAATTGAAGGCTTTTTTATTTTAAACGATTCATATAAATATCCGTTGAATCATATCACACGCAAATCATCAAAATCTAAACAGTACATGGCTAAACAGTACATGGACGATCACGTACCATGTACATCTCGCGTCTCGCTCGCTCTCATGTTGTCCCGATAATTATCCTTCCGCAGGTTCAGCGACGGAAACCTTGTGACGACTTTTACTTCCTCGAGACAGTCAAGTTCGCTCATCTTTTCGGTGCACCGGCACGAGCCGAGAACGGCCAGTGCAGGGGCTGATCCGAGGATCTCACCAAACCGTCCGATCGGTAACAGCGACGGGTGGTGTGTACAAAGGGCAGGGACTTAATCAACGCGAGCTGATGACTCGCGCTTACTGGGAATTCCTCGTTCGTGGGACACTGTCTCAAGCCCCAGTCCCCATCACGGATGTGGCTCAGCGGTTTACCCGAGCCTGACGGCGAAGGGCAAGGTACACGCTGGCCCGTCCAGTGTAGCGCGTGCGCCCCGGACATCGAAGGGCATTAAACGTTCATTAAACATTAAACGTTAATTAAACATGAAACGTTCATTAAAGGATTACGAAACGAAAAACATTACGAAATTAGATTCACACCGTCACGTCAAACACTACTGTGAACACATACATCGTCACAACATCGTCACAATGAGAACATCGTCACAATGAACGTTATGCGAACGCGAATATTATGCGGTAGTCCAAACCTGAGAATGCTGGAGACAAAAGCTGAAATTGGGGAAACTAAATAGCCTATTTTACTTCTGGAGACCCCAGGATTACCCACCCAAAATATCTTTGTGATCGGTTCGGCAGTTTTTACGATACCTTCGAACAAATAGACAGACGGACATTTGGTGAATTATAGTAAGATCGTCACAATGAGAACATCGTCACAATGAACGTTATGCGAACTCGAATGTTATGCAGGAGTCCAAACCTGAGAATGCTGGAGACCAAAGCTGAAATTGGGAAAACTATATAGCCTATTTTACTCCCAGGGGTCCCAGGATTACCCAACCAAAATATCTTTGCGATCGGTACAGCAGTTTTTACAGTACCTTCGAACAGACATACGGACATTTGGGAATTATAGTAAGATAGATAGATAGATATATATATATATATATGTATGTATATAATTTATTTTTTCCAAAGAAGCACACTGGCCTTATGACATGAAACTGACGTCATTTGCATAAATTATACCAACACATCACCTCCAAACTAGGAGGCATCCGTATGGCACTTAAGTCTTCGCAGACTGAGATTAAATCTCTATGATCACAAATAGACAAAGGCAGATGAGCCCATAATGAGGGCGAAATCTAGATCGACATCTCTGCCCACTTTTCCATCCTTCTTTCCCTTCCCCCTTCCTGTCCCCCTTTCCCTCCCCCTCTCCTCATCCCTTCCCCTCTCCCCTCCCTCCCCTCCCCCTTCCCTCTCTCTCCTTCCCCTCCCCTCCCCTCCCCTTCCCTTCCCCTGTCCCTCCCTCCTTTCGTCCCCCCTCCTCCCCTCCTCCCCTCTCCCTCCCACTTCTCCCCCCCCCCCTCCTCATTCATATTCCCGACAGAAAATGAGTTACCCGGCAACGCTACTTTTGCTAGTATACAGTCGTGGCCAAATATATTGGCACCCTTGCACTTTTTTCAAATATTGCACCATTTCTTCCAGAAAATTGTTGAGATGAAAAAATATTTTGGTATCAACATTTGTATTTGTTTCGTTTGCAGTGGAACAAAACAAAACAGCTGAAAAAGTTACTAAATCTTAGCATATTCCATACAGAAATCCTAAAATGGCCCGGACAAGATTATAGGCACCTTTTAGAAGTTGTTAGAAATAAGTATATTTCAAGCAGGTGATTCTCCTTTACTTTGGAATTGAACTCACCTGTGTTGAGTTGCAGGTGCATGAAATATAAAAATCACTCATTCAACCAGTTTGAATAGAGAAAAGTTGTCATTCTACTGTTTTGTGTCACGACGTGTACCGCAATGAGCACGAAGAAAAAGAAAACCAGAGGAGGTCAGACACAAGATTGTAGCCAAGCATGGACCATCTCAAGGCTAAAAGTCCAGCTCCAGAGATCTTGATGTTCCTGTGTCCACCGTACGCAATGTTATCAGGAAGTTTCAGGCCCATGGCATTGTAGCCAACCACCCTGGACGTGGCCACAAGAGAAAACTTGATCGAAGATTGCAGCGAAGGATTGTTCAAATGGTGGAGAAAGAACCTCGATCAACTGCCAAACAGATTCAAGCTGATGTTCAGACACAAGGTACGACAGTTTCAACACGCACCATCCATCACCAACTCAATGAAAGGGGTTCTTTGGTAGGAGACCCCAGGAGGACCCCACTGGAGAGAGAGAGAGAGAGGGAGAGGGAGGGGGAGAGGGGGAGGGAGAGAGGGGGGGGGGGAGAGAGAGAGGGGGGAGAGAGAGAGAGAGAGCGGGGAGAGAGAGAGAGAGAGAGCGGGGAGAGAGAGAGAGAGAGAGCGGGGAGAGAGAGAGAGAGAGAGCGGGGAGAGAGAGAGAGCGGGGGGGGAGAGAGAGAGAGCGGGGGGGGGGGGGAGAGAGAGAGGGGGGGGGAGAGAGAGAGAGAGAGTGGGGGGGGAGAGAGAGCGGGGGGGGGGAGAGAGCGGGGGGGGGGGGAGAGGAGAGAGAGAGAGAGCGGGGGGGGGGGGGAGAGAGAGAGAGAGCGGGGGGGGGGAGAGAGCGGGGGGGGGGAGAGAGAGAGAGCGGGGGGGGGGAGAGAGAGAGAGCGGGGGGGGGAGAGAGAGCGGGGGGGGGAGAGAGCGGGGGGGGGAGAGAGCGGGGGGGGGAGTGAGAGAGCGGGGGGGCGGGGAGAGAGAGAGCGGGGGGGGGGAGAGAGAGAGAGAGAGAGCGGGGGGGGGGGGGAGAGAGAGAGAGAGCGGGGGGGGGGAGAGAGAGAGAGCGGGGGGGGGGGAGAGAGAGAGAGAGCGGGGGGGGGGGAGAGAGAGAGAGCGGGGGGGGGAGAGAGAGAGAGAGAGCGGGGGGGGGGGAGAGAGAGAGAGAGAGAGAGCGGGGGGGGGGAGAGAAAGAGAGAGCGGGGGGGAGAGAGAGAGAGAGCGGGGGGGGAGAGAGAGAGAGTGGGGGGGGGAGAGAGAGAGAGTGGGGGGGGAGAGAGAGAGAGAGAGAGCGGGGGGGGCAGAGAGAGAGGGGGAGAGAGCGGGGGGGAGAGAGCGGGGGAGGGAGAGAGAGAGCAGGGGAGAGAGAGAGAGAGCGGGAGAGGGCGGGCCGGACGGACGGAGACACACAGACAGACACACACAGAGACACACAGACAGACAGACACACAGACAGAGACACACAGACAGAGACACACAGACAGACACACACAGAGACACACAGACAGACAGACACACACAGAGACACACAGACAGACAGACACACAGAGACACAGAAAGCCTGACTGGAGTTTGCCAAAATCCTTCTGGGAAAATGTCCTGTGGACAGATGAGACCAAATTAGAGCTTTTTGGTAAAGTACAATGAAGCCTTAAAAGAAAGGAACAGTCAAACATGGAGGAGGTTCAGTTATGTTTTGGGGTTGTTGTGCTGCCTCTGGCACTGGGTGTCTTGAATGTGTGCATGTCATCATGAAATCAGGAGATTACCAAGGCATTTTGGAGCACAATGTTCAACCCAGTGTCAGAAAGGTCGGTCTCTGCCGAAGGTCATGGGTCTTTCAGCAGGACAATGACCCCAAGCACCCAGAAATGGTTGAAGACAAAATGCTGCACTGTTCTGAAGGGGCCAGCAATGAGTCCAGATCTAAATCCCATTGAACACCTTTTGGGAGATCTGAAAACAGCAGTTGTGAGAAGGCACCCTTCAAATCTGGGAGAACTGGAGCAGTTTGCACAAGAAGAGTGGGCCAAACTGCCAGTAGAGAGGTGTAGGGAACTCATTCATGGTTATAGGAAGTGCTTAACTGCAGTTATTTTGTCCAAGTGCAACCAAATGTTAAGTCTAGGGTGTCAATAATTTTGTCAAAGCCATTTCTTCTTATTTTCTGATTTAAAAGTATATATTAAGTTCTGAATCAAAAACAAAGGTCTGTAATATTAAGTGAAATAAAGAATTGTGGAGACCAAATACTTTTGCCAATTTCAACTTATTTTTAGACACACTTGTGAGTTATTTGAAAAAAGTGCAAGGGTGCCTATATATATATATAGCTGCACCGATCGGACTCGGTGACCTCGGACAAAGAACTTTTATAAGGACATGTGTTGAATCCCTGCTTGAGAGAATGCCAACCCCCTCCCCACCATCACGATCGTCTCTCCAACTCACAATCCCACGAGATATGTGGAAAGGACAACACCAAAACCCATTATCTTCTTTTTGATTCATATCTAAACATCATTTAAAGTAAATAATGAACTTGGCCAAAGTTCAAACGACGTGGGTTTAATCTCTACATGAGAGAATTCCACATCGCTATTTGGGTGGTGTATAAGCCAACAGATCGCTGTCTCCATCGATCTTGCCGAGGCCATAACACCTATCGGCTCAAAATCCTTTTAACTGTTGACTTGGTAGTTTTTACAATGAAGGAAACATTAACAATGCTGTTAAAAGTTTCTTTTGTGATTGGAGTTATGTTGTTTGAAATGAAAAAAGAGATATCGAGTTCAAGTGAATGACGACATGCCATGATGGTTTCTACTTTCTGAACGTGAACTTCGCGGATCGCCATATGCAGATTCGCCACGGTCCCACGATCGATGTTTCTATACGTGAACGTATTCGTTTGTTTGCGAACGGGTACGTTTTTCATGGAAGTCCTTCACGAACTTGCTGTCCATGTCTGACGTGCGACTGAAGGGCTACAGGAATGTGGAATGTATTGGTTTCATGCTTTAGCATTCGCCATATCTGCATTGCCTGTTTGCTTCTGGCCTCCCACCCGTGCGTAGCACGGGTATCTCACGAGTTAGCAAAATACTCTTGCATATGTGTCACTGTTTTATTCATCACCACAAACCAACCTCATGAACATAACAACGGGCAAGAAATGTCATAAAACATGTGCTCATACGAGGCCACATGCAAACAAAACAACCGTCATTGTTTCATTTGTGTGTGTCGGAATGTGTCCTCTCGTGAGCCCGATTGCTTGTTACCACCAGCTATTCCACACTGTACTAACTCCAGTCCATATCAATTGCCTACAAGTTACACAAAAATGTCGAATGTTGTTTGTTAGCTCGGATTGGGAAACCAGACAAATGGACTATGTCCTGCCGGTATGGAAGAGGACTTTACTTATTTATGGTTGTTGTCCTGAAACACTGGAAGGAACTTGAAGAGGACATGGAGGAAACAGACAACTGGGAGTGAGTCTGAAACTTAAAAAGTGAGAATAGCAAGATATATGGCTTTTTATGAAAGGATGTAGCCCAGAGAAGGTTGGTGAGGGAAAAGGAGGAAGGGAAAGATGGAAAGAGAGGGGTGAAAAGGCCATCAACCTGGCTACAATGATCAAGGAGCAATCTTTGCGTTTCAGCTTTTGGCCAAACACTCTATCACCACAAGGAGAGTAAATTAGGAAGCCACCGCACCATACATACCCAAAGTAGTCGGCTAAACTTCGTAGCACTGTGGATGCATGCCTTGTACATTATTGGGCTGATGATACGGCAGAGAAAAAAAACTGAGACCTTCTAAATGTTGTTTGATAGTGACGTCTTGGAGACCAAAGAAAGAGAAGATGGGGCAGATGCATAGGTTTTGATTCCTGACACCATTTTCGGCCTGTTTATGAGGAGGTGTTCAGATTGCCCAGAAACCTTCCACTTTCGAATCGAGAAGAAAAGTTCACTTACTGTATATAGAAGTGCCAGTAAACAGACCCTAGGGTAAGAATTGTGTGCCTTTTTATCCAAGGCAATATTCAAACACCACTTTTTCACAAGTGGTGTCTATCTACCTTAAAAGTTCAGGACTGATGAAAAGAACGTTCCAGCGACTGACGTGACTAATTTCCACTTGACTTTGGAAGATATAGAGAGACCAGAAAGAGCCAAAGTCAGGTAAACTTGGTGTTGTCCTGGAAGAAGAGGACCTTAAATTGGATGAAAGAAAGGTTGTGCTTTGTGGCGAGCCCGCAGTTTCTATCACAAGATTTCCAGGAAGAAAAGGCAATGTTAGCAAGTTAATGGCTTGCATCATGATTCACGACTCAATGACACGAGTTTGGATGAGGAGAGCGATAAGTCTGAAGGAATGTACTGTATTGATAAAGGGAAACGGATTTTTGAGGAAGGAATCCCAGACACGTTC